>NC_084983.1:21892730-22206573 GCF_963691925.1 Scomber scombrus
TTACAGTTGCTGACAAACACCCCAGAGTGGTGAAAAGGCTGCTATAAAAGCATTTTGCATATATATAATGTTTCTAAACAGTGCCCATTTTAGGCCTGGAGTGACTCAGATGTGTCATGAAGTTAAACAACATTAACTACAAATATATAGGAGCCTATTGTGAAACACAGTCAACACACTGCATGCTTTACATTTCCCTTGTATTTTTTAGTATAAAGAAATAAATAGAAAAAATCAACACAAAGCTAATAATCTGATTCAAGTACAGATGAGTGCTGAATACTAGGAAGATTGAACACTAAAAGCATTCACAGATTAAATACTGTATCAAATACAGTACATGACTTACAGGCTCTTATCTAAATGCAAGACATAGCCCAAAAGCTGAGTCTTAACACTGTTGTTATTCTAGTTACTTTTAGCATTTTAGAAGTTTTAATTCTGGTAACTTTAGGATTATTACTCAATATATAACTCAGTTTAAAAATGAACAAGAATGAAGAAATTCACACAAGCAAGCAGCCAGACCTCCTGCACACTCATTCACAGATCACACAACTCACTTGAATCAGACTCTTTTTATATGAGTCCAGACAGCTCACTGAAACATTTGACCAGTTGTCTTTGCTGCATTCTTATTAAAGAGATAAATTCACACAGCAGCCACAAATAGACATTTAACATACAGGAAGAAATTAGTGACCAGAAAGAGAGAGAGAGAGAGAGAGAGAGAGAGAGAGAGAGAGAGAGAGAGAGAGAGAGAGAGAGAGAGAGAGAGAGAGAGAGAGAGAGAGAGAGAGAGAGAGAGAGAGAGAGAGAGAGAGAGAGAGAGAGAGAGAGAGAGAGAGAGAGAGAGAGAGAGAGAGAGAAGGTGTATCAAACTCAGGTGTATCTGATGTCTTCTTTCTTTCATTGAGATGAAATATCCATGACATAACATCCCACTGTATTTGTGGCTGTTGGTCCTCTTTTTTTTTTAACAAAACTGTGCTGCTGATGGTTAATCAGTCTGAAATCTTTAGCAACAGTGACAAACAAGCCATCTCTCCTGGTTGTTCAATTTAAATGATGTTGTTAACTTTATGTTGTTGTTGAGAGGTCAGGCAGCTGGACAGCTGAAAGCCACTATTACCTGGTTTAGTCCTCAGTCCATATCAGTCCTTCAAGGCTGCAACAACCGGAAGTAGCTATCTCCTGCTCGATTTTTAAAAAAAAAGGGGGGGGGGGGGGGGGGGACGTAAATCTGAAAAAAAGAAATGTGGATTATTTTGTCAGACCTAAATATTATATTATGTAAATTAATAATACTGTACTGCCGCTGATACTCCTGGTTTGAGTTGTGGATCTACGGTAAAACACAGATTTTTAAGCTGTCGTTTTGTCGTTTATGTTTGTGAAACTGGACTGGACTGAACTGATTTGAGGTTGTGAGGCAAATAAATCCATAGACCATCACTGAAAAGAGACATCTGCAAAACTGTTGTTATAACTGCAGACAAGGTCAATTATAACCTTTTCTATTTTATATTGCTGGATAATGACTTAGTACAGAACAAGCAGAATTAAATGCATGGCTAAATATTCACAATCCTGCTTTGAATTGCAAAGTTAAAATGTTAAACCCATAAAATGTTTTCTATTTGACTATACAGAGACCACATACAACAGTAAAAGGCATATTTAAAGGCAGTACATCAAATCGTGAGGCAACACATAAAACCTGAACCAGTGTAAAACAATTTCTTACCACACACTGCATTATGGATGATGAATGAATAACCGGTAATGCATAGGCATAAAAAACAACAATCTGCAGAAATGAGCTCATTACATTTCTGCAAACAAGCAGTCCTTGCATCTCATTGTCTACAGCCCCATTATCCTCTGCACAGTTTTCATAGAACCACTGGACACAGACAGCACATGAAATCCACTCTACTGTGGACTTGGGGTTCTTCCTGTCTCCATATGAATGCTGCCAGATTGTACAAGCTTCCTGGTCCACTTCTCTCTTGGTTTCTCTTCCTGAGTTTTTAGCTTTTTTCCCCACTTGTTCTTTCCTTCCATCTCTTTGATGAAAGAAAAATGGTCATCACTGGTCTAATTATAGGGAGGAGGTTTGGCAGCTTGTGGTTGAGCATTTTCTTTCTTGGAGTTTGATGAGAGATTGGGAGGAGACTCCTAGCTGTGTCACCATTTCACAACCTCCTCCACCAGAGTCACTTGCAGTGGCGCTGCCTTGCTTGCCAACATGACTCATGTGCTGCTGTTTTTCTGCCTCTTTTTATTGTTTTTATTAGCCAATATTGGCCGCTTTTTACTGGTATCTGTGGAGTGACTGCAATAATTGTATTTTGGGTTAAGCACGCTGTTTGTTACCCAGCTCAACAAAAAGGAGATACACCATGTTAAAAAGTTGACCAAATACATAAAATCAAATTAAACAAATTAACTAAATATCTACAATATGGGCTGTGGACATCAATATAATCAGTAGTGTAGTGTGCATGAGTGGATGATTTGTGTAAGTGTTGTACAGTACATAAAAACAAAGACAAAGAACTAAAGCGACATAACCAAATCAAAGGGCATCCGTGAAGAAGAGGAGAGAGCTGGAGCAGCAGCCGAGTGTCAGAGAGTAAGCCAGAGAGAGAGAGAGCTGCAATGTAGCCAGGCTTAAATAACACTGAGGCCCTCAGGTGCTCCAGGTTACCCTGATGATCCACCTGCTGAGTGAACAAAGAGTAGGGTGAACCACACAGCAACACAAGATGACTCAGAAGGGGTCATCACAACACCATGGTGAGTTTTGCACAAGGATTATTGCTGGTGCTGATTATTTGGGAATTGTTCACAACATGCCAAACAATTCAACATGTGGAGGGTGAGCTGTCTCTCTCCTAAACCAGAGACACACTGCTGTCCCTCCATTCTACGGGACATACTCCACCTGTGGATCGGCCCGTAGCTGTGAGAGTACAGCTGGTACAAAACAGACATCAACGGAGGAGAGGCTAGAGGAGAGTGGGGCTAAAGCAGCATCTCACCACTGCTGCCCTGTGTGATACTATGCAACATGTGGACACTGAGAAGCAGATAGAGGAACTCTGCACCAATGGCAGGGTATGTTTTGAGCACCAGGAATCGAGCACGATGGTGTTTACAGAGACTTGGCTCCATCAGGATATTATAACCCTCTGATTGAGCTGGAGGGTTTCTCCCTCATCTGGGCAGACAGAACTGAAATGTTCTGAGTCAAGGGGGCATCTGTCTGTTTGTTAGTGACAGCTGGTACAGACATTACACTGTGAGAGAGACGGTATGCAATACTGTTGTTAAACAGTCCCTGAGACCTTTTTATCTTCTGAGGTTCCATAATCAACTTCTGATGGTCTTCATAATTGCTTGAATATAGCATTTTAATGTTGGAATAGTCTGTTTTAGTATACTCTGATTGTTTGTATTGTTGCAAGCAGTAATTGAGGCTATAGTTCAGTTCATGGGGGGTTTTCACTGGCTGCTCCAAACAATCGCAAATTTTTGGTTGCTAAGAAGTGATGTGTTTTACATTTCTACTTGGTCAAAAGCCAGGGGAACTTTGCTCTGAGTTTAGTGTCCAAGGCAGAGCTTGGCTACATAAACCTGCACCACGTATAATCCACAAAGGTTTCGACTGAAACATTTATGTTAACAGCCCAGATAGGACATACTGTCATGACCTGCTATTATTAAATGTGACATCATAGACCTTTTATTATTTATTGTTTTAATTTTCTGCTAGTTTGTCATCAAATCTCTGTATTGTGTATTGTATGACATTGTTTATGATTTTAAATTTTATATTTTGTATGTAGACAGTTGAATTTTCCAAGTTTCTATTGTTAAATTCTGAGACACTAATATTGAACATTACAGGGTTTATTTGTTTTTATGTGAAAATTGGACACAATGCAAATTTATTTTAGCCAAATAATGGGGTCAACCAGGAATATTGGGTTGAAAACCACTTTTTCTACACCTTCAAACATCCCAAAAGGCATCCTATAGCATTATAACATCATTCAGTAATCAGGCCATCATCTGGGTCACCATTTTGCCGTTAATTGAAAGCAAATCAATACAGCCAAAAGACAAAAAAACAAATTCCAGAATAATTTACCAAAATGTATAAAAGCAAAATAAGAACAGTTAACCTTACCTTGAACAGAAACACTTCATGTCAGTAGAGGAGAAGGGGATTATGGAGTGTTGAGGAAAAAGTTAGTGTATTAGTTAGATACATGGTGAAGAAACAGTACTGTAGCTTTGCCCTTTTATACCTTAATTCAGGGATTTGTTCTAATTGGGTATTTTGGACAACAGGTGTGAGATAATGAGTCTGTGAGGTTAAGCTAAGTTTGGACCCAAAAACAGGGCTCAGACACACAGCTTGCAACATGCCAAATGCAGCTTTATTAAGAAGTTGTAGCAATTGAGGTTTTAGAGTGCTGAGCCAGAACAACGGTGAAGTGGAGCAGGCAGAGAAAGCGGAGCTGTCTGCCAGAAGGCAGACCGGCTAGAGACTGGGTGAGCCAGGCAGACAAAGACCTCACATAGGGAATGAACCTGAGGCACAAGAAAAAAAACAAGCAGAGCTCAGGCAAACAAAAGAAATATAATAAGAATTTAAATTTGTCTAGCACATTCATACCAAATTGACATACTGAACAATCTGGCAAAGACTGAAGTGTAGACCTGAGGTTTGTATACTGCATGCGCTTGATGAGTGGATGGGTCATAGGTGAGGAGGAGAGGAAACAGAGTACCATGCCCAGACAGTCACACACATACAGAGAGAACATCTGACCCCCCAAAACCTCAAACCTAGGTTGACTCAAATTAAAAATATACTATAAAAATGTTTCCCGTATCGAAAGAAACAGAAATCAATATCTTCATGTATCTATCTAGTTCCACTTCTGCACATCCTGACTCACAGCTCTGTCTAGTAATATCGAGGCATTACTGAATTATTTTGCCTAAAGAACAATCAGATAAGCTTGCACTGCCTGAGTGCAATGTGAATGTGAAAACGTACAGAAATAAAAAGCTGGCAAGTCTGAAATCACACAGATCAGCAGAGGTGAGTCAGTGTCTCCTGCCGTCTGAAGGATGGTAGATGCAGATCTGAGTTGGAGGATATATCCAGCTGCACGAACCACATAATCCAAGAGGAGGTTTAAATAACCTTTCTACACACATAAAACAGTAGCTTCTAAATTTAAACCACAATTCACCCATTGTGACACAATGTATTTGTCACTAGGGCCAGTGCCGACTGTTCCTGTTAATAAAACATGTCTATCATTGTGATCTGTATTCAGTATTACATAGCTGACAATATTGGAAAAATACACAATCTATTATAAGTAAATACACAGAGGAGGTACAGGTATATTACCCGCAGTAAGGCTTTCTGGTTCCAGAGGGCCTCTCAGAGGTTTTCCTATCTTTTTTCCATCCTTCTTTCTTTTTTTCTCCTATCCTTCAGGCTCCTTGATCTTAGTGTAGGTCCCGCCATATGTCCTCTGATTTTGCTCCCACCAGGGATCCAGAGAATGCAGCACTCAATTAATGGCCCTGTTTATGTTCACCAGCAACTGCAACGTATACACCCAGGGCCCCTATTTTGATTTTCAGGGATTTTAATCACAATATGTTTAGTGTTACACACAATACAACAAAGTTTTAGACAAAAGTTATGGAAACATCAAAAAATGATTATACTGCGAGACCCCCCTCCTTCCAATCACTACACAGTCCACCTGATTCCAACCTATAAGACAGTGTCTAAGAGTGGTAAACGACAAACCAAGACAGTGACTGTATCGTCGAGATAGCATTTAGACACTCAAGGGATCTTTCATTTGCACAAACTGGGACTTTTCTCAAGATTTAGAAATAAATAAGACCGCCAAATATGATAAAAGACTAGATGCTATTTTGTGTGGATAGTGTGGTTACCAAAAAAGTGCAAGTGGAAGCTTAGGTTTGAATATAATAATAATCTATAATAATTGCTTGGCAATATAATAATGTGCTGCAGACCTCAACCAGATCTCAACTAAGTGATTCAAGCTTCAGTTCGGTGGTTGACCCACACAACATTCATTTACTTTTTAGACATGTATGCACAAAGAAATAGACAGGCCCAGATGGCATCTCTGCTCTTCTCTTATAGACCAGTGCAGAAGAACTCATCCCAGCATGGTGCCCTTTTTTCCAGCGGTTTGAAGACTCACACACTGTCCTTACCCTCTGGAGAAAAATCCATTATTACTCCAGTTGAAAAAAACCTTATCCAATTCAAAATCATGACTGTAGACCTGTGGCTCTGACTTCAACTGTGATGAAATGCTTTGAAAAGTACATGTCTGTACTCAAAGCAGATGGGCAAGGGTAGAGCACAAATGATGGCATTAAAAGTATTACCCATTTGACTGATACGCATTTGGAAGACCCTGAGGCCAATTCTCGCCTGCTATTTGCTAATTTCAGCTGTGCTTTTAATACGCTTCAGCCCCATCTGCTAATCCCGAAAACGAAACAGATGAGTGTCAATCCTTTTATAATCAAGTGGTATTTTTCCCTTTTTGACCAATTGAATTCAGCATGTCATGGTCAACAACACCCATTCAGAACCCAGATCAATCAGCAGAGGTGCCCCACAGGGTTGTGTCATATCACCAGTTCTCTTCACATTATACACAAATGAGTGTACAATCAATCATACATGATGAACCAATCAATCAGGTCTGCTTCTACAACTATCTTTGCATTCTAAAGTTTGTGTTCTCATTTACAGCAGAGATGACACTTTTTACACAGACTTAGTGTATAGATGGATCAAAGGATTATGTTTTTACTCTATCAAGCTGTATTAGAGAGCATAGCCAGGTATGAGATGTCAGCCATGTCATGTCATTCTCAATGTGAAAAACCAATAGTGAAGAAAACCTTGTTTCTCCCATCGTTGACCACAGCCAGTTTCAAGTTTTCATTGCAGAAAATCTTTTGTCTGAGGTGGCACATCCAACACGTAGAGTCAGAGCCAACTGGAGCATCTTATACAGATTTGGATAGCTGTACCTTTTACAGTGTTTTGAGGATGCTCAAGTGAAATAGGTGTGTGACAGCAGGGGTTTTAACAAGCTCCATTTCTGCTCCAACAAGGAGAGGGTGAATTTTCAGTATCATCATTACCAACTGATGTCCCTGGTGCCGGTCGATCTGCTGTGGGGTTAGCTGGGCTTGCTATTCCAGAGCTGTTCATGGTTGTTTGTGTGTCCGTATCTTCACATTCTGTCTTAGATGAGGCTGTGGATCATTTTTTTGGAAGGTTTTGCAGAAAACCACGGTCCCATTCTATGAACAAGCCAGCCTTTAACCACCCATTATCTGACATCTTCAGGAAGGTATTCTTGGGAGCCCCGAAGATCCAATCCGCCTCATCTGCTTGCCTTTGAGTATTATCATTTTGGGTCCATACCCACCAGCAGCACTGATGCGTATGATGAGGTTGGGGTTTCATCGAAAAAAACCCTGAAACCATTCATGGCCAGCCTTCTTCATAATTTCAATGGATCGTTTCATTCCTTTTTTTCTCAGCAAACTAGTAAGTCAGTATTCTACTGTCCTCCATCCTCAGGGGAAATCTTCATTTTCCCAGGAGTTAAAATCATCTCCCTCAGTTCTGCTTCATCTTCCACACATGTGAATGGCTGTCTTCCAATTATATGACGATAGTGACCATCACCTTTTACCATGTGCTGGAGAGTGGATTTAGGGTTGTTCTGGGGCCTGGCTAACAGCCTCAGATGAGGGACCCTACCATCTTCAATGACAAACCCTTCGATGGCTTCCCTCATCGTGTCCTGCCTCCACTGATTCAGCTCTCAGATTTTTTTGCCTTCTTCTCTCTCTTTTTCTCTTGGTCTTATTTTTCACCTTTGCTTTTGTAATCTGAAATACATTCCATTGAAATAGTCAATAATGTGCATAGAATTAAGCAGATGGATTTTATTAAATTTCTATGAATATTTGAATATTTGTATATTTGAAATTCATTGCTATCTTCTAGACTCAGACATTTATCCCTAACATTATCTCTGACTTTAAAATGGAAAAGGTACCCCCTTCACGCATGCATGCATTCATTTCACTGCAATGCACGCCTCTCATGACTCACCCAACAAAACCCAAATAAAATTCAGCTTATTCAAAATGCCACAGTCAGTGCTTCGTTACTTGTTTTGAAGATTTCTATATAAATAATAAACTGATAAAATTACATTAGAATTTTCTCCTTGCCCATGATTTAAAAAGTAAATTTAGATTGAGGGACATCAGTGGCTTCATGGGTTTTAAATCCAAATGTTTAGCAAACTATGCTACATTTATTTTATAAATTTAAATGAATTTTGTCTAGCTTTCCAGGCCTCGATTTCCGTTATGTACAAAATATAGCAGCCCTGTGAGGCCGTACTTAGGCTTTGGGCTAAATATTAACACTGCAGCAAGCTCACAATGACAATGCAACATGCTGATGTTTATCATGTATGTTTACCATGTTCAACATCTTAGTTTAGTGTGTTAACATGCTAACATTTGCTAATTATCACTAAACACAACATGGATGTCTGCACCAACTTTCATAGAAATCCAGCCAATAGTTTTTGAAAAATTTCACTCAAAACCACAAATGTCAACCTCATGGTAGTGGAGGAAGCTCGGGGATCACCACAAGTCATCGCAAGTCAGAAGGATTCATCCTCCAGGAACCATGGGGATTGATCCATTAGTATCATTAAATGGATTGTAGTTGCTTTAAGTTTAGGCTCTTACAAAAAAACTTGGGGAACATTTGCTGTCATGGTTGAAACAAAACAATATTGAACATTGGTAGAAGACTGCATGATGTGAATAAGAATGTGAGAAATAAAGTGAGTGAAAACATTGATAAAACTTTGATTTAAAGCGTTTACACATACTTTGACCAGAGAATCAATGCACTTCTTGAATTTGTTATTAGTTTTTTTATGTTTTCTGTGTATGAATCATGCAGCGAAACTCATAAAGTACAACTCAAGTAAACAAGCACACAGTGAGCAGTGTGCATAACCACTCACATGTCACACACATGCAGACTTTTACCAATCATCCAACTGCTGTCATAACAGCAGTCAAGAGCTGAATAATGGATGGGAACAAATAGAGACAATTACTTAACAGCTTGTCAATCCAATTAGCCTACTGTTTTAATGGCTTAATCACAGTCATCCCGCCCTCCCTCTCTCTCTCTCTCTCTCTCTCTCTCTCTCTCTCTCTCTCTCTCTCTCTCTCTCTCTCTCTCTCTCTCTCTCTCTCTCTCTCTCTCTCTCTCTCTCTCTTTTCTCTGCCTCATTATAGCCATTTCCCTCCCCTACTTCTATGCTCCTTTTTTCTATTTGCAGGAAATGAGTGAGAGGGAGGAATGAAAAAAGTTAAGAATTGCCCCAGAGGAGCTGTAAATGAAAGAGGAGGAAGGCAGAGAGAGTAAATGAAGAAGGATGGAAAGAGGAGGTAGAGAAGGTAAGGGAGGGAGACAAAAAAAAGGAAGAATGAAAGGAATAGGGATGAGGAGGAGATGCAAGATTTCTAGGAAACAAAGAGGTAGAAGACGAGGAATGAATAAAGAGGATAAGGGGATGGAGGGGGGGCAACATGCCATATGGTTTGTTACACCGAACAATCTGAGAAGTATCACTGGCTAAGTTCAACCAATCAGCTCAACAAACCATATGTCATAGAAGGAGAGATCTTGCTGAATCCAGTCAGGGGAAGAGAGAAACATCTTTTCCATCGAGAAAAGCCCTCACTGTCATTCTTTATCCTTTTTCAGTGAGGAAATACTCTCCAGTACTGATATGTTTGATACTATAGCACAATCTATGCTAAGCTCTGTAGGAGCCACCATTGCATACAAACTGCAGCTACTCAGATTGGGCGACAAATCGCATAACTTGAAAGCTGACAATAAAGATGCTCAATGACAAAAAATGATGCATTTCAAGCTACGCCAGTGGCATGAAAAGATATACATTTCCTTTGTGGGCACAGTCACTTCTTCCCCCCATCCCCAACCCTAACTAGACACTACCCATGCTAAAAGGCCAGCTTCACCTTTTCAGCCTTGCAAACTCAACTTGCCAGCACCCAGACTACAACCACAGTCTCTGGTGGAGTTTAGTTTTTCAAAAAACCCTACATAAGCAACCTTGGTGTGTTTATTCTTTATTTAAATTGCATTATGTTGATTATATTAGGCAGGAAGCAGGCAGATACATGGTCAGGATACAAGGATCAGCATTAGCACCTGAATAATTAGCTTTTTGCAACATCTTCACGAAGAAAAGGGTTCAAAGAAAAGTTCATGATAACAAAATGAAACACAAAAACAGAGGTGAACAGATTACAGTGGCATTCAGGTTTATATTCATGTGAGTTAACCCTTACATACAGGTCAGGGTCAAATTTGACCCAGTTTTACATTTCAGAGCTGTAAGAACACCTCCTACACGTTTGAATTAGCTGTACTTTTCCTAATGTGACCTAGAATATACAAAAGTAGAAATAAAATGCATCATTTTTTAAAAATGTTGTGCAGTTGATACACATTTCCGTATATGCAAATGTACAAATCTGACTTGCATCTATTTAACCCTTACATACTGCTCATATTTCACAGTATCAACTCACAATTAGTGTCTATACATATTTGAGGGACCACAAATCATTCATGAATGACATTCAGAGAGCACAGAGAGTGTATTCTTTATGGGGTTTTTTTAATAAATATGAGTCAAACACTCAACAAAAAATGTGTATCCAGTGCACAAAAACATTTTCAGAAAGTTGAAATATTTCTAATTGTGTATATTCTGTGTCACATCAGGATAAGTAATCAAATGTATGAATAGTTGACTGTTGCCAGATCTTACAAGAGTGTGTTGCTGAGACAGAGACAGTTCTCGAACAAAGTAAATTTCCTCCTTATCTGACTGTCTGAAATATATCATTTTAGTGTCAGAATGTTCAGAAGATACATGGCTTGTGATAAATGGATGACTAGTTTCAGTGACTACAGGGTGTAAGAAGCGCTCTCGTTCACTTCTCCCATTGGAGGGAATTGCTTTTCCGTTCCTTGTCTCCTAATGGTGTGGGCAAGTGGCAAAACCCATGTGACACAGATACAGGAAATGAATTTGCTATCAAGAAAGATTGTTGTGTGAAGGTAAGGAGGTGGGAGGAAAGGAGTTATTTTAAGGAAAAGGGAAAGGAGGTTGGTATTGAAGGGAGGCAGGGGAAGAAGAGAGAGAGGGCATCAGAGCATCAGAAAAGATGGGAAGAAAAGAGAATAAAAGTAGAGGTACAAGAGGGTGTTAAAAGGAAGCGTACTGACTAGGATGGGAGGGAGGACAGATGATAGGAAAGAACAAAGGCTCAGGGGTTAAAAAGAGGAGATGATCAGAGATAGACTTGGAGAAAAAAAAGGGAACCCCAAAAACAGAGAGCAAAGATGGATAAGGACAGGAGCATGAACAGGAGAAGCAGCAAGTAAGTAAGGCATTGGGGTGAGGAATAGAAGGGAGGGAGGGAAAGTCGAAACAAAGGAGCAACAGGAGAGGCAAAAAAAAGGAAAGCAGCTGTTAGAGAGCAGTCAAGATAGCAGACAGTGAAAGGAGGCCTGGAGGACGACTGTCAACACCCAGTTAGTCGGCTCTGCCTGGACGACCAACTGAAGGGACGTAGCTCCCTCCGCTCTTCCTCTGTCTATCACAAACACACACAGGAATACACACAGATGGATAAAAAAACAAACACCTGGAGACATTCAGATGTGTCATGAACACATGTATAAATATTGTACCTATCAGGATAAACAACATTTCTCTACAGGGCATTTGTCCCAAGTTGATGTGATTCTTGGTGCATTTTTGCAGGTAAGTGTGGATGAATTTGATGTTTACCTGTCATGGTTAACAATAAACATGAATATTTTATTTTGTCATTTTGATCAAATATTCACCTTCACAGTCAGATGACATTACAACAACAAGATTACACTAGTTCAAAGTTGTGGCACAGAAACCAGCAGCAACTTAGATTTAAGCATTTCCTCCTAGAAACTCTGTAAAAGTCTCACAGGACATATCACATCCCCAGATTTAAGTTTTTGGTTTTTCTTGTTTGTTTTGTTTGTTTTTTTTGTAATATAGGCCTAGTTATTTCTGTAAGACTCCAATTCTTTTCATCATCTGGCTGTATGATGGAAACATTTTCCATAGTTTCTTTCAGAACCCATTCTTGATTGTTTTCTGATTGCGAGCTGCACCATTTCTTTTTTTTTTGCTGCTAATATCCCAGAAAACAGCCCAATAAAAGCTCCAACACAACACATACTGTACCTATATTGCTATATTTGTTAAAGCTTTGAAGAATTGGCAACTGCAGTATGTTGCGCTTTTGATGATGTTAGATAATACATATCAAAGGCGTGTGCTGTCTGTTGCTTGCAGATCAGAGTAAACTGTGAAACACATGCAGAATGGCAAATAAAAAAAAATGTTTTCATCATCTCCTTTGGGATACTACGGCGCCTGTGTACTATTCATGCTTCAGTTCATAAAATGAGTTGAATACTTTGATGCATTCTGTAGAAGTTCACTACAACACTGGTAAAAAAAATTAAATGTGAATATTCCACTATTAAAGATATATGCCACTAATAGTTGGCAATTAAATTTTGAGATAAATATAACAGCTGCCTGGATTATGTTCAGTGGTAATGTTTTTTCCAACTGAAAAAAGTACTTTTTTTGAAAAGCATGCATACCGTAGCGTGGAGATGGTTGGAGTGGACGGTGTACCTACTATGGCCAGGACTTTGATGATGACGCCAGGGTCCTACATGTGGTTAGGTTCAAGCAACAAAATAGCTTTAGTTAAGATTAGGCAAACAACTGTGCAGATAAATCCAATATTCTTGCAATACATTTCACCAAAAACATTTCCTTATTCTGCGAATAAAAACATTGGTGTGTAGAATTTGTAGTAAATCAATGTAATTTCTAAGAGACACAGTTGCCAACAACATGCCGCATGCAGAGAGACACATGTCCACAAGGATGCATTCATATTCACTTCATGAACACACATACACACACACAGCATACAGCCACATCTACAGCTGCTATCCCATGCTTCTCTCACTCAGCAGCCCCAGCAGGGTTTGACAACAGCAGACTGGAACACAGAAACATGCAGTTGCCTGGTGTTTCAAATACCGCAGAGATCTCAGACACGCACACATACACGCACACACTCCTACACACACGCTTATACACACTTCATCTTCACAAACTGTCTTTGCCTGATTTTTTTTTCTCCAGCATCCTTGCAGCCGTTTCTCTCGCTCATTTTTCTCCTTGGTTACATCTTCATACCTGCTTGACAGTCAGTCCCAACCTTTCCTATATCCTTTTTTCCACTTGTGTTCTGCTTCTCTCTGTCTACTTCTAGTCTTGTTCCTCTCAGTTTAATTACCTCATCTACGCTCTATTTTATAATTCCCTTTGTTTTATTCGACATCTATGTTGGGATGTTGGAGGTGGCCTAGAAAACAGAAAGTCAAGTTATTACCTAAAGGCAATATCCAACGGCAAATACTTCAGTTTTCATTTGTATTGCTTGTCAGAGATACATGATATTAATATTACTTTCAAATAATGATCAATACTGCATCAATATGTCCATAGCTGCCACTTCCAAGTCCCACAATCTGTTCAGAAAACATGGGTGCAGAAATTGTATCATTTGTCCTTTATCTTCCTGTAGGTCAATTTACCTCACAAGATGCAATTGAGCTGACTAATGTCCTACCATAATCACCATTAAATATAACCAGTTATCCTAATGAGGTCATTAATTCAGCTAAATAATGCATTAATTAGCCAGTATTCTATGGCAGTGTTTGTGTGTGTGTGTGTCTTCACATAGTCCAGCTGTTCATGTGATCTTCATATATGAAAGCATTATGGTAGTTTCACCTCATCTCATGTGCAAACTTAAATGAAGTGAATGCTCAAAAGATATTAAAGTGTGATGAACTGTACCTGGAACTCAAAATCATGAATTTGAGGCTGAATATGTGATAATTGGAAGAAGAAAAATTGTACTGTTTGCCTTCAGCTCCTAAAAATATAATGTCATCAACTGCTGTTAATTAGTCCCCTGTTGTTTCCTCACTCAATTGACTTTATTTCCTGGTGTGGGTGCTGGGTTTGAAAACTGTTTGGGAGACTCATATGTTAGCCGGATTTAACGAGAAAATGTCCTCAGACTTTATTCCAGGTTAAAAGAAATATGTTGCAGTGCACTTGTACAACATAATGTAAGAACTTTTCAACATTATTAAGTTGTTTGGAGTTTTTGAGTTGATTTGATGTGGGTGAGAAATTGATACATAATTTTGTTGTGTTCAGCACAAACTTTTTCTAGTTTTTTGGTTTTCTGGTCTTTTTACTGTTTTTTTGTATGGTTGAACTTGGTGAAGCGTTCCTTTGTTACATTTACACTGTGTGCCATGTTTGTGATGCCATAGCAACCTATGCCAGTCCACAGTCCTCTTGACTTCATTAATCTCTAATCTAAACATCCACATAATCCTGACATGTAGACTTCTGTGAGAAAAGTCAGAATAAACTGTGTTGATTTTTGGTTATTGGATTTTTCAGTTTGAATTCAAATGTAGTGTGTCATGCATATATCTATATATACTGTATGGAAGAAATAATATTCTAATTCAAATTTCTTTTCCCTTTGGAGTGTTAGGATAGCATGAATAAACTCAAAACATCAGTGAGTGCAAACAACAACCAACCCATTATTCTGTATGTTGGGACTTTAAAAAGCTAAAAATCACTACTGAATGTGCTGCCAAAACTGTGATTCAAGTAGACTGTAGTAGAAAGCACATTTTATTAAATCATGAAACACAGTCTTGCCATGAATTTAATGTTTTTATTTTATATTTCTGTTTCCTTCTCAGCTGGAGGTGGACTGCAGCCTGTGTAAATGTTTAAGAAGCTTGTTACCTCATAACAAGTCACTCTATGCAGCATCACTACATAATAATGTATTTTCTGAGCTTGGTGAGCTCAGATAAATCCCTCTGATGAACTGCACCCACTGGGGTCACCTTCACATGTAGAATGAACCTGGAGGGCTGCTTGCCTTTATAGATCAGGTCCTAATTACATGCACTATTGTGTGCGCAAATTAAATGAAAGCAGTAAATTTTCCCTGCTCTTGAATGTACTTAAAATTGGCCCTTGATGCTTCACACACACCCACACACATACACACAAACTACAACTCCAGTGTAGGTGGTGGTAAAGTAGTTCCTTTTTGAGGTTATTTTTAAGTTTTCTTGAGTTAATTGGCTTGTATGATGGTCTCTTATTAGCTTCCTCAGTCATTCAGGTCTCCAGGTTCTTCCTATTAACAAACAACTTTGGATTTTCTTTGAAACATTGTTTCTCTGCCTCTCTGCAGGTCGCTTTGATCAGCACACAGTTCACAAAGTGAAAATAAAGCCACCTGAGCCCTTTGTGTCACCCACTCTAAACACAAAGATCAGAACAGCATGATGGGAGAAACAAATATTCAACTTCACCACACACACACACCCACACACACCTATGGACAGTGTTTTTAATTGGCACTGTAATTGGAAAACTAATCTATGGCTGAGCATATTGCATCATACATGATCGGTCCCAGTCTGTTAATTAAATTTCAAGTATTTGAACCTTGCACCCCAAAAACAGCCAGTTTGTTTTTTGCACTGCTTTTGTGAGGATACATTTAAGTCTAATAATTATAATAATCTAAAAAAGGATGAACCCATAACAGCCCAGGAAATAAGTTAGTAGCAAACTTTGATGTCAGATTTACAGATCTACTGTTCCTGAGGTCAATAGTGATACAATTAGAAAGACAACTAAAAATGCATTAAGACGAGTGTTTGATATACATGATATTTTGCTATATATTGCACAATGCCGCAATCCCTTGCTAATTCTTGAGATATTGTTTTACTGTATAACCACCAGCACCATGTTTCCACCACCGGAGGAGGTAAAAATGTGTATTTCCCGTTTGAATTTAAATTGTCTAACGTGTACAAAAATAGCTGCGCCCCAGTCCCTGAGGCTGGAACACATGGCCACTCTAATAAGCAATAACACATTAATGAATCAATTTTAAGCCACTGTCTGAACGCATTTACAGGCTGCCATTTAGCTGGCTGCTTCTTATATACCTGTCTTTATGAAGGTAATGCCTGGCTCCATTCCTGCCTCTGACCTGCCTCAGGTGACTGCCTTCACACAGCACAGAAAATGTCCACCCCCCGCTCCCACTGTTTATTTTTCTTATTAGCATCTGTTGGTCGCCAGTCAAAAGGGATGCTGGCACCACACGTGATGCCACCACAACAGCTGCCGTGTTAAAGTGGAAACCAGAAGTAGTCAAACTCTCAGGGGGATTGGTGTGCCCTCTATCTGACACCAGCATCTCTGGAGTGGCTTTTCACGGGTCTCACAGCTGGTACTGTGATGGAGGTCATCTGAAGATCTGGGGTTCACTAATGATTAAGTACATAGAAATACTGAGATTTCTAAAGAACACACCCAGGCGTGAGGGCAGAGGGTGGATTTGCTTTTAGATTTATTCATTTAACAAAACAAAAAAAAGTCTTTGTTTTTAGCCCTAGCAGTCATGTTTTCTCCTAATAAAAAACACGACTGCAATATCTTTGTGTTTTGTTTTGGGTTGTGGGTCCTTCAAACTGAAAGCAGCCCTGCATAAAAAATGCAAGGGGTTGCGTTGGTATGGGCATGTTGCTTCAGGTGCCTGTGAGCCAATGAAATACAATTCAGTTGGAGTAAAATATCTGTGTTTGAAGGCTTATTAGACACCAAAACACTTCCAAATTATTATGTATGAGTGTTAAACGACTTACAGTGAAAATGATTGTATCTTTTGTCGTCACTGTCAGGAGGGAAAGAATAGTCCTGGTTCATGTTACAAAGCAATCTACAGTAATGGGAATGTGTACTAGTACATATTTGATTGGCCAACGTCAACGATTTTGCCAGGTTCAACTTTTATGATGGACCAAACCATGTTTTTTGCCAGAGACGTTTCAAAATGCCACTAATGCCAATCTGAATGTAGCCTTACCCAAAGATCAGTGAGCCACAAACGCCTTTGATCTAAATGTCTTCCTAGAAGTGGAAATAGATCAGTAGCATAGCCATAACTTTGGAGAGCAGCTTTTTCTAGATGGCTATGTTGTTTACTGACATTGAGAGGAAGGCTTAGTTGTAGGTTTTCATTACATTCAAGTACATTCATTGAAAACATTTTTTATGGTTAAGATAAGTGCAAGATCTTGGTTCTACACTTCTACACTTCCTGCTTTCTTGATTTTGTTACTTTGTTGATTGACAAATGCATTGATTCGTTTTAATGAAATAGTCTGATGCGTAGATGCAGAGCTTAATAACATATTTATTTTCTACAGAATTTATTGTGAACAGTATCAGTTAATGCCAAGACACATGAAAATACACCGTTTTGTGGTTATTTTGCATTATCCTGCATTATCTTACATTATTCAATGCCACCCTCCATCATTTAGTAGCACATTCACCTCTCCTTAACAATCCCACTCATCCACCTCAACAACATGTTATATCATTCAAGCTCTTCATCTAATAAACATCTTTTCTTTAGCTTAAAAATGTCCTCCTCTCAGTGTTCTCTCTTTTTTAACAATTACTCACTTAGCAAATAATAGCTTCTGTAGCTCACACAGGAAGGATAAAAGACAAGAAAGGAACCAAAAATGCAGCTGGCACTTTAGTTGCTTCTTAAGAGGACTGAAGAACAACCGTTGCAGAAAAAAGCCTTGAGTGTCAGTTCTTCAGTGTTTGTGCCTTAAAATTTAATCGTGCATCTTTGAAAGTCAGCCAGTCTAAACAGAGTCCATTGCTTAACTCTGCCAACTAACTTCAGTGAGGGGATGATTATGTGTTTGTGGCCAATTTCTATATCCTTATCATGATATCATGAGTTTAAATCTGAGCCTTTTTCCAAGAGGGTTACTTACTTTCCTTGTACATGTGTTTAGAGAGGATTGTTTGTTACATGTATTGCATGGTATTGCTGAAGCCTTGGCTCCTGTATTTGCATTTACTTGTTGTAATATTAATCAAGTCAAGAGATGATTCAATATGTTCATAATGTTGTGCCAGATTTCAACAAGTGTCTGTCCTCAGCAGAAAACAACAGAATTAACAGTATTATTGAAACATCTTAAAATGAACATGAGTTTCTTCTTACAATTTAGATGTTTTCCTTACTAACAAAGTAGTAATTGTTTTTGAGAGGAAGCACCAATTTTAATTAACTCTACTTGCTATCTGTCATGAATTGCAATTAAGAATTAGTTAATTTGACTCAAAATTACTTCCATAAAAACACCACTTTCAGTCTGATTACGATAGTGAACCACTATATAAACCAAAGAAACAAAAGAAACAAATCATGTAGGCACCACTACCAACCAGCAAAACCAAATAAGTCCAACTTCGACCTTCACTGAGCTCCTTTTGTTTCTTTTCTTTCAAATTTATTTGCAGCTGTACAAAAAGATAAAGTTGTTGCCTGAGAGGCTCAATTCAAGGAGAAACTAACTGCATTCATACAAATAGCACTTAATGTCTGACTTTAAGCAAGTACACAAAACATTGTTAGCGAAGACTTGTAGAGGCAGGATTTGATTCAAATTAAATTTGCACACCCACACAGGTGTATTTCATTAATCTGCCTGATTACAGCTTTGCTCAGGCTGCGCTGAGTGGAGCTATGCTGAGAATTAGATGATATAAGTGTAGGTTGTTCCACCATAACACACAGTCCAAAGAAAAGGTCTAAAAAGAAAAAGAAATAAATGAAATACTGATGATACTGAAGGAATTTTCCACTGATGTAAACTTACAAGTGTAGGAACATTGTGAGCCAAACACCTCTTCTTCAGGCTGTGGATGAAAGGAGAAAGCTGGACAGAATAGTAATAGTGATTTTAGAGCGGTGCTACTCTCTGGGTCAGGGAGTAAGTAATTACATGGAGAGGGAATAATCTCATTATTAAAAAACCATAGTCATTGCAAAACCTGAGTTAGGTCCCTCTAAAAAATATATAATTACTTGTTAAATACTGCAAAAGGTTATAAGGAGAAACGATCAGAATGTGAGATTAGTGACAGTGATATAATGACAATAATAATTCAAAATTACAGCCTGGACCAGCTGTCTGAGACTGGTCACAGATTACAGTAACGGTAAGTTCTTTCCAGAGGCAATTTATCTTACAGCACAAGTTAACACACTGTGATTAAGTCTGCAGTAACACATGCAATCAGTGCAATTGGGGATGGTGGTGAATGGCCTCGACTTAATTCTGATATATATTCTGATACGTGTTAATTAAGGACGCAAAGATAGATAAGATGTTCATAGCCGGTCTAAAAGTGCCCAGCAGAAGTAACAGAAAAGAAGCTTGTGTTCTGCTGTGTGTTGTGATGATGTGTATCTTTGCACGCATGGGTGTGTGTGTGTGGGTCTTTTATCAGACGCAGCAGGTCAGAGAGTGACTCCTCAGCTTTGATTCGCTGTGACCCCAAGTGTCCAGGTTTCCCTGAGAGAGACGCCGAATCCCTGCAGCATTGCCAAACCTCAGACATGCTGCTCTGTAGCCAAAGCACTGTGCTGACCTCTCTGTTGTGTGTCATCCTGTGTATCCACAAAGAATCAGAGCAATGATGAAAAAAACAAAAACTCAGGAGTATGAAGGAGATTTCCTCCACAGTTCCAGTTTCCATCTATAAAAATGTACTCTCAGAGGGTTTAATCAAATTTACAAGGTCAAAGGACTTCACTAAATTGACACACTGGCCTGTACTGACTGTGTTAGTAGTGATTTTGTCTACATATTGAAACCCTATTACATTTAACAGCAAATACATTTTGTTGGCAAGTCACAAAATGTTGACCTTGAACATATCATATTTCATTCATTATTCCTACAATATGTGCTCTTGCAAAACAAAATCCACTCAAAGCAACTCAGGCATGATTGAAAACAAGCCCCAGCAATCCTTATTCATTCATTTTCAGCTTGCCACAGTATGAACCAATTTCGTGATCAGGTTTTTTAAAATTCTCATACATGTGTGTTACAAACCTGGGTCAGGAGTTGCAACAAATGAAAGAGTTCACACACTTATGAAAGGTGAAAAATATATTGAGTTAACTGAGCACAACAACCCATAATGAAAAATGCGAATGTCAGGCTTCAGTAGTTTATGTAAGTGTGTGTGGATGAGTGAAGTGTTTGTTGTAAAAGTAAAGTAAAATAACACCAAAAGCAAACTAATCTGATTGATAACATTAATGATGGATTGTATTTAGTTTTTCCAAATTCATGACCTTGTCATAGAGCATAATGCCTCACTAGTATGTCCTCCTTGGGCACTTATATGGAGCAGAGCCTTGGCTAATGTTATCAGATCCACCTGTGCCTTTTTCTCCAATGACAACTCAAAATGCATGCTGTGAAAAAGCTCCAGAAGATCAATACTACTCAAATGAAAGATGCAACAAGAGGAACAGTAAAGAGAGAGAGGTCAATGAAACACAGTCTGTACATGACCACACATATGTGAGGAGAGGCCTAATCAGCCAAAATGATTGAAAATACATGTGTGGGTACATATCATAGGTGCATATTGAGCTTTGAATATCACATGAACAAGGAAAGTGGGTTATTTCTCACTGGTACGTGCCTCTGAACAGTGCTGCAGAATTAAGACTTGAAAGTTGGAGTCAATAGTTTAGAAACAAAAATTAGGAGTTGAGTTTTGATTTGTTTGAGACTTGAAAGCAAAAAAAATTCTGCCAAAATAAATGTAAAAAATATAAAAGATGTGTCAAGCAAGCCTTGAGTGTTCAATCATAAGGCCAATGTAATTGAAAGTTTTATATGTAAGAATCAGAACTTACTTCTCATTAGTGATACTGGTGGCCATTAAGTGAGCTGCAGTCAGCATCATGTTGCCTGTGCACGTGCTCACACTTCATCAGTAAAAATGAGCAGGGGTGACTTCTTTTTCCTCGCTTACGCTTCTCATAATAACTTAAAATATCTCTAACATTGTGTTTTGCTCTGTGCTTCAGCAAAGCATCTCTCGCTCCCAGTCACTCAGCCCCCCGACACTATATGTGTGCAAATCACACACAAACACACACACAGAGGCTCCTGCTGCATTGTGGCCACTGCCAGTACTGATGTGCGGGTCATAAATTCATGATACCCTCAGCCAGCCTGTTATGAGAATGAATCTTCACAATTCTTACATATAAACCCTTAAAAAGATTAGTGTGTAAAAATACTTTTAACACAGCTTGAGAGCTGAATTTAAACTTTATCTGTCAGATCTGAGACTTGACTTGCTGATCACCCGGTAAAAGCTTGGAAAAGATGAGAAACTGAATGCTACCTTGGATGAATAAGGTTAAAAACACAGTCATTGTTGTTTGGAGGAACTCAGCAGTGTAAAAACGAAGCAGGGGACAGAGGTTCATTATAGCACTGAGAAACAATTGGCCACACTATTGTTTTTTCGATAGAGACGGCTAACCACTGCTTTGGATGATTATAGATTTATCTATCTCTGCCTCCTCTTCACCGCTTTACACATGACAGACTCTTGCTAAATGTTTCCCTTTGGGGATGAATCGAGGGAGCTTGATAACTTGTGCTCATGTATGGGTGGCTTTTAACTGATCTCTGTGAACATCAGGCCACTAAGAGTCACTGAACCATTTCCAGATGTTGTTTACGTCAGAATTTTCACCCGACTCTGCAGCTCCCCTCAGCTCTGCAGACCTTTAGCATCTTTTAGTTCATTGTTCATTTATAAGATGGCCAGAAATACAATTCCATATGAATAATGTGTATATGAGCAATTGTTTGCTAACACCATACAACAACACCTTTTTAGGGTCATAATGACTTATTGTTGTGTTAAAGGCTTATTCTGCTGCCCCCAAGTGGCCAAAAAAATAATAATAATGCAGCCTCAAAGAGTTTGTCAGGTTTGTCTAATTGGAGTCCAGTAAGACACATTTTTAAACATTTTCAAATGTTGAAATTAGACAATAAATGACTGCACTAAAGTTTATTTAGTATTATTTTTATCCATTTCTCTATTTTATTTCTATGACTTGCTTCTTTTTTTATTTTAAATCCTGACTCATAAGATAAAGGTATCTATTGAAAGAAGAAAAATAGGAAAAAGTAAATAGAGAAAAAGAAAAGAAGGAAGAGAGAGCTTCAATCCCTTTTTAAGAAAGAATCACTGTTCACTATTTAATATTTTAAAAGTACAATCATCTCTTATGTTACTATTTTGAAACCAAGGATAATTAAGGGTAATAACTTTCACTTTAACTCCGAAACTCTCATTTAGTAAAGGCAGCTTTCAAATGTGTGTAATAATGGAAACCCCATTTTAGAATTCCAACTTCATTTTCTCTCTTTGCGTTTTTAGTGCGACAGAAAACTCATCCATCCCTCTGCTCTTGCACTGCCGTCATTTCCATTATGAATATTACACCACCTCGTCCACCCCCACTTACCCCTGTCTCCCCCACTTCTCTCCCCCGTTACTGGGTGCCACGACACCTCTCTCATAATTCCTCCTGCTATATGGCTGCCGTCAGGTGATGAAATGGTTTCCTTGACCAGAGCGGGGCCTGGCAGTTGTTTTAGTGTTTGGGTTTTAGCAGAGCGATAAAGCATCACTGGCTAACCCCGGCTGACAGAGAGCTATATCTAATAGGCCTGTCGCTCTCATGCCAAATCGCTCGCTGCATTTCAATTAAAGGCTCTACAGGAGTGAAAAAGGCAATATCAGACATGGAATGTGTGCAATTTGGTATAAATGCATCCATGCACACAGACACACAGAGAGTTGATAAGAGAGAGTTGATAGAAGAGGAGTAATAAATGTAACATTTAATAAAGTAACAAACTTGGTGCTGTTGGTTTGATTCCTTTTCAGCCGTGCAAATGGTGGGGCACAAAGGTTGGTCCATTACTCGTCCAGTGTAAATATACCTCACTAATTATTGGAGGGATTCATGATCTCAAGACGATATATCATATTAGGTTTGCTCATCCACTTTTCATTTAGCACCATCATGAGGTTGACTTTACTTGTTCAGAGTTAAATATCTTGAAAAATATTAGATAGGTTACCCTGAAATATTGTGCAGATATTTATATCACCTAGAGGATGAATCCTAATGACTTTGGTGATCCCCTGAATTAATTTAGTTTGCCATTTTTCAATATCTATTTGATCCTGTAGCAAAAAAAAAGGTTAAGACAAAATGTATATTACAAAATCAATCATTACAAATCAACAACATTTTGTCAAACCTCTATTTCTCTGACAGCAGCTAACAGCACTAATAAGAATTACAACTAACTAAATGACATAAATGAAACACCTTCTGGACCCAAAAGAAGCAAGGCAGAGCCAACTTTTAAAAACTCTTATTGTACTCTGTTACCACAGACCTTTACTATGACGCCACCCTGTGGCCAATTTTTCATTCACCATCACTACTATGGATTAAAAACAAACTTTGGACTTTTATCCAACTCACAATTTGATTCTCCTTACAATGAGCAATACAGCCTCACAGAGTATATATCATGACTGTACAATTTGAAGTGTTCTTCATTTTTAAGGGTGAAAAAAGTTGGGTTTTTTATTTCAAGCTTGCGCCGTGAACATCTCTAGCGCTCTCTTTCCCCTTTCCCCTTTCTCTGACTCTCTGACTCTTTTCTATGTCTTCTCCTGCTATAGAAAAGCTTTATTCTCTGTACCTTCTGTTCTATTGTGCAGAGACGGTGCCCTCATCAAAGTGAAGCAAAAGGGCGAGGACAGGGCTCAGCATACAATACAAAGAATAGACTCTGCAACATTGTGTGTTTGTGTGCATGTGTGTGTGTGTGCATGTGTGTGTGTGTGTGTGTGTGTGCATGTGTGTGTGTGTGCACGTGCACGTGTTGCCGTCTGACAACCACCCGATTGGCTGATTGAAACTCCCTCCTGCTTTTTGTTCATGCAGTCAGCCTCATTTATAATTATAATACGTTTTATGTACACAGAGCTGTTCTCAGTGATGTTATGGAGTTATGGCTTCACTTGGAAGACAGGCATGCAACAGAATCAATAAAAAAACAAAGTAAAAATAAATAGAAGCAATAAAAAGACAAGGACGCAACACAGCAGAAAAAACAGGAAAAGAAACTATGATGAACTATATATGATTTGCATCTTTGCTTTGGTAATTATACTTGTCTTAAAATCAATGCAGTAACGATTTATATGCTCAAAATACTATGTAGCATGTAATATATGTAGACTGGATGAAACGATTTTATTTTTTTTTTACAGTGTGCCAGTTTAACCAATAACTTTCTTGAGTTATGGGTGACATTTATTGTTACCTATACAGTGACAAACTTAAAACCCTAACCCTAACCCTTTTTTAAAAATATGCTCTAATTGTGCCTTTTGTTTTGTTTATCCACTAATCAATTCCCCTGAAACCTACCTCCCTTTTCACATTTAGTGAAAGGTGTGAAACCAAGTGCAAGCTGAATGTCTAAAAACCTCACAGTGAAAATTTAACACCTGAGTGACAAGGTGATCTTTCCTTTCAACAACAATTAATTTTCTCTCTCTCTCTCTCTCTCTCTCTGTCTCTCTCTCTCTCTCTCTCTCTCTCTCTCTCTCTCTCTCTCTCTCTCTCTCTCTCTCTCTCTCTCTCTCTCTCTCTCTCTCTGTCTCTCTCTCTCTCTCTCTCTCTCTCTCTCTCTCTCTCTCTCTCTCTCTCTCTCTCTCTCTCTCTCTCTCTCTCTCTCTCTCTCTCTCTCTCTCTCTCTCTCTCTCTCTCTCTCTCTCTCTCTCTCTCACAGTGAGTTTACAAGATACACAAGCCTGATCCACAAGGATCTAATCTAGGATTTCCAAAGTGCCACCACTGACTGCTACACGTCCTGTCAGGCAATGAAAGAGAGGAAAGGTCAGTCTAACCTATGTCAGTATGAGCATTTAGGTCTTCATACATTCAATAAATTATGCAGAACTATATAAATGATAAAGGGACATAACCCTGTCGACCATGGCCTATTCACTGAGGGTCTTATCTGGGTTAAAGGTCAAATGTTAGTATTTATTAAGGTTAAATGCAATGTCACTGAGCAAAGAAAAATTAAAAAATAAGCCTAAAAGTCTAAAGTCCTGCTAGATCACAACATAAAACTTTAAGAACTAACAACATCCTGATCATTTTGTATCCAGCCAAACCAGTTGTGGAGATAAAAGTTTGTCCTGAGGTTAGCGCCAGATGAAAGGCCATTTAAATAAAAAGCTGTCATCCTTATGGCTGATCATTTGTGCTTAACAAACTTGTGCCCCTTTGAGATTTTCCTGTAAACTCTTATGTTTACATTTAGTGTTTCTCAACAAAATTGTGTGCATCCTTGAGATGAACAAACTGTCAGTAAGTGGAAGAACATATGACCAGGAATGTGTACACCTCTGCACACATTAGTGTCTTTGTGCATGTGAAAAAGTTACAAATAAGACAGGGACTGTGCAGAGAAACACTAATGGTCAAAGACTCAACAGGGTACTTTCAATACTGAACACCTGCAGTGAGCAGTTATTTTGGAGTCAATAGGGGGCAAATCCTACTGTTTATGAAGTCATATAATTGCCAGACCAGGCAAAAGATTTGTGCTTAACAAACTTGTGCTCTTTGGAGTTTCCCTGTAAGCACTTATAGTAATGTTTACATTTAGTGTTTCTCACCAAAATGATTTGTATCCTTGAGACCTAACAAACTACATTTCTGCCTGTCAATCAGAATAATTATGCATGACAGGAATGTGTAGGGTCCGCATGCTCCTGTGCACACATTTGTGTCCTTGTGCATGTGGAAGTTACAAGTTAAGCAGGAACTGTGCATAGAAGCACCACTAATGGTCAAAGGCTCAAAGGGGTGCTTTTAACACAGAACACCTGCAGTTAACAGTTATTTTGGCATCAATATGGTTCAAATTCTACTGTGTTTATGAAGTTATATAATGGAAAGATCAGGCAGCATGAACATAAATATATTATTTAGCGATGAAGTCAGATGGCTTTCACATCGTCAGTCACGCAAGTACAACCTGACAAGCCTGATCGCTATCAGTTGCAGAGTATGGAGAGCATCTGCAACCTCTGTGAATGCAGCATCTGTCAGTGTTTCACCGCACTCCACCACACAGATTGATGTAATATGTAAATGAACATCCTGAAATTTAGCTAGATGCTGTCAACAACTTAACAGTAAAGGCTTCATAACAAACATGTTGCTGCACCTATATTCAAACACCAAGCTGAATGATTAGTCTAAACCAAAAAGTTTTCAACATCACTGACAAACAATTTATGTGACTGTACTGTTAAACATCTGCATTCATGCATGCTAGGCACGGCAGTAATTATACAAATAATTGTGTCAAAAAATCATGACTAACCCAGTCCTTCATAAAATTAATGCTAATTAAAACGCTGCTGGCCAGAGAAATTGGTGTGAACTACTGTGCGCAAATCACACATAACTAACATTATTCTTCTAATTATCTAAAAACAACATGTCAAATCTCCCACAGAACAATCTTAAAAATAATTTTATCACCCACAGCAAGGACTCAGTCATTGCTTCCTTTCTTTTCTCTCTGTCAGAAAAGTGCAATCAATGCTATAAAAGCCCCCAGGCAGAAGTCTCTTACAGCCAGAGGATAATAGGATGAGAACATTTCCTCCAAAGTCAAGAAATACTGTGGTGAGCAAGCCAAATACAGAGAGGCCAATTAATGCAAAGTAGACATACCTAAAAATACACACACACACAAACACATACCTCACACTCACCAAACAGGCTGCTTATCAGAGGCTGGAAGAAGGAGATCAAAGTGGCAACGGCAAAGCGTGGCGAGGGAGGGTATGAGATTGAGACAAGATGCGTGATGTGAAGGAGAGAGAGAAAGCAGGATCAAGAATGGAGGAGAGTCAAAGGAGCAGGAGGAAGATTGATAAAGAAAAGAGAGGAAGAGAAAGAGACAGAGGGGAAAATGAGACAGAAATGAAATGCTCAGATCCAAACCGTATGTGAGGAAGGCAGACACAGTCAAAGATTTAAAAGCGAGAGTTTTTGGATCTTGGTCTGATGGATAGAATAACTCCCTTGAGTAGTGAAAAGATTCAGATAAAAAAGACAAATGACAAGGGCTGATAAAATGTTCGGAGTGTAGAGGGAGGAAAACGGGGGGGAAGCGGTGTGAGGTAGACTGTGACAAGAACTTTGAAGAGGACTTAAAACAGGCAGCATAATGAAGGATCTAACATGGAGGAAAAAAAACCTGAACATCAACGCTTTTAACTGCAGGTTTGAGTTTATTGCTGGAAGGGACAGGTGCACTTCAAACGACTTTTTTGAAGATGGAGACATTTAATTTTTTTGTTCTTGCAACTCAGAACTGAGAACTTTTATTCTGTTGGCTCATCCGACAAAGTTCAGCCTCTTTTGTGAAAGTCAGGGCTACATTCACCAACGAGGGAGACCCTTGGGAAAAATGAACTCTAGGCAGCCTTGGAGCTTACCCCCCACAGAGACTACACCTGGTGACTTTATTTCATTTTGTAAAAAGAAATTCCTTAAACCAACCCAAAGTATGTATATCATTTAGTTTTTGGTAATTCTCTTAGACGCAATGCAAAAGCACAACAAAAACATTTTGACATTGGGCCCCTCTATAAGACAACGCCTCAAGATGATGCACAACCATAGACTGTGTATCAAGATGGATGTAGTGAGATGTGATGTCACCCATTAGTTTATATTGGAGCCAGTTTGAAGCCCAGAGATGCAGCTCATGGTCAGCAACATTAAGTCAGTTTGGAGCCAGGACCTTCCAGATAAGGAGAGCGGTATGTTACCTGTCTCGCACTGGAAACACATCCCATTACCTTGAACCACAGCAAACACTAGCTTATTAGGAACACCAATCACTGCACATTTGGGGTAATGTTAGCTGCCTTTTAGCTACTAAATTAAGCTAACTATAAGCAGACTATAGTCTGACTCATTGCAAGTCCTGGGGTCAGGGACAGCAGCAGGCAAGCAAACTGTTAATCACTGTCAATCAACACTGACACAGCAAACATCAAGGCCTACTACAAGTCTTCAAATCTTCTTAACTGGGCAATAACTTCCAAAAATGACCTTAAGCACACTTATAACATGGCCAGGATTAAGCGATTGAGACTATAATGACTCATTGACAACATCATAGTAATTTTTCCTTCTCTACTATAATAATTCTTCCAACAATAACATCACACACTGCAGTGAAAGCATCAATATCTTGTGCAAGATTTGATAAGATTAACTTTTTTTATGGATGTCCAGTTATTGATTTGATTTCACAACACTGTCCCATACCTCGGCTGTCACATTTTTTTAGTTTCCACCTTAATTTTTCTGTGTTTAAACGCACTATAGGGCTGATTTTTGAAGTTCCACAGGATACTGAAACCCTTTCTTGAGCAGGACTCATCAGTCTTCAGCCTTCCCTTTGACCTCTCTCATTGAGGAGATGGTTAATAGGCCAGACCATATGATCTGATCACTACAGCATGTGCTTTGATAAGCTCTGGCTTCAACCCAACTGTTTTATCTGTTATACCTCCTGGTATCCTGCTGCTCAATATATTGACATCTCCGTGAAAAACGGATACCTGCTGGATGGGGTTATAAAAAGTGGGCCAACCTAATCCAATTGAGAAATTATTACAGAGGAGCCAAAATAGTCAATATCTGTCAGAATTGTCCTTGATGGATAGTTTCACACAATCAATCTAGGTGGTCAAAGATGAATTCCAGCTGTGCAAATTATTCCCATTTTCTTTCCATGTTACCACAGGAAGAAGTGAATGGTCTGTCTTATTCTTGCAATGAAAGACTTTCAGACAGTAAACCTGAAGCAGTTTAAATCATTACTGTATAATTATGAGTTGTTTTGAGATTGCCTATACTCGTCTGCATCGTGTGCTGCAGCTATACTGTCATGAGGAAAACTCTCTATGATATTTTTTGCTTTAATTAGTACAAGAAAAGGCTAGCACCTATTCATTTCAGATGATGTGCAACATGGAAAATTAAAATATGTCATTATCCCCTCGACATTAAAAAAACAATATAATTTGCAACTTTCCTGTAATTTCCCTCAAATCACAGAAACAAAACAAACAAATCGTGTTTTCTTCTCAGTTTACAATAGTCAACCACACTGACGCCTCTCATTAGTCTGAAATTTTAGCATGTGAATTGTGTGTGTGGGCTTCATTAAGTGCATTTTTTGTGTTTTCACTGATGCAGAGATGACAATGTGAGAAAGCATCAATTAATCATTTTATTCTGTTGGTTGGAATACATTAGAGAAGAAGTATCTTAAAAGATTATTTTAGAGCATTTTTGGTAGTGATTTCTTTAAAATATATAACACCCATTTTGAGTTAATTCCTGTAGATTGGTGCCACTTTTGTGTGAAAATATAACTATTTTGTAAGTTAATGTTACAACAAATCAGGCTGATCAGGTTCTATGTTGAGTTTTACTCTTCAGGAAACTCAACTTGTTCTCTTGAGAAATGTGTTATGAAAGTTAGAAAACCCTTCTTTCAAAAGCTACCGCATAACAATTGTCAAGGTTTTCATCCTCCAGTGATCAAAAGTAGGTGGGAGATTATCTGGCTGGTAGATTTCATTTGCTCCTGTCTTTCAGATAGATTCGCCTGGCATAACTTTATACAAATATCCACAAAGCCTGGTTATCTTATCTACTGATGACATGCACCCAGCAACCATCACATCCTACTTTGGGTGTGTGGCAGACGCTGTTATCCTGTGTCGTGTAAGATGCATAAGCATGTTCGATGGGACATAAAAAGGGTCAAATGTGTGACTTTATCACCTATTACACAAAGATACCATTCAAATAAAGGTTCACATGCACTTAATCAAAAATCGGTTTGTATCAGCATACCACATTAAGATGGATAGCCATTTTCTGATAAATTCAACTCTACAACTATATTTGTCTAATTCGTATTCTGTTCAGTTTTCACACAACTTAACTCATCATATTGGTCAAACCGCAGAATGATTTTTTTTTTTTTTTTTTTATTAATAATGAGGAATGAGGATTTAAGGTTTTTTCACCACCTGCCCAATATTACTGCGAAATCATGCTCAATTGGATTCAAATCATGCATTTTTCTTTCTTTGACAAACCTCTTGGATACTTTTAGTCACTTTTGAATTGTGTCATTTAGAAAAAATTATGTTATCCTCTCTTTGAACATTTTTTCTCTGACAAAAAAAAAAGCCAGTAGGTAAAATTGTCTGTGGAATGTAATTTCACCTACTTGTCACAAAACAGTTAAAAGTTGTGAAGTGAGAAACTATATGTATGTGTGTGTGTGTGTGTGTGTGTGTGTGTGTGTGTGTGTGTGTGTGTGTGTGTGTGTGTGTGTGTGTGTGTGTGTGTGTGTGTGTGTGTGTGTGTGTGTGTGTGTGTGTGTGTGTGCGTAACTTGTTGGAATAAGTATGTTTATGTTGTGCTGCAGGTTTGTAGTACATTAAGACTAATTCTGCTGCAGGAACAGACTGTGGCAGCCATAAATCAAAACTAGACAGTCAAAGATCTGCATGTCCAACTTGGTGTGTCTTTTTTTTCTCTACTCAGCCTCCATCTGTCCTGTCATTCTCTGCTGTTTACTAAAAACAAACGTGCAACTTTTTATAATCTATGCTGTCCTGAAATCCTTCTCGGTGGTGCTGCGAGAGAAATACAGAGGATCAGTTTCTCTCCTTTTGTTGTTTCGGTGAGATTCTGGGTAATCCTGGCCAGAAAAATGTGTATAAATGTGTTGGAAGTGCTACATTTGAAATTCCCTCTCATTATGGTGATGTTATTTGTGTCACACTGAGCAGAAAAGCTCAGAAAACCAATTACATAAGAAAAAAAAAAAAAACTTTTCAGGGGTTTTTGCCCAGAAAATCTTTTGATGTGGAGTCAGTTACACACACCGATACATGCTGGCTGCCTTGTCTCTTACACAGTATGAGGCGCCACTCTGCCATCATTCAATTTGTTAAAAGGGACACAGCAGGAAATCTGACAACTGCAACACATACATTTGTCAGATACATATATTTGTGTGTGGATGCTGCCTCCCTGTGGTGAAGTTACTTATTTCTCCTTTTAGCTGTCCAGTCCTGGTCCTGAAGTTTCTCTCTGTACGTCAGTTAATCTCGATTACACATGACAGCATTAGATGAAAATTATGATGCTTCAGTCTGTCACACTGCAGCTGCTTTTTTGTTTCTTATCATTTGGCATCACATTAAAGTGGAAGATAGTCATGTAATGTAGAAAAAGTAGACTTTCAATGTCTGAATGGAGATTTGTCTGATCTAAAATCCTAAATCTAAATCCTTTCAACTGTTTCAAACTCTAACTATACATAAAAAAAAAAGCTTTTAACCACAATTTCCAGCTCAGTCTGTAACTGTCATAATGAAACAATAGAACCTCTAAGCATATTACAATCAAACGTGATCAAAGTTAATGTGTCCAGTGTGGTTAGCGACCCAGCTGAGCATTTGATAACAGAGGGTCTGTGATAAAATATGATTATTCTTCATTTTAAAAAACTCCTGAATTGTTCAAACATAACTGCATTTAATCATAGAATTGACAGACACAGGGGCGACTCTTTACAGAATTTGTGCTTTATTGACAAAAAAACCCAACATAAAACAGATTGTACAGTTTCTACTGTTGATTGCAAAAGCAGTATTGATCCAGCACCTCTATACAGGACACCTCCTCCCATCATGTTCTAGCTAGCATGACTGAACAGCACAGTGCAAATCGCTTTATTCATCTACCCACTGTGTACCTTGTATATGGACAAGACGGCTGAAGACAACTGGCATAAGGTGAGAGATTTAAAAAAAAAAAAAAAAAAAAAAAGTGGTATCATGTGGCAGTTATGGCATTTCAGTAGAAGGCATGAGACGGCAGCAGTAAGAAATAAACACCATGTAGCTGTGATAAATAGGAAAGAGCTGTGACTGACCAAAAAAACAAAAACATGATCTGTTTGTTTTTTTTCCATCAGTAGTCGTGAGAACATCAGGCCACAATGAGCGTGCAAAATTTCTGATGAAGACTTCACCAAGTGTCTGACAAGGAGAAACTGAAAAAATAAAGTTTTAAAGTTTTAGTGAGCAGGAGGGAACACAGCCGTTACATTTTGCCACAATAGAGATCATAAAGTGATTGATAGAGACTTCACCGAAGTCATAAAACAAAGAGGGCCAGCCCCAGGATTTCTGCATAGCAAAATCTGGGCAGTAGAAAGAAGTAGACAAGGTATCGTATTAGACAAGTTAAATATAAAGTGATGAACAAGGAAAAAGTCTGGCAATAAAAGCTTCTCCATTACATTATATTAGTACATTCTAACTCTAACCTGAACAATATACAGCACGAGTCTTCATTTTAATGGCTTAAGCACATGAACGAACCCCTCTTCTGAAGAGTATTCACCCTCCTTTGACTTAATGCTTACTTTCTCAACATTTAATAAGGATTTTTACATCCCCTCAAATAATATAAAAAAACTAAATTAAAAAGGCTATTAAGCATTTCTGCAAAGGGAGCAGAAATGATAGGTGATAATGATTTGTTAAAAAATAATTCGGACTACATTTTCAGTTTCCAGTGAAAATGTGATTCTTTCCTCTGTTAGATGAAAAAAAAAATCAAAACTACTCTGATTCATTTGATATGAAACACTAAGGAATTTATTGACTTTATGTATTTAGATCAAAATTCCCAACGTTTCATTACTGATGGTGTACAGTAATTTACTTACAGTACATCTATGATCAACAGAGACCATTTCAACATGAGGGGTAAACAGTTATTGGAATGACTGCATATATAAATATATACGTTTATATGAATCAGCTTCTCCTAGACTGCTGCTTTGTTTGCATACTTTCACATTTACCACAAATGCTTTGAGAAGCAAATGCTTTGTGTGACGATTCGTAACTTGGCTAATGCTGAGAGACAAATGTTACAATTAATCTTGGGGTAAACAATAAACTGATATAATTAAGCTTTATATTATAAACTTAAAAGTTACATTTACATGTAATTATTCCAAATCCTACAGTGAGTATTGAACATATTAAGACAGTATGCAAGAAGGAAAACAAAAAGCAGGCGTAGAGGGACTATAAGGCTGAAATACTCACCAAAAAAAACCCACCTCTAATAAACCAAAATATTGTCCCAAGAAGTTATTAATTTAGAAAAAAATATGACAAATATATTTAAAATGATATAACAAATAGGAATAACTGATTTAAAAAAAAAAAACCTCTCTATGCAGAAACAAAGAGTTTCTGAACAAACATGATTCTATCCCACAGACCACAGAACACCCCCTGCTCTCCAATTGGCCTGTAAAAGCAAGAGAAAGCGCCAATCAAGCTCCACGACAAAGCACGGCATCTCGACAATGCTACCGGCCAGTCAGGAAGGCCGGCTGAGTCAGTCCGTGTCTGGATATATTGTTCTTCTGATACGCGGATCAGAAAATGTAATCTCGGGTCATCTTGAGGGACGGCATGGCCTCGTTGACGTTCTGGTCCAGGCGATGATACTCCACGGTGTTGCGAGAGCACAGGCCGTCCTTCCAGCGTCGGCTCTGAGCCAGGAGGAAGATCTGAAAAGCGGGGGGGGGGTTAGATAGAAATCAAATTAATCTGATTGATGTACAAATGCTGATCAAGTAAAATTATTTTCTGGTTGACAGGCGAGCAGAAAAGATCAAAGACTACATAATTAGAGTCTTTGCATCAGCTGTAAAATCCAAAGTTATATCATAATATAGAATATTAAGCTTTTCCATAGATTTTACTACCGTCACCATTTTTCACAAATCAGAAAGAAATTGTCCCTCCAGACCAAAGAAGGATTGCATGACGGTTTTCTTTGAATCTTTAAAAACTAAATCTGTGTTTTATAGAGCTGCATTGTGATTATCTTTATCAGATATTAGTTGAATCAAATGTGGAAGACAAAAATGGCCAAAAAAAACAATTTAACTTACAACAATAACAAAGAACATCCTCAGAGGCGAGAAGATAGAAGCCCCAAATGTTTGGCGATGGAGATTTAAAATCACAAACCATCTCCACAACTATCACAACTTACTGCTGAGTAAATATCAACCCAAGCAGCCAAGACCTGTGCTGCATTATCGTCAAGACAACACTCACCTTCCTCTTGTTGTGATAGGTGATGTAGACGATGGCCACCAGGAAAGCCAGGATGACCAGATGAAAGAAGAAGTGGGAGTCTTCGTCCTCGGTGGTGTAGCTGTCGGCTCCCTTAATGTGGATCACATCCATGCCGGATGGTTGCTGCGGCGTCTGCCTGATCTCAGTTTGGTCTTTGTTGTCATTGTTGCGCACAAACTCATGCTCGTATTCGTCCTCGTCCTCCCCGTAGGTGTCATCGTCATCTCCTTCCTCTTCAGCTGGGTTATATTCATTCGGCTCAATGTGAGACGCTGGTCCTTTGTCACTGGTCCGGAGCAGGTCTGGGTCAGTGTCCTGCACTGCGGACGGGTTCTGGGCATCGGAGGGTTTGGAGTCAGAGTCAAGGGTTTCTGGCTCTTCTGTTACAGGTTTGGCTGGTTCGGGGGTTTTGAATAAGGTGGTGGGAGCTTCTGGAGTTGAGGAAGGCATGTTTTCAGTGGTAACAGGTCCATCTGTTGCCTCGACACTGTCTGACTTGGGTTCTACTGTTTCTGGGGCCCCTTTGCTGTCAGATTGCGCCTGTGTGATATTATCAGAGCTTCCAATGATGGTCACTGGATATTTATCCTTAGTATCTTTTGGTATTTCTGGTTCAGCAGCTGCTGTGCGGTTGTCTTCAGGAGTCTTTACTGGTGCAGTTGTGGAGTCATTGCCGGAGGGTGCTGTAGATATCTTAGATTCTGGTGAAGTTGCTGGAGCCTGGTCAGGTGTCGAAGGCTTCGTCTTAACTTCATCCAAAGTGGTTAGAGTAAGACCTGCAGTCACATTTACCCCTTGAGTCACTGTCAGATAAGAGGAAACAACAAAAGACATATTAATGATAGTTATTAATTAAACATTAATAACAAAACATTCCTTAAAACAGTAGGACAAGAAAAGGGCCACTGTCTACGCCTGCCTGTTATTAATTGAGCATATTTGAATTCATTTTATTAATGCTTGCAGTAGAGTACACAGCTGCAGAATTGCACATCAAATACAACTTTAAAAACAGAGAGAACATAAAATAGGAACCAGATTCTTTTTTTTTTTAATTGAAAAAAATGTGTTAGATAATGTTACAACATTGCTAAAAAGTGAGTGGGGCTCAGATTGTCTGATTTAAAACATGTTCAAATGTTAAGAAAAATTATGATAAATCTGTAAGTTTAAAAGTTTACTTCCTACAAAGACTGCAATCTCAATAACTGCTCACCTGCTAGATTTTCTATGTGAGCAAATATATAGTTACGATTTGAAAAACAGTTGTTAAAACCTGCACATTATAAGTTTAGTCTTGCCCTGATCATCCTGTATGATAAATAAAAGCTTTATATACTTACTTTTTTTTTAAATAAGTCATGAAATCTTAATACTTAACAAGCACTTGAGCCCTTAAGCACTTTAAATGTTCAATGAATCTAAAGTAACGTATAAAGAACATCATCACATTGAGTCATTTCATGTTCTTTCATTAACAGCTGAATCCACTTTGTACTCTCGCTACAGATATTCATAATGTCATACAACCACACTGTGTGATCTCACCAGCAGCTAGGACTGGGAAAAATAAGCCCTACTCCCCTCCTCCTCCTCCTCCGAGAACTGCTGCCTAAAAATGCCCTGGAGCCAGGCAGTTAACCCTCCAGCTGCCGAGAGGACATTTTTACTGAACAGCAGCTTGTTTGTGTGTATTTGACCTACTCTCATGACCAATGCTGACAACTAGTCTCCTTCAGGACACAATACGGCGTGTTACTGCAAATTGTAATGTGCTGTTATGCCTCCATCAATTTTAAATTCAAATAAGCTTTATTGGCATGACAGATCAGAAATCTATATTGCCAAAGCAGTACATAAGATTACTAACATTGACAGATTATTACAGATAAATATACAATATGAAAATATCAACATATAAAATATAGTTAAATACTTTTTTTCCTCTATCACCCTATTCATTTCTCTCAATTAGACCAAAGAAGCTTTTCACAAAAAGTTTAAAAACATTGGACTATTTAAGTTTATAAAGATTTCAGTATAACAGACATCACACATTCAGTTACATACTAAAATATTAAGTACCCTAATTTTCAAGAATCCCTTCGGCTAAAATATTTTGAGACTGTGGTATTAAACCAGAGCTCGCTCTGCCTCCCTGCATCAATGACACCATTTACCCAACAAGTGTCAACGATACCTCATCCTGTGGGACTGGGAGGCGTTGCCTGGGAAGGGACGGGAGGAGAACACTGGGGATTTGAAGCAGGGAATAAGACGTCCCCAAGAGAAGAAAGGAGACTATTCATACACATGGGCCACAGCCAGCATAAATAATCACTGAAGAAGGAGATCTTTGTGGCAGCAACGGTTGTAAGCTTTGCAGCATGAAACAGCATGTACGCAATTCAGCCTTTAGGACTGAGCAGCTCGGTCACACACACACACACACACACACTAATATTTATGGCAAAGTAAATTCCTGTGATTTGAGGAAAAAATTCCTCAAATCACACATCTCATTAACAAGTTATAGAGCGTCTTCTTCCACTCTTGGGTCAGTTTTATATAGATTAAATGCTGGATAAAAAGTCCACCAACTAACTGGACGTAGAGCAGAAATTAAGGGTTACTTTCATTTTCGATAAATCTGTCATTACTTTCTCAGTTAACCTATTATCTGTTTAGTCTATAAAATGTCAGAAAATGGTGAATATGTCGATCAGTGTTTTCCAAAGCCAAAAATGATATCCTAAAAATGTCTTTTTTTGGTTCCCACAGTCCATAACCCAAAGATATTCAGTATTAATGTCCCGGAACGCTAAAGAAACTATAAAATGTGAAATTTGAACCTTTTTTTCCATTTAAAAAAAATGACTCCAAATTATTAATAGGTTATCAAAATAGCTGTCTAAACATTGAAGCTCAACGTATTTGTATTTCAAGTTAAATAAATATCAAGCAAGGTGACGAGTGATGGAGCTAATGTCATCCTCCCTCTGTACAAACAGTTTTTATTATCCTAACCTTAAACTGCTTTCAGGTAATAAAACACACAAGGACCAAACCCATATGTATATTCACAGTACAGGGACAGCATACATGATACATCAAGATCTGATTTCATGAGCCGATACCAAACAATATTTAAGTTTTAAACAGTTTGTATAACTTTTAATGCTTCAAAAGATCAGTAAATGCTGCAATCTGATACTTGTCTGATACTATTACAGCCTGTTGTGTATTTTTCCCATTTGAGTCAGGATTGTGACAGTGATAGAATGACAGAGTAATATTATACAAAAGAAAGAAGGCAGAGGTTTGGTTTTTTTAACACAGCAAAAACAATACAGCAACCTGACCGAGGCCCCAAACACACAGTAACACCACATACAATCTTGAACTATTAAGAGTAGAGAACACAGGCCAAGAAATCAATATCAATGACCTTTTCACAACTGATGTAAACCAATAAACGTAAACGTGTCCAAAGTCCATTTATGCAAGACAAAGTCTGCCATTGAGTTAAATTTTTACAGCCACACAGTAATGTGGTTCCAGCTCATTGATGGTAAACTTCAAAAGGTTTTTATTTAACGTTAATGAGCAGTGGGGCTTGGAACTGGACTGACAAGGGGCTGATTACCAGCTCAGATATACGACAAGGACATCTGGATCGAGTCACTATCTGACCGACACAAATCACTGCTGCCCAGAAGCCCCCGGGGGAGAACACGGAGTACTTTAGTGACATTTTAGTGGTGTTAATATGATTTCACAAACATTTAAGTTAATGGGTTAAACTAAGTCTTACATTCAGTGGCTAACATTATACATTTAGTTACACTTGCTGCGAGACTGTAATGCTTGAGGTTTGATCAGAAAAATGTGACTTCCTCTTTGATGGTTTTGACATGCTTGTTGGTTATGAATCTAGGGTCTGCAGACTTTACGGCTTAAAGGTTCCTGGTATGAAACTGTCAGTGCGAACAAGGCGGGAACACTACAAGAGAGCATTTGTTCTCAGTAAGCGACCACAAAATATAAAAGTAAATTGAAAATAAAAAAAGAATATATTTCTCTGAGATCACACACTTTAATAATACAGTGACACAGTAATACGGTGGCTCACACAATACATGCATCGTCTTTGATCTGTATTCATGTTGTTAGATGAGGTTAATGAGCATTAAATATTCATTTGTATCAACTCCTCAGGGCAGCAAAGCAGTGATATATTAAAATTGTGCCTGCTGTTTGCTTTTAGCTTTTAGTCACTCTTCAGACAGTTACCGTGACTTCATGAAATCGAAAGCAAATTATCAACTTTGCGGACACGTGAATGACTTTGGATTTCATATCCTCATTCTTTTAAAAGGTGAGGTTCACACATTTTATCTTAAAAGAACAGTCAGGGGACCGTATAAATACTGAAATAGGTTTTCCTCGCCTGTAACCCTTCCTCCTTTTTCTTACTGACTACTAACAGATCCCCTTCAAAATGTGCTTTCAATGTAAATGAAGGGAGGGCCAAAATCCATGGTGTTTCCACACAGTCATTTTGTGCAACACTCCATTTAAAAGTTTATCTGAAGCTTATATGAGACTTCAGCAGTCTGAGTCAGTAATATCAAGTGGATATCTGCCACATGTACAGTCTTCTTAGCATGAAGCTCCCTATTTAATGTTGAAAGATATCTACTTGACTTGACACGTGACTTTGATATCAGCTTCAGATAAAAGTTTAAATACATGTTTGCCAAAAAAAGGAGGCTTGTTGTGAACTTTGTGTCCCCATTCACTAAGATTGTAGGTGAATTAGTAATCCAATGGTCAATATAAACAGGAGGAAAGATTATGGCAAGATAAACCTACTACTTATCTGTTCATTTGGTATGGGACTATAGCTGAAAATGTGTGAACCTGTCCTTTGAGACATTATTATGGGGAGTTAATGTAAGTTCCGCTTTCACATAAAACAACATAATGTGAAGACGTCACTGCTGTCACCTTAACACAGTAGTCGCATTTTAGCTTCACTAAAGTCAACTGTCTGGCTATTTTCTTCATCTGAAATGTACTCAACTTTTTCTTTTTAATACTGTTTTATGACTCACTGGACATAACCTCTCTACTAGACTAGGACTAGCCTGTCAAAGCCCCTTTCATAAGATTTTGGTTGCTAGCATGGCGTACTAGCCAGCTAGCTCCAGTGGCTAACAAACTAGCAGTCCCTGTTATTTGGCCACAGACTGGTTAATTTGCTCAGATGTTTTTATGTAAGTCCGACATACCTCCTACAGTGTTGATTACCGGAGCTGACAGGCAGCCGCTGACCAGAACCTGGAGAAAAAGAACCACAGAAAGAGCGTAAATGTTTCTCCTGCTTCGCCCCATCTTCCTGCACGTCGCCATGTTGATGTGTGAGTAAATGAGGAGGTGTGGTTTATCAGAGTGTGTGTGTGTGTGTGTGTGTGTGTGTGTGTGTGTGTGTGTGTGTTTCAGAGTGAGTGAGTGTGTGTGTGTGTGTGTGTGTGTGTGTGTGTGTGTGTGTGTGTGTGTGTGTGTGTGTGTGTGTGTGTTTGTTTGTTTGTTTGTGTGTGTTTGTTTGTTAGTGTCAGAGAGAGAGAGAGAGAGAGAGTGTGTGTGTGTGTGTTTCAGAGTGAGTGAGTGAGTGAGTGTGTGTGTGTGTTAGTGTCAGAGAGAGAAAGAGAGAGAGAGAGAGTGTGTGTGTGTGTGTGTGTGTGTGTGTGTGTGTGTGTGTGTTTCAGGGGAGTGAGTGAGTGTGTGTGTGTTAGTGTCAGAGAGAGTGTGTGTGCGCGCGTGTGTGTGTGCGTGTGCGTGTGTGTGTGTGTTTGTTTCAGAGTGAGTGAGTGAGTGAGTGTGTACGTGTCAGTGTGTGTGTGTGTGTGTGTGTGTGTGTGTGTGTGTGTGTGTGTGTGTGTGTGTGTGTGTGTGTGTGTGTCGTGTCAGGGTGAGTCACGTTCAGGAAAACAGTCTGACTCACTCTGTTGTCATTTATGTCATTTGTTTCTAATTTTGTGGCACCCTCTTAACACCATCACTAAGGCAGAATAAAACCAGTAAATTTGCCACCTCATAATGTCAGAGAGACTATAGAGACTAAATGTACGACTACGACTTTAATCTGAGTTTTTTCTCCAAATATTACCCCCCTCCTCCAAGTCAGTATTCTTTTTTTAAAACATATGTGGCCCTAATACGCCGTCATACATACTTAAATAGGTTATAAAATAAAAACAGCGAGGCTCCGCTGCTTTAACAGGACGGCCACACATTTATAACTCTACACTTTTCTGATCACACGTCAAAAACTGCGCAGCCACATATACCCACTTCCGCTCTACTCCTTCAAAATAAAACCACCACATCGTCACTGTGTGAATTCTTAACCGGAAGAAACATACTTTGACTCTAATCCATCTGTTAAGAAATAACTCAGTACAAGAAGTATTGCAAGAAACTGGGCCTGTTTCGGGTTAGGGTTAGGAAGGAGTAGAACTCATAGAAATGTGAATTGATTAATGATGGGTACAGTCCTCACTGAGGACTCCCCATGAGGACTCCTCACCCCAACGTTAGTTTTAAAGGACTTTTCAATCACTTGTTTGGTGGAGCTATGATTTGGGAAGAAGTTACAGAAGAAACTTTTCAAACTCAGTTATGGCGTTTTTCACTCCCAATCTAATGAATAAATCATATAATCATTCAATGCACTATTCATACAAGGATGATGAAACCAAATACCAGTGGGTTTTCTTTCGGATGTGTTGGAAGTAGTCTAGTAGTAGAGTTAGGTCTGTCATTCAGTTATTACCTACACAGATCCTTATTAGGATCATGTTAACATTTTAAACATGTTTAAAGAAAGTCTTTTTCATATCCTCACATTTTGGAGGTTAAGTTTTAGCGTGAGTGAATTTTAATCATTTCAGTCATTTACCAAACATCCCCTAGTCCCAGATTTGCTGGTTGTATTTCATATCGTAAATCTTTGAGTTTGACTGCTAGCAAAACGAGTAATTTGAGAAATGTGGGCTCTGGGAAACTGTGATTCTTTCTGTAGAGAAAAAGATTTATAGAAGTCCGATTCATCATCATGAAGAAATATGTAATTGGTACTTGCAGCAATAGTCAAATGATCAGAAAATATAGCCTAAAACCAAATAATCTAGCTGCCATGTAATTTTCTTCTTAAAAACACTTTTAAACCTCCAGATGTCCCAAATGGTTTAAGTTTTTTCATTGATTTTTACACTAACCGCAGGTTGATGTTCATCATCAGAACACGCTGGTCATTATGTGACAAAAGACAGAAGAACAGACACAATGAGAAACTGGTTCAAGATGTTCTTTATTTAATTTAGGGAATGACGATACTGTCAAGAACACTAAAACTTCCCATATTCAGTTGTGGAAGACTACCATTTCCTGTCCACTTATGTTCATCCTCCTTCAAAGAAGCTCTGTAACTCCCATCCAGAGAAGCTCAACTGTGTGCATGATAGGTTTTGCTCGACCAGAAAGGATTGACAGATCTTTGCCTTTGTAAGACTTCACAGGTGGATTAAATTATGCAAGACTGTCAATAAAATAATTATTCTTTTTGCTATATGTAACAAAAGACAGGATTCACACCAAATGCACAAACACAAAAAGACAAAGTGAGACAAAAACACAGAATGTACACATTGGGGTGTAGTGTCTCTGAGCTACTGACAGCTGCTTACATCAGGGACAACTTACCCTTCCCATAACTTAATATATCCCAACAGACACTAGAGCTCTCCAGTGCATATGTGTAACAATAAAACATTTTTTCAAACCAGTATTTCACCACTACACCGTCTGAGCGAGGAGTGCTTTTACTGGTGCTATGTAACAGCACCATCTGGTGGTGTAACTACTCAACTGTATGGTAACCATGTCGAGCCCTTTCTGCATTTTGGGCTGATCTAGTTTTGACTTCCCTTTATCTGCATTGGTCAGCAGAGAGACACAAATTAAAGCATTGTGTATGACTGTGGTGAAATGACAAAGTGTGAGGCCGACATGATTGTACTCGAGGCTACTTTTCCCTTGCAGGCTACACAATTCAAAATCAAACTTTTTTTGTTAAATGTTGGGAGTTTTGTTCTGAGCTGGGCTCCGTATTTTGAAAATATGTTGTTCCCTTAAGTGGTCCTTTCAAAGTGATGCATCGTCGCAAGAATGATTTGACCTTTAGCACTGTCTGACCTCCAGCTGTAGCACATCTAGGGGGAAACAGGGGTTTTGTGAGGGCTAGCTAATCAATAAAGGATCCAGACATTTTATCATTTGGTGGGGAATGTGTGTGTGCACGGGAGGACTTGAAGGATGTCTGCATCATCCTCCTACGCCTGGAACTCGAGGCCGAGACCAAGCTTGTGGCCGCCAGCATTGATGTTCTTGCCATCGAGGAGAGCAGAGAGTGTCAGCTTGATGCCTGCAGAAAAAAAGACATCACGTTAAGTCACGCACAGAAATGGAAATACAAAAGCTCAACATATTAGCACATTCAAGTAAAATGATGTCTGCATTTAAAGATGTGTCTGCTTCTCTTTAAAAGGTACTTAATCATCCATCCTGTGTTGTTTGAAAACAGACAGTCACAGTTTTTACCCATTTAAAGCACTTAGCACCTAATAGACTGCACTCACCTGGCTTCAGAGTCTGAGTGTATCCCAGGCCCACGAGGCTGGAGTTGTTCACCTTGGCCTGTATGAGAACCACACATTAAAGTCAAATAGAGCACCATACAGTTAAAAAAAAAATCCTTATGCCATCACTGGGTAATTTACCACCAGCTCCAATCAAGTGTGATTACCACCATTAAAAAAATCACTTCAGAATTACACACGTTGGCCATGTTATTAATATGTTAATAATAGTTGTTAGACCAGTTGTAAATACACATAATTACACTAACAAACAACTACTCACACTGTCTCTGCTGCAAGTGGGATTTAAGGACAAATGTGACAGGACTGAATTAACCTTAGCAACAGAGTCCGCTGTTATTGGCCATATTGGCTTGCATGAGGCTTCTCTCCGGCACGTCTAAATGTGATGTATTCACATTGACATGTATCTATCCATCCAAGCTGGTCAACTTGGCAGGACTCAGATTTGAACAGAGCAACATTATGACCAGTCAAAGTGCAGCTTAATTCATATTTTAGACATCAAGAAAGTTTCTGTAAAACCAGACAAGAAAAACTGTACAGCTGAAAAGGTTGGTGAGAGGCTAGTGTCACTGGTCAACTACTACTACTACTACTTCTACTTCAGGTTACACGCTACTCACAGAGAAGGACGCATCAGCATCAATCTGATACTTGGCAGCGATGCCAAAGCGAGTGTTGCTGTTTCCGGCAGTCCAGGCCAGGTTGACGGCTGTCTCCAACTGGTCATTCACCTTCTGGTAGATGGAGCCACCAAACTCAGTGCCATCATTTCTAAAAGGGAAAACAGAGTGTGATATATTTAAACGTCTGCAATCCTAATACTGTTTCCCTACAAGAGATATTTCCCCCTCAAAAGGGATAAATTGTGTTTTGTAAATAAAGAATACCTCATCTGGTGTCTTGCATGTCTATTTAAGATCGCATCAGATGGGTGCGCTGTCACTGATGTAAAGCCTACACTGCACTTGCTCTGACCTCACATAACCGCTTCAGCTGTAGACTGAAACAGACAGGCTTTACCAGGGGCACGGCAGGAAGGCTAACACTGTGCCCTGTGCCCCACTCTCTTTCTCTCTTTCTCTGTATCCCTCTCTGGAATTATCTCGCTGGGCTTTTTCACTAAGGTCCTTTATGCCTGCCAAACATTCACTGTATCTCACTTGCAATATAGTAAATCCCATCACCTGAGTGTAAAAATAACCGCCAGGCACCTCGATGCCTGGCAGAGATCCAAACAGGGAACAGGTCAGTCAACCAGACAAGGACAAGAAAATGGCTTCCGGCTGGTCAAGGACTTTTAACTGCAAGTTATGTTCAAGTACCACAGGTTGGAAACAACAGCCTAATATTAAAATGTAATTACCAGTTAATTTAGGGTTAAACTGAACAAAAACATACATGTTAAATAGATTCAGAATGTCTAGGATTAGGAGAAGCCATATTGGTTCAAGAGTCAATTAGAGATGCATTGTGTGCAGGACAATGGAAGGATTCAATGCTAGCATACTATTCATTGTCCATCTGCTGATTTATGAAGTCTTACACATTTGTATGGAGCTGGAACTCGTCAGTCTTGTATCCAACTGCGAAGTTGCTCTGGGTGATCCTGTTCCTGCCAGCCTCGAACGTCAGCTGGTATCCGGCCAGCCAGCCCTCGTAGCCCACCACTCCTGCCCCGTGGATAGCTGTACCATTGATGTCATAGTGGACGTCACAGCCAAGGTTGATGTGGTCACATTTGTAGCCTGTCTTGATTTTGCCACTCTTTTTGCTGGCACGATGGTGAGGAGAGAGGGCAGGTTGTTAATGTTATAGAAGCCAGAAACATCACACTGCTGAGACTCTTGAATAAAAAAACATGTCCAGTTTATAACAATCCAGGGCTCCAGGCTGCACTTACTTTTACTTCCAGACATTTTTAGAGACAGAGTGCCAAAATATCTAATACTAGTTCTGAAATGTGCACATTATTTATTTACCTACATTATTTATTTACCACATTTAGTTCCTTCATGAATGCACCACGACCAACCAACACCATCACTGTTTAAGTAAGATTAATCTGACAAGTCAGCTATCAAAGCTCGCTGTGCAACTATGATAGCTCACTGGTGCATTGATTTTAAGTGAGAAAAACAGGTTATTTTACTGACTGTTGTTCTGTGCACCCATTTAATCTTGCATTTTTGAGTTACTAAATTTGAAGCTGAGATGTAACATTATTTTTCAACAAACTAGCTTACATGTTTGCTAAAATTGGTATCCCTTTATCCATTGTCTAGCTAAATAGTGAACAAAATCTGTTTTCTTCTACATCAGCCTCTGCTCATATGTCCCTCATATGTAACCAGAGGACATGCACACATTAACACTAGCAGAGAGAACGAAATGAGCAAGGACAGGTGAAATGAAGCTACTGGACAGTTTCCACCACATCCTGCAGTTCTATTCCACTGCTATTTGTACCTATTCACTATGGCACAAACAGCCTGTTAAGATTAATAAATACTTGATTTCTCACAGATCTCAATGTTCAGGGTTCTCATTCAGGTGTCCTTACCCAGTGTTCGGTGAGAAGGAGGAATCAAACGTCAGCTTCAGCCCCTTAGCCAACTGTGGAGAAGGAAAGACAGTTGAAACAAACAAAATGAAACATTCAGTTTATTAAACTGATCAACTTTAGCATTGCTGGTTCATTTGATAAAATTACAGTTCATTTTACAACATGAAACTGTACAATGGCAGTACACCCACTACTAGAGTGACTACAGAAAAAGGAATACTTGTATTGTTCTGAAACCTTTTGCCTACTCTGGGATGATGCTAAACAAAGGTTTAATTTTAAAGTTGGAGATAAACAGGTTTAAATTTGGCCTAAAATTCTGTGCACCCCTCAGACTTAAATTACAGACTCAATATAATTCACAAGTTATTTGGCCAGCAGAAATACAAGTCACATATTATTTTATATAGATTAAATTTTTTTAAAACGCATTTTTGATTTTCTTAGCCCCCACATCCCATCACCAACCTGGTCCTCAAGGGTGATCTCGGTCCCCAGGGTGTTGTCTGTGTTCCATTTCTCTGTGAAGGTCAGTCCATGCTCCACCCATTTATACTTGGTGTCCAGGGATCCTGCAACCTTGCTGGTCTCAGTGTTGGCAGAGCCTGTGCTGGTGAACTCCTGCAGATGACAGCATTTGTGTAAGAGTAATACAGATGAGTTAACTAGTGAGGTACATTACTGTGTTAAAACCATCTTATTATTCATTTCTAGCACCGAAATTGAGAATGATGTAGTCCTGCAAACCGCCAACTGTGTCTATATCCAACACCTACTAATCAATAAAAAGCTAAATGACCTTTGAACAAAACTGAGAAATTAAGCTGACAAACTGACAGATTCTTTGGTCCAAGACCTAATGAGATCTTGGTCCTGCAGGTGAATTCCCAAGGTCAAGAAATGTATTCAATGTTCAATTCAAATTCTTATGTGTTGCCTTGTAGCAGTAAGACTTCATATAACTTTTAACTCATTGGCTGCATATTTTGACCTCCTGCAGTCCTGTTTGACATAAAGTTAAATTAAAGAGTACGGTCTAATCCTGCCCTATGTGAAAAGTGCCTTGAGATAACATTTGTTGTGATTTGGCGCTATATAAATAAAGATTGATTTATTAGAGCTATTTCTCAGTATGCAAATAGAAAATGCCTACATTTCCAATCCTGAAAAGGGTGGGACGGCAAGTAGTATTTGATGTTATACACATGCAATGGGAAATTAATTACTGTTATTACCATAAAAGTAAATGAAGACAAATATTATACTGAATTGTTTAAACACAGCATCCTCTCACACTCTTTTTGAATCCATATCATTCAGGTAGCAGAGGTCAACATGTCTCGGCAACGTTTAGAGAATCAGATAACCAGCCGCTTAATTATCAGCCGAGAGCCTCCAAAGCTATGACAGGAAGGCTGCAGTCTGGAATGGCATCTCTGGTAATCTGATAATGACTGGCAACGACTTACCAGTCCATTCTCAGACTTTGTTTTCAAGTCCAGCTTAATGAGCCCGAAGCCTGAGGAAGACAATGTTAAAAGAAAGAGATCAAAATGATGTCTGGATGTCAGCACAAATATAACATCTAACAGTAATCACTCTGAAACATTTCATTATTAAAGTGAAACAGACGTCTTAAAACACCGCATTGATTACAAGTGTTGGCTAGCCCTCAAAATAAGAACTACTCTAATGCCAACACTATTAGTCCTTACCATGCACATTTTTTTAATACACATTAAAAGAGTCCCTTTAGAGATTTTAAAACACATTAAATCAAGTCATTGATTAGTGTCAGTGAAATAGCCATTGATCAGCCTCCAGAGTACATTTAAAGTTATTTATATGCCACTGACTGAACGTGTGTATTGATTTGATGGAGATTCGGTGAGAGCATTAGTGCTGTCAGTTATGAATAACAACTAGAAGGTTGGTTAAACAGATCCTGGGTCAAGGTTCAAGTACCAGTCCTGGTCCTGCCCGGCCTTATATCCATCCAATGATTCATCCAACCACACCAGACATGACCTTGAGATGTATATGTTCATGTACTTTCTGGCCCGGTACAATTTCTTGCTCTTCCCATCTTCTCATTCATTAAACCCTCCATAAGTCAAGACTGCAGAAAGAGCAACAGGCTTTGAAGCCCATCTGAATTACAACTTCCAGATCCGACATGGATAAAAAAAAAAGCATTTTTCCCTGTACCAAACATTATTTTTGAGTGTCATTACACCTGCAAAGTGACTTGTTTCACTATCAGAATTTGATCCATTCAGTCTGATAACATTTGGAAAGCCAAGAAGAGCAGCATTATTGAATGTTTTTTATCCCCATTCTAGTTAGTCAGAGAGCTAACTTGGAGGTTAGCTGTCACGTCCGGCGCATTGGTCCGCATTGGTCATTTCTTTACAGCGGGAAGTGGCTTTTTTGGCATCATTCACCCCTAATGAACTTCCATAGGAATGAATGGGATCACGCCTCCAAAACTGCATCTAGTTCTCTTTATACATCTTCAACCAAACGTGCGGTTCATACCCTAAACATTTGTCTTGTTTATAATCTTCATTATTTCATATGCACTACTTTTTGACTATTGGGGGAGATTTGATGACTGCAACACAGCCCAGCTAGTGTGTATTTTTTGAGGCAGTTCTGAAGCTTGTCCCAAACATTTCTGTGAAGGTGACAAACTCCAATTGTCACTGCCAACGTTGCAGTGGTTCATCTTTGATGTACATATGAATTAGTCTGCTGTAACATCCAGGATTTTCCACATTACCAGGTGGACTTCGTTCAGTTACCTTTGCAGCACAGTTATATACACAACCCCCCCCCCAAAGGACCTCCACTCTAACTGCAGGATGTGTACTTCTCAACACGAGTTTAGCCAGTGGTTAGCTATTTATAGTGCAGTCATCGGTTTGGATCAGTTCTTTGATTTGGCATCACATGAACATTGCGTTGCATGCAGGGTTTGGATTTTTCACTCCAGAGAGGAAGTGTCACATTGAATCTTGCAACAAACTTCCTTAATTATTTCACAGCACAATATAAGAAGAAGATACTATTCTTCTAGTGTGTAGAGTGATAAACCATGAAATATTTTTACCATAGCAAAAGATATTATAAAGAATTGTCTTCAATGAAGCAACACAAAAACTAAAATAAGATAAGATGCTAACATGATAAAAGGCCTCTTGTTTTATTTCTTTAAAATGGTTTTGATTTAGAGAAGCATTTACACTAACGAGGTAATACTCCAGTCAGCTGATGGAGATTATTAATCACCACCATAGTGCAAGAATTTAAGATTTTACCAAGGTATTGCAATCTGACAATGACATATTGATGTTTAAACATGACCACATGCAATTACCCCCTATTAAAAAGGTGCACACTCCAGATTTGACCTAATATCAATGTACTCGTCATAGTTAATACAACATTTAATATGTGAGGCAGCTGGATTCGCAAGATCACGCAAGACTTCACCTCGTCAGGCTTTACGTTATGCAGCTACCTCACAAGGTGAGACAGCGATAGATGCTTCATCCAATCACCTGCCAAGAATTTTTTTTGGAAAGCGCCTCCTCTTTTCCAAATCTTTTCCAAGGACGACTTCTCAGATGTGGTTGTGTGTAACAAACCATCTGGCAAGTCAGTTTAGTACAACGCAGCCTGTGAAAGCAGTTGTGTAACGTTTTCTGTGGCTCTGTGGATATTTGACAAGTCTGACACAATTATTCAAGTGACATCACTCGAGTATCTCGACTTTGGCTGGAGACTACAAATGTTTAACAGAGAGGCTTTGTCACAATTAAAAGATGCTATCGTCTTATGGAAAGTGTAGGATCCAGAGTTTTTGGAGCTTGACTTATGTCAGGAAATAAAAAAAGGAAAATTATTTCAAACTCTGCTGCATTAATTTTAATCTTTACTTTTTAACCTCTCAAACTTCCCCCAACTTTATGGAAAAAGCAACACCAAATCACTGGTATCCTTTAACGGCAAAACAAATCATCAAAACATATAACCGCTCTGGTGATATGTTACGGACAAATTAGCACCAAATCATTTATATTGATAATTGATTGATTAAACTTAATTAAAAGAGATAGACAAAATTTGAATGACTATGAAGCTGTAGTGTATCATTTAATTACTGCAGATTTCAACTTTGGATATGTTCTGCTTTCTGGTAGCTTAGCATTTTGCCACTTAATTGCCGTTTGAAGAAGGACATATTTTACATAATAAATGCTGCACTTTGCTGTATGGATTCTGCTCAGCTGTCTATTTAAGTCTGTGAAACTGAAAGCGTTTCATAATGTATTTAATGACTGATTTCTGCTTTCTGAAATTATGTTTTTTCCTATATCAGAAGTTTCATTTCTCTAATTTCACATGATTCTAATAACTTGTATAGCTATACAATCGTTAGCTGCACATTACAGCGCTTACCGTATCCTTTGGTAAAAACATCCCTGGCAGACTTTCCAAGGTCAACGTAGGTGGGAGGTACGGCCATTATCTGCAACGAAGAAGAGGATGAAGAAAGCTGTGACTACAAGCAAGGACGAAAACAAAAAAGATGTAACAGTAACCCTCCCTTTGGTCCCCCCTCTGTGTTACAGCTTTAGGAACGAGGACCAGACTGACTGATCAGATGTAATGTACTTGGGAGAGAGAGCAGTGCTGCTGGAGGTCACTGATGGATCAAAAAGGTACAAATATGATGGAAGTTACTGGCTTACATGAGCTACACCCAGTAACACAGTGACTCACATATTTGCACACACTTCAAACTTGCATTCCTGAAAGCACAAAGGCCAAATTATATGCAGATGTCACACACTGAGCATCGACTGTTATAAGAAGTTAGAATGAAATCTAAAAACCCTGTGCCTTTTTCTGTTTATGATGTCATTAAAAATTAAATTACACACATATAACTGTTTTGTTTGTGTTTTTAGAAATTACACCTGAAAGTGAGCTCAGGACAGGTCAGTGAATGCCACAAGACTGAAGCACAAAGCAGAGCCTGTCCTAACCTCTGCATCAGCTGATCTTTTGCACATGTGCACCTTTTTTTGTCCTCACATTTTCCTGAACAGCCTCTTGTGCAAGACATTTCTATTTCACCATTAGAATAGATGTATGCACTATCTCAGACGTGTTTCAATAGCACACCAGATAAAGGTTACAACAGTTACACAGACCTATTCATAGCATACATGTGCATATTGTGTGCATACTGATAGTAGACAGAAGAGGAATTTGATCAGTCTACCTGGTGAATAGCAACATCAGGCAACGCAAATTTCTTTATTAACATTTCTTGAATTGCAAGAACTACGACTATTGTTAAGTATTGCAATATCCATTTTGGCGTGATCGTCTGCAGTTTAGGCAATATTTCTCAATGCAAAAGTTGGACAAAAAAAACTACAGCTGTATGACAGAGACCCACTCCCCTAAAGCTTGGCCACTTCATCACTAAAATGACATTAGAAAATCATACCGTGAATGCATTCCTGGTTCAAAGTCCCTGCGTAACTCTTTCCATCAAGCCTGCTCAATCAGGTTTATGAGTAGCCTCACCTTTTAAAAACTACTCCACCCTTTTACTACAATCATAGCATGACTAATACATCAACTGCATTGCATCGATGTGCACTTTCTTTATATCACATGTACACCAGCTCTGTCAGCGCCCTTTAAGAGTGCAGGATACCCTCACATAGCCCTCTGAACCCTGTCATCATGGGTGTAATGCACTCACTTGGACATGAAGTGGTCTACTATCATGTATCTGCATTGCCAGTTAACGCACAGCCGTCAGTCCACCCACACACCCACACACACACACACACACACACACACAAATAGCATTCCCACTAAGCCACTCAAGCCATGCTTACACACGTACACAGCCAATACATCCCACTGAGTGTGAGTAGTTTTATGGCTTTCACACATGGCCACAGGCAGAAATGTCAGAGGCCCATTGGAGGACGTGGGACAAGGACAACCTTGTGTGGATGACAGCCTGCAAAGTCCTGTGACTGAAGTGTCCTGTGGTACAGTCAGTTAAGGATAAGGAGAGCAACATCTTCATCATTTAATCACCAAATAAATATACAAAATAAAAAAAATAAAGGCTGCCTTCCTGTAGCCTTCTGGACACCACTGATTAAGCTCACCCCAGACATTACCCTTAATACATCAGATTTAGGGTCTGTCTCTCTCTGCCCTTCAGCACCACCTTAAATGCTGAATTTCAGGAAGTCAGCCATACAAAGAGATGATTTGAGAAGTAAAGTTTTCCTTAAGTATGAAACACAAGTGTCCACATGACTCAGACATACAAACTGTGAATGCAGTGAAGGCAGGACCTCTGAAGGCATCACCCTGCCCTCGCCTGCTAAGAGTAGCACTAGCTCACAGTAGCTATCAAGGTGGACAGCGGACAAGTGTCCACACTTAGTAACATGTGGCAAGGCTCACAGACAGAGAGCCAGTAACGAGTCAAAAGGGTAAAACTGTAAGCTAGATAAGCTCATTTGTTTCTGTCTAGCTGGAGTAGGCTACCTGCTGACCACGGCCCCCCCTGCAGTGTCAAATGACCGCACCGCAAGACATTAGCCATCAAGCTAGCAGCAGGCCTAGCTTAGCATCTCTGGATAAAACGAGATGAATGAGGATGATTATCTTCATGCTGCAGAGCTCAGGGTGCGCCGGCTAGCAGATATGACAGAGCTGTACTGTAAAAACTATATAGAGAAAACCGTCGGGTGTAATGCAGTTCAACATTAAAATTCGTACCTCTGTCTCTGGTTTCCAGTCCTGCCCGAGAAGGAGCTTGTCAACTGCACAAAGGGAGGAGAGAGAGGAGGGAGGAGGTGCGGCGGCGTCACGTACGAGCAGCAGAGAGCTCCTGTCATTGTCAAAGATACAACAAGTCAGTCCGAAAGCGAGATGGTTCACCCCCCCTGTTACAGCGTGAGAGGCATCTGCAGGGCACAAAAATGGAAAGGTGGTTAGTTATTTTTCCTGTTAGCAGTGCTGTATATTAAACAACAGAACTAAGGTTTAATCACCCCCCCCCCCCCCCCCCCCGATTCACAATCCTAGCTTGTCATGAAAGTTACAAATTCTTCCCTTTTTTCTTTTTCAGTTTTATTTACATCCCATCTCAAAATCTCAAAATACAATGATAAAAAAAATCCTTTAATTGGATTAACCTCATTAAGAAGGACTATTTAATGCAAAGTGTCCTTTTATTTTAGTGTGTAATGACTCATGCTTTATTTCTGTCAGCCCATAACCTATTTATATTCCAGATGTAGCCTAAATGTAGTATCCACAAAGACTGACCATAGCAACATTTGCAGAGAGCTCATTGCATGCCCGTGTATTAGGATGCTCTAAACTGAAGCTTCAACTGAAAAGTTGCACAACATGATTTACAGCAACCAAGGTGATATTTTGATCGTACTATGAACCCATCCAGCTGATCACAAAGGGATGATATTAATCAGGATGTTGCCAGTGGTCTCTATATTTGAGCACACTCCAGTATTGAAACAATGGGCTGTATTATAGGGTTGCATTATTGTACTGTTAGTGGTGTACTTTCAGTATTTTCTTCCTTTATAGGTCTGCTTCACTACATTTCAGAAGGGAATATACTTTTTACTCCACTACATTTAAATACAATCAAGTTAAACGATAAATGCAGCTCAGCAGCAGAGATTATCTGTCTGTTGAAAGAATTTAATTTTAATTACATCAGTTATCTATGAAACAATTCAACAGCATTTTAAATGTAACTCTCAAGCTTTTCAAATTGTTTTGTGGTAAAGATTATTTTTGCAAACATTTTAATGAGTTTATTATTTTATTATAATTACTGTGAAAACCATGTATCTCAACAACTTTTCATGAGCAGTGAAAAACAGCCCAGTTTTCTCCTTTGCGACAATGTATTTTTCAGATAACCTAAAGGGTTTTAAAATATTTTATTTTTCTTAAAAAGTTAGACAACTTTATCTAACATAATAATTCAATTCATCTTAAAACCATAAAAACACTAAAACATGGACATACAGGTTTGTTGGACAGTAACAAAACCACTGTTTCCATGTGTCTTCAGTTTGTTTATTTGTATATTTTTATTATTTATACAATTAATACAACTGAGTAAAAAGCTAGATACTGTAAGCCCATATTTTGAATACATCTAAATAAGTTTTTGAATTATGTTATGGATCTAAATGCATATCATTAACCTCTAAAGAGAAGGTCAGCTCTAGATCGACCATTACTTTTATGCATAACAATGATAATCTAATAATAGGCTACAATTGAAATGACAGGTCATGCTGCATAATGATTAGCTTTGTTTTATTTTTGATTACACAATGTTCACGGGCTAATCCTTTCCTTTTGAACAAATTTGAGAACAGGATATTTATGAGAAACATAGTTATTTTACATGGTGGTCCTATTTAAGAACCTCATCCACCACTGCAAAGCATTAGGCTAGCACTGGCATTACATTTTACTTCAGTGTAGCTCACTGCTAAGAATAGTTCATGCTGTAAAAGGGGGAAAAACACAGAGGTTGTGCTTTTGCAAGGCTTGTTTAAGTTTGGTTAAAACACCAATTAGACCCCTGAGTTCAATGTGAAAGACTTGGCATATATAATTTAGCTAATTTAGGAGAGGCTTCAACATTTATAAAAGTGGGTTAAAACCCAGCCAAGCAAAACACAGTAGGAAGATAGACTACAAAAAAGGCTTCGCGATTTAGCCAAAATGACATTTTTACCACTTCATCCTTTGCCACAAGTTATTACAGCCGAAAACGGAAGTAGTAAACGAGTATTCTCTCGCTTTGCTGCACCCTCTCTGGTATCGGCAGTGTATTACCTTGACGCAGGCGCAGTTCACTCAGGCAGCACGCAAGCCCCGCAGCATCACTAGAAAAAAACAGCTGACTAGAGATCAGCTTTCTGCATCTTCATCGCAAATCACATCCCGTTATGCGGTTCATACAAACTGTCCTGGGACAGAGGACACACCTCGGCAGCTGTAATGTTACGTCACATCTGTGCAGGAGGAGAGGAGGAGAGGATGAGAGCTGTTAAAGCGCTCATAGAGCTCATAGTTGACCTCTGCTGTTTCGTGATGATGAAACCTGTGAATTGCAAAGAGAGTCTGGCTGTGACAGATGCTGCTGTAATTCTAAGTGCCCAAAAGCAGCAAGATAAATGTCAGTGCACCAACAATCTAATGGGATCTCTTTCCTCTTATTTTCCACATATTCATGTTCCTAAAAGTCTAACAATGTGTTACCTGATTTCACTGATTGAAAGCACATTTACTCATGTACTGATCTTAAGTACAAGTTTGAGTTACTTTTTTCTGAACTTAAGTATTTAAATGTATCTACTTTATATTTATACTTTAGCACATTTTAAAGGGAAATATTGTACTTTTTTTATTCCACTCTCATTTGTTCATAAAATATTATGTAACTACCTAATAGAATATTACATGATAGGTAATTAATAATAGCTTCAACTCCACCACTACAACATGAAAATGCTGCTTACACTTTAATGCATTTATTATTATAAACCAATGATAATATAATATAATATAATACAATGTCATATCATATCATATAATATCATATATACATGAGACAGGGCATTTTGCTGCATAATTGTAATTTTGTAATAATACTTGTACTTTTGCTTGTAATACTTGAACTTGTATTTGTAATGTAATGTACTTTTACTTGAGTAACATTTTGAATTGAGGACTTTTACTGTTACTATTACTCATAGTATCTTTACACTGCAGTGTTGCTACTTTTGGTGTAGTAAAAGATGAATAACTCTTCCACCACTACCCAGTTTATATTTGTGTATTATATAAGTTTATGTTTACAACTGTATTACCTCAAGTTAAATATTTCTCCTCATATAAGTATGCAAAAATGGTATTACATAATACACTTTATGGTTTTTGATCATCGGAATGTGAACATTGTGGATACTGACTTGTTAAAAAGACCTTAAATTAATAATCATTATGAGGTGAACTTAACCAGATGACAATAATTCCATCAGAATGACATTCATATGATTTAATTTAATTTAATTTAATTTAATTTAATTTAATTTAATCTAATCTAATCTAATCTAATCTAATCTAATCTAATATAATATAATATAATATAATGTAATGTAATGTAATGTAATGTAATGTAATTTAATTTAATTTATTTTATTTTATTTTATTTACCTGTTAAATTATGACAGTTAGACTCTCAGACTGACAATATTGCAAACATATCAGATTTTAAAGGCAGGTGAGTATTTTTGTGACAAAAAAAGCAAAGTCTGCAGAGCTGGGCGCTAAAATGTTTTGCAGTTTTGTTAAATTTTCTGTGCAGGATTTTGCAGAAACACAGCAGTGTGGTTGAGTTAGGGGAACGCTGCCAAAACCTTAGACGCTTCCTCTGCAGTGGGTGAAGCTCGGTAAAAGACAGCTCACACTTTACTTTTTCTTTTCTTTTCTTACACACAAAATCGTTTTTTGTTTTAATTATTTCATATATGTTCACCTGTATTTCTTTTTTTTTCTTGTACACCAATGAACTGTAAACTGTGGCATGTTTCTTATAACAGCAGAATCAAAATGAGTAAATGTATAAAAACTGATAAAAACAAAAGTTCCCCTGTCTGATATGAGTGAGATCACTGAAATCCCCTGATATCAAAACAAGTTACATTTCAGGAAATTAGATTCAGTCACCAACCAAACCCTTGAGTGTGTAAGTGACTGGTTTATCTGTTTGTTCTCTGAAGAAAACAGGACTCTGACTGAGCAGATTATGAAAGAGGCTGTGATCAGTTTTGTCCTTTAGGTGTCAGTGTTGGCAACAGTCTGTAAATCCTTCAAATTTGTGTATTTCACATGTGATAGCACTGCAGCTCAGCAGCAGGCATTATCTGTCTGTTTAAATCGGTTAATTATGAAATGTTTCAACAGCATTTTAAATGTAATTCTCCAACTTTTTAAATTGTTTTGTGGGTAAAGATTATTTTGCAAACCTTAATGTTTTAATGAGTTTATTATTTTATTGTAATTATTATAACCAAAACAGCATTTTGTCCCTGTGAAATCCCAAAAAAAAACAAAAAACTTTTCATGACCAAAGAAAAACAGTCCAGTTTTCTCCTTTATGACAATGTATTTTTCAGTAACCTAAAGTGTTTTATAATATTTTATTTATCTTAGGAGGTTACACAACTCTATCTAACATAATAATTCAGTTTATCTGAAAACCACAATACCACCAAAATATGGATATACATCTTTGCTGGACAATGACAAAACCATGTTTCTTTGTGTCTTTTGTTTAAGTTTTATAAATGTATTATTATCATTATTATTATCATCATTATTATTATTATTATTATTATTGTTAATAATACAATAACCTGTTTTACATTTCATTCTATTAACAGAATTAGCTATAGCTATACTTAAACATTGTTTTCCCGCTGATAAAGTAATAAAATGATAATTAACTGAAAAGTAACATTCTGCAAAGTTATTTCTCCCACATGCATGAAACGCACTGAAAATGTTCACAGAGTTCTTGCAAAGTATTGTATTTCAGTAGTTGTTGCTTTACTCGAGTGTTTCCAATTTATCTAGTTAAGACTCAACTGCAAACAAAATATTCTGCTGTAAAACGTTTCTCTAAGAGGCTGCATTAACTCGATTCTTTATGGGAAAGGATTAACATGCAAAACATTTACTTTATAAGATTAACTTGGAGAGAAAAGTCAAAGCCAAACACATGTTATCACTTGCCAGGAGGACTTCATATTGAACATGTATTTTACATATACATATATATACACTGTATATTGAATATTAAACACTTTGCTTAACTAAAGGATTAGTTTATTTCTACTGTCACTAAACTATTGACCTTAAGTAACTCTGAGCTGCAGCAGACAGACTAATTAGCTTTTTACAAGCTTTAAAAACTTCAGGAGTGTTGGAAATAGAAATACCATCTAGCACTCTTTAGTTTTTCTTTCAGGACTGTGTTTTTTTGCCACATTTTGATCCAACGTCATTAGATGTTGTTCTGATGGATTTAATGTTTTCAAGATACACTGAAGCCAACTAAGCAGTGATTAATAACATTAATTAAAGTCTCAACTGCAAACAGTACGACTCATATATTAAAAGATCTGCCTGATGACAGATTAGAAACGACAGCTCATCCCTCACTCGTTCACCAACATCCACAGATTGTTGCCATTAAACAAACATATTTAACTTATTTCCTGATGTGTATTTAGAAGTTTCCATCTCTGTTTTATGTTCTTGCATCACTGAAATCTTGAGTAACATTTAATCAACAACTAGTAACATGTTTGTCGCCTGTCGGTCGCCTTCAGAGGCAGCCGAAATTCATTTCTAGATTATCCTCAAGTCATATCTGGATGCTCTCCTTTCATCCCCCGAGCTTCAAAGCCAACGCTACGCTCACTTCAAACAGCCGTCACTGAGTGCCAATCAAATCCCGCTCCAGAAGACAACAAACACTACAGAAAATGTTAATCAACCCGGGCCAAGCATCACCAAAGTAAATAAAATAAAGTGTAAACAGATGCTATGATTTGCAACATATGGATAAATAAGGCAGTATGTCATCTTTATTTTTCTTTTTTTTAATTCAGTGGTTCACACTGGGTCCAAACCCCTCTCTTCCACTTCCCTCCATCCATCCATCCATCCCAAACCCCCTCTTACGGTATGAGTCAGTGACTTCACTGCATGCTGCTGCTTTTTCCAGCTCGGAGTGGAAGTCTATAACCCAGCGTCTGGTTAATACTGGGGTATAAATCACTTTGCTCGTGTTCTTGTGTTCAAACAGTCCGAGACCAGTAACCTTTTTACCTTCGCCTCTGCAGGATCAAATGCAACGTTCAGCACGCTTAAAAGGTTTTTGTAAAAGATTTAATGGTTCAAAGTTTCCACTCCCTCAAATTTAAAGGGACGTCTGCCATCAAATGGGATGGTGAAAGACATGAGAGGTCCAAATGGATAAATAAAATCACTCACTCATTCTAAAAGTATCAAAAATGAAAACAAATGATGCAAAGCAATTTGGTTTTCATGCTATGAACTGACATCTTTCATTGTGAGACACATGAAATATTTGCAATGGTCAGGAGTCATGAAATACTGCACGAAAATCTCTAACAGGACCATCATTGTATAAAACCACTGAAAGGAATAAAAGAAACGTCTGTTGAACTTAAAAAGTATAATTTTAATTGTCTTAAATATAAACAAGCATTCATTCAAGGATTAGATTTAGAATAAACCCATGAACATCTGTGTTCTGTCTTCATGGGTACCATGCTTGTTGATATATTGCATTTTTATTTATTAAATTAATTCAATCAGACAGTCAGTGAGTTAAACATATCTGATAATGTGCCACCACAAGTTGGATGAGTCCAGTGATGTAATGTCTAGAAACAGAAACAATATGAATCTGTTTCTCAAAACAATAAAGATCTGTTGGCTTTCAGTATTTCTTCCTCTTCACATTGTTGTCAGTGGTATCAGTGAGGCATTGTTCTCGTGTGAAAATCACAGAATGAATTCAAAACAATGTGAAACTTTATCCCATGTATTGAATTCCTCTGTAAACTCGTCCAAATTTAAAGTTTTCCAAATGAAACACAGTCAGGTGTTTGCTCAACTACAAACGCTAACTTGAAAGCGGAAACAAACATTTTTTTATTTTATTTTGAGTTCAGTTCACACAAATCACAAAATCCTGTATTTTTTGTTTCGATTATCACTGTTTTTAAGTGGTTGATAATAGGAAAAGTGAGAAATGCGTCTTTCCTGTCTGAACTTTGGTAAATAGATTGGAGGCATGAGAAAATGTCAAGACTCAACTGTGGTCAGAGTGCTGCTGTGGAGCAGTGACTCATTCTCACTGTGCATATATGTGTCTGTATGTATCATAGAGAGAGAGAGAGAGAGAGAGAGAGAGAGAGAGAGAGAGAGAGAGAGAGAGAGAGAGAGAGAGAGAGAGAGAGGCAGTGTTACTGTGTGGCGTGTTGTACGTAGCAGATGCAGTGATCTTTATCTCTCATTCATGGCGTCCAAGGAAACGTAGCGTGAGCTGGTTAACAGTCATTTTCTCAGTATCTGCCTGGGAGAGATGTGCTGATAGTCACTACCATGTCGCTCAGGCAGCCACCTGCCGCCTTGTTCTGTGGAAAATGAGGTGATGCTGCAGCATTGCCCAATCGTGCTCGTGTTGCCCACATGTTGCTCATTTGATTGATTGCCTTTTAAATGTTACATAGTTGCTCTGTGCAAGCAGTCTTACCCATAGGGTTGCAATGCAGGGTAAACCGGGTGCAACTTAATGGTTCAATAAAATATGCTTTATTCATTTATATACTGCATCAATTCATAGTTGGTACAAGCAATTACAATTTAGGAATTTATAAAATACAACCATTATTCTACAATAAAAACTTTACAAATGAGCTAAACTTTATATGAACTTTCACTTTTACAAGTATTTACCAGAGTTTTTTATCCAAACTGCAATAAACTGACTCAAGAGTTTGTACTCTCTTGATCTGGCTATGTTCGAAACTATCTAAGTAAATATGAACTGAACTTGTAAACACAGGCAGAGTGCTAATTTTGACACCCTGAGAGAAGTGAACACTGACACTTTTGCTTTGTTGATGGGTCTTTAAAGATGGCACCTTTGAGGTGAACTTCCTGTGTAATAATGACAGAGCTCTGCCTGTGAGAGGGGGGGACTGGGCCACTACCCGTGGTCGTTTAAGGCACTTTGGATAAAAGCATTCATCAACTGACATATAATACTTCAAAAAAGTCCAAGTAAAGCCTATATTTTTTGCCACATTGATCAAGAAAAGCCTATATTCTGATTCACATCTGCCGTTGATAATCACAATATGAAACCACAGGCTTGGCAGACAGAGGGAAGCTGTGGCCCTGCCAGCACTTTTACCGCAAACTATCAAACTGCCACGCTGAGCTTCCTGCTATACACTGCACCCAGCGTCAATGTGTGTTCTGAATACAGGATCCTGTAATCAACAAATTCTCCATATTCCCTCCCTCAGGTGCCTCGCCAACATCAAAGGAGGTAAAGGATGGTGTGGTATCTCTGTGTGCCTGTGCCTTCTACTGTATAAAACAGCCCGGCTTTCAGCCCCAAGACACAGGCAGGGAGCAGCCGAGGAAATCTAATTTCATGACTTCCACGTTGCTACCTGGCAGGTAGGGCTGTGGTTCATGTGTTTTGTAGTTTTTTCCTGCACCTGGTTAAGAGTTGATCACACCTCTTTAAAGTGCAGGATCAGATATGAAAATCCCTCTACCAAAGATCCAGTTTTTTTAGGTTTCTGTATAGAGCTGAGGTGGGAAAAGTACCAGAATGTCACTTGGACTGTTACTTCAGTGGAAATTCAGGAAATGATAAGTTTAAAACACTAAACCTACATACTAGTAAGATTTAGTGACAGTAAAAATGCCTTAGTGACCCTTTAAAAACAAATTGCAGTTCCCATAAAATGAAACATGCACATGTACATCTACACATAAACTAATTCAAAATCAAATGAATATTTTAAAATGAGATTACTTTTATCATCTTAGGTTACTGACAGTTCACTGATAGCAACTGGAATATTTATGATTTTCCGCTGAAGTTCTTATGGAAAGGTATACTCTACGGCTTTATATTTGATACCATTCAAAAAAATATTCACTTCTGTTTTACTACTTAGATGACAATTTGTGGAAATGTGCACAAGAACAAGTGAACTAAAAGCTTTTTTTTGCGAGTGATTATTACCATTCATTTCTTATTAAGTATGAATAGGATTACGTGGCATTGATGTCATATTGTTTTTCCCCAATAGACACTGATGTATGTATTCTTAAACTATTCTTAAATGGCTATTAGAATTACTTTTTGTCCACCTGTACCATAAAAACATAGTATAGTGCCATAAATCATGCAGCCGCTGAGGATAAATAGATCAAGGTAAGGTAAAATACTTTAAAGGCACTTTACCACTTTGATATTAAAAAAATCCTTTTAAATTTTCTGTTGAGTTCTGTTTAATTTGTTTCTCTACTGTGTGATACTCTTAATAATAGCTGCTGCTCTTTGACACTTTGCTCAAACATTTTAAAGTTACTTATGGGTTAATTACGGGTGCAAAGGGCCCAGAGAGACTGAGAGAGCGAGAGAGAGAGAGAAGCTGTGCACAAAAACTAAAAATCCCTGGCACTGAACACCGAGCCCCAAGCTTGTAACCTTGGTGTGCTTTTGATCCTGACTTGAGCTTCACATCAGAAAAATCACCAAAACTGCCTTTTATCTTCTCAGGAGTACAGCCATTTCTCTCTCGGGCAGATAGGCTACTGAAATACAGAAATGCTTTTATCACCAGCAGTCTTGATGGCTGTAATAGAGTCTTTTCTAGAAAACCCTGCATGAGCTGCACAAGCAGAAGCAGATGTTTCATTGGTTGCACATTAGTTTTAGATTTTAAGGTTCTGTAATTGGGTTTCAAATCACATCTGAATGCATTTGTGATTTCAGCTTTATTCCATTTATTTCTTCTTCTTATTGTAAGAAAACTAGTCTCTTTTATTCATTTTAGGTCATTTGAATTTGTGTATAAGAATATAGGATTTCCAGGAATGATATTATTTGATTTCCAACATTGCACCTTTAAAAGGAAGTATTATTTTTTTTATCTTGCCTACATTACTAAAAAATGTTAATCATTCGTATCATGCAGGTCTGAAGCTGAGCTTTGACAGACACTTTGACACTTGTGCTGCACACAGGTTTGTACTTTCACAATAGTGTCGACACAGTGCTAGAAAATGCTAACAATCAAATATCAAATGAAGGACAAAATATCTGATTCTAAGCTTTAGATTAGAGTCACTTTGGAGTGTTTCCGTGATGCTTCACAGAAATGAACCTCAGCTTGCTCATGGGGGAATGTTGGGTCTCTTTAAATTCTATTTAAGAGTAGGGTCTAGATCTGATCTATGTGAAAAGTACCTTGCGATAACTTACGTTGTGATTTGGCGCTATGTAAATGAAGATTGATTGATTGAATGATTGATTGATTGATATTCTGCATTGAATTCAATAGTTGCATTGATTATTGTTACTGGTTTGCAGCAATGCTATAAGATCCTTTGGCGGAATGGTTTTTAACATTAGTGTTGTAAATTTCAAAAGCAACTTCAAGTCTTTAACTTTCAGGTTAAACTTCAAAGTCAATTCCATTCACCATTCAGCAGCTACCTGAGCGGAAGTTACAGTTTGTGATATTGTAGCAGTAAAAAGACATTTTCCATAGGGGCGTCTGATCAGCTCTGAGATCTTTGAGTGATTGTGTAACTCTGTACTGTATGTCCTTGAGAAACACGTATCTCTGTCTCCACAAAGCATCTACTGTACATCTGAGGGCCTCTTTCAACTGAAGAAGATGTGAAGAATTCTGTTGTCTGGGTGCAAACATGCTGTTTGTTGAGATGCTGCCGGTTAAGTCTAAATGCCAGGCCCACCTCAAGCTAACGTACAAACAGCCACAAACACACACAGACACACAGAGGCACACAAGAATAAGACCCTCATACACTCACACCCAGGCACATATGCATAGATACAGATACACATACACGCACGCACACTTTACATCAACAGTTACACACACACACACACACACACACAGGGGATGGAGGATTGTCTCTGTCTTTGTCTATACCAGAAAGTCCACAGCCATCCTTTCATGTAAAAATATATTTCAAAGTTTATTTGAATCTAATATGAGGATTCAGCTGCTGAAATCAGTCAAATCAAGTCAATATCTTTAAAGTTTCTTTCTTTTTAGTGCAAAATTCCTTCATTTGTTTATGATTTTTCCACTGAGGCTAAACAGGAAAACACTGTCTCTCAAAACACAAAGACTCTACCTGTGGAAGATATCCACTGTTTGATTAAATAAACTTTCAGACAAACTTTTAAATACATTTTTGCTCAAAATGACACTGTGGATTTTGTTCTTCATCACTTACATTGTGAGTACATTTGGAGGGGATCTTTTTGACAATTGTTTAAAGACAGAGTTGAAAAATTGTGAACCCCCTCCTTTAAAGAATAAGGACATCATGATCAAAATCATTCATGTCCACTGTAGATTATTTGCTTTCTTTTTCGTGAGATCACTTTATCAAGCACTGTTGGTGGTAACTTGACTCACTGAAGTGACTAAAAGCTAGAAGCAAACAGCAAGCAACATTCCAATACTCCTGCTTCGTAGACCTAAAGAGTTGATACACTTACTATTTAATGCTTGTAAACCCATCTAATACAACATCATAAACAGATCAATGATGACACATGAAGTGTGTGAACCACTGCATTACTTTAAGTTTCAAAGTGTGTGATCTCAGGGAAATATATAGACAACAGAAAGTTTCAGTTTTTCAGTTTACGTGTACCTATTGTGGTGGTAAACTGAGAACAAATGCTCTGTTGCAATGTTCACACCTTGTTTACACTGACAGTTGCACACATTCACATCAGGAACCTGCCCAGTACAACTGCAGTCTGGTCGGTTAGCCACAAAGTATTACTGTCACACAGCACAAAACCAACTGTGTCTGAGTACTGAGCAAACATGCAGTACGTCACCGATTTGGAGAAGCTCTATTTTTCTCGACCACAAGATGATCCACTTTGTAGAGTGTTTTGGAAAAATTTTGTGTGTAGAAATGTCATCAGTTAAGGTTGACAAGGGCCAAAACAGGAGAGGAATATGTGTTTTCAGATTAAGTCAACTAAATGTGGATGTTGTCTAAAACAAGCAGTCAATTAATCAATCTTTCAAGTTTTTTTACAGTGACTTTAATTCAGGCAACTATTTAAAACTACAAACACTAAAACCATTGGAGAGTGGTGCATTGAAACATATAAGCGTTAAATAAGAAATCCAATGCCAAGATTAATAGAAGAATTTTAAAAAATAGATAGATACATTTAAATACAATAAGTGGTCATAAAGCATTTTAATCAAAATCTAAATACTACAGAGCTTCTATTCAAAGATACCAGCACACTCAGCCCCTCTCAGATGGATGTGCAAGTTGTTTCAGCAGCCTGGAGCATAAAACTAAAAGCTGTCTCACCAAATTTATTGATGTATTTATTATTTTATTTATGGGTTCATTTAACAGGGACAGTGCACATTAATAAACCCTGCTATAAATGCACCAGAGCTAGCCAAGAGCCTATTTTTCATCAGTAACCCCTGGACAGATGTAACAAAGTCACCCTGAAAAGAGAATATAACAATATAAGATTTAAAATGACAATGTTATTTATAACATTTATAAGCACGTAGAGCAAGAATAAACAGAGAAGAGAGTATTACTGTTCATAAGTATTACTGTTCTGAGACAACTAAAAGACTCGTGCCAGAAGTCTGGAGGAGCTGTCCTGGTTCATACTGCATGTCAGACTAATAGTCTAGAGCAGTGCAACGGACAGGCAACCAATGTAGAGACTTTAAAATGAGTGTAATGAGCTATATTATATTGAAGTTTTAAAAGTAATGTAATACAGAGTGAACTGATTGTTTTGAACTGGCGTGGAGAACGTTGGAGTGTTTTGTGTGAGTTTCTGGATTGTTTTCCTTTTAAAAAAACCAACCAAAAAAAACCCAACAAATGACAGTGACATACAGAGCCAATATTTAAACTTTTAAAAACGTTTCTGCAACTCATTTTTGACAAGATTATTTCATTAAGCTTTCTGAAAAATGAATAAATATGAAATTGCAGTATTCCACACAAATTAGGCACCAAATAGTTATCTCCAACTTTAATATTACCTTTTGGACCAACAGTTAAGACTCCCATGGTGTTTTGGCAGTTTCTGTGGGAACTGGAGAGGTTGAATGAAAGGTGCTATTGTATGACGAAGTAAGACAGTAGTAGCACAGTAGTGTGCATTTTAATTGTGCATTTTATAGTATATGGGATTAAATTTTATTTTATTTTTGCACAGGGCTCATACTTTATGACAAGTGTTGGAGCCAGCACTCTCTCTGGGACTTATGTGTCTACGTTCTTATCATTTAACAGGTAATTTGACCCACACACCAAATCGAGCTTAATTGTTTAAATCTGGAATTTTGGGGCCTGTCTAAACTTTTCCATCTTATTTATCTTTAGTCACAAACATCTTAACTGCATCCAGAAACAGTCCTCCTTAAGGCAAATTTCTATCTTGAAAAAAGTTTAATTTCTAAAGCATGTTGTTCAAATAAGCTTTCTAAATGCTTCAAAAACTGCCAAACAAAAATAAAGCAAATTAAATAAATTGTAAAAAAAAGAGTACATAAAATGCAAAAAGAGTTATGTAAGTGTTTATTACTCCTTCTGATTTTTTCCCAGGGAAAAAACAAACCAGTTATTCATCTTTTTTTTAATCAAGTCAGTTTCATATATCACAGCAAAAGGTTACTTACTAATTACATGTTATGACAGATGTAATTCATACAGTCAAAGTCACATCTCCATTCGGTCAAGCCTTGTTAGCAGTGATGTAGTACATCATTATCTTTCAGTTTAAAGAGCAGTTCTGCTTTTCTGGGATCCCACTGACTTTATTTCAGTTTAGTCTCCCTTTCCAGACAAATACGCTTTGTCAATCACAAAATGAAGCATCCACACACCAAAACCCCAAATAAAGTTTTGACGCAAAAATGTTAAAAGCCCTCAAGAGTGGTGCATCACCACGGCACTCAAATTAGTGCCATACTGACTAAATCTCACCAGAAGTCATGCACCAGGAAATGTTTCCGATTGTTTTCTGTGTGTGTTTATAACAACGGGGAGACAGAGGCGATGTGGAGATATGTGCGGTGACACATTTGTCGCCATTGCAGTGAAGGCCCTGTAATCTTCCCAATCAGGAAAACCAGAACAAATTAGCTTGTGTAGCGCTTCCAGTGTGCCATCACTATAAATCACCATCATGACCCCGAACATGTACTCTACAACAACAGAGCCTGGGAGAATAATGTTTGTTCCCAAGATTACTCCACAAGTATAGCATGATATACTGTGAGAAGTGGTCCATTCACATGCATTTCTCACACACTTATTGTATGGTGGAGTGAAAGTATTTCCCCAAACATAGGTTATGGGATTTGTAGGGTTTGGGTTTGGTCGTTGTCCTTTTTCATTACAGGGTTTGTTGGTTGTTAACAAGCATCATCTGATCAGTGTGATTGTTTAGTCTTACTGTGAGAACATATGGCGAAAACACCAAAACAACAACCTGACAATAAAAATCATTAAAACAATAATAATAAAAAAGTGACTCAAGGATTAAAAAATGAAGCAGAGCTGTTCTTGTGCAACCGCTTTTGTTGCACTTGAAAACACTTCTTCTTCTTTTTTTAATAAGATGACATTAAACAAATTTAGGGTAATTTAGAGCAAATTTTATTAACATGCACCTCTGATGCGAGGGGAAATTTAGGAGATTAGAGAATCGCAGCCAAAAAAAATCATTGCATAATCTCCAGATCAGTGTCAGGTCTGTTTTTAATGATTGCATTTAAGAAGGAAAAAAAGAATTCAGTTTCACTCAACTCATGCTGTTTTCAGTCATCTGTTTATTTATTTCATTAATACAGTTGATTAGGGCCACATGTGAAAAATGTATTTGCATTCTGACTTTATTCTCTGACTTTTGAGTTTAATCTCAGGACTCGTATTAAATGTTCACGTGGTGCTTCTCTTCTTTTGTACATTAATTGTACATTTGTGAAATTTAAATCTTTTTTCCCCATGTTTTGAAAAGTAAAAATCTGTACTTTAACAGCTACAGTAGATGTGACAAAAGAGAGAGTAAGAGTGACAAAGAAAGAAAGAAATATAATAAGAACTGAATGAAAAGTGAAAGAGAAAATCAAACGGAAGTAGAAAAGGGCAAAAAGAGAAAAGAAAAGCATTGAGGAAGAGAGGAAAGAAAAATACTGAGAGCAGTTCAGCTCCAGTTGGATATCAAATCTGCGTTCTAAGTCTGTGAGTCAAGTAAAAAACCATCAAAGCCTGAGGTTTGGGGACTCAAAAGACGGTTCAATCTTCAGCCATTTCCCACAGCCTTTTAAGGGCTGCCAAACATTTATTTGTTTTGGATTAATGTAATTAACCCCCCCTTTCCCGGTGTCGCACAGAAGAAGCGAGTCACAGTGAAAAGATTACAAGGCCTCTGCTTCTCATACATCCAGCGCGACCAGACCATCACAGTGGCTCGGAGATTTCATATCAGTGGATTATATTTTGCTTTAGCTTGACATGTAAATCGCCCTCTGACAGTTCTCATAAGCCCATCAGCAAACGCTTTGCAGTCAAAAAGGACAAATTGCAGCGTAGAAATGAAGAGTACTTCTGCAAACTAGACAGTTAAATTTATAGATGTTAAGTGAATAATTGTTTGTCCTCTCTTACAGCTCAAATAGCAGCTGTGAAATAGTTTAAATCTTTTTTTTAAAATGTCTTTTTTCTTTGCCTGGTGCAAATAAAGGTTTAACAATAGAATAATAATAAAATGCATGTAACAATAAAATGAATTGTGTTGTTGTTGACTCATCTTTAGAGCTACTTCTCAGTTTCGTGCTTACTTTTACTTTATGTCATGCCCCAAGCTTATTGTAATATCGAGACTGTTATTTGCTGCAAGTACAAAAAGCAAACATACTGTACAGTATTATGTGTGGGCTCGACATATCTCTCTGAGGAATTCATGAAGACAAAACCCCCTCACTAAATAAGAAGACATTCTTGCATATGAATTCCTATCTTCCTATCGTGTTGAGTCTTGTGAAAAAGAAAAATCTAAATCTATAACTATTCAAGAACTAAGAAACCCCTGCTAACTTCTGTCTCTGACCCTAAAGCAAGTTCTGAAATCATTCAGTGTGTTTTAAGTGGCTTTTAAAGGTCCTTTACTTGGATCATAAAACTTACTCAGTCAATAACAGTCTGTATAAAACTTAATTTCAAGTAAAAACCAGCCTTCCACAAACCAACTCATCGGCCTTTGCAAAGCAGCCCAGAACCATAACTCTTCTGGCGTCGATATTTTTTCATGTGACAGAAGTCACAGTAAAAATGATGTGTGAGTATGTAATACATTAGTGTTCCAGCCATAGTAAAATGTCCCATAAATCGTCAGGGTTTTCTGTTTCATATGCTACATCTCCCTGTGTGGACGAAAAGGGGGGAAAGAAGAAAAATCTGAAAAGTATTGTGAAGATTTGGTTATCAGACCCAGATGCGACCAAATCCTTCTTCAATGTCCGCTACAATGAATAATGTGCTTTCTGATTTTGTATAAGTTAGAATAATGAGAGGTTTTACTTCAGGCTGAGGGAATAAGGATGCAAGTTATGGTTTGACCATTTTAACAGTCATTTATATGAGGGAACTCAGAGAGAAATCATAATATAAACACTATTTTAAAGACTTTTTGAATTTAAAAAACACATAGTATTAATTCATGTGTCAACATTCAGTGTCACTGACGTGTGAGCAGCTATAGTCTGGTGTTTTCTTCTTCTGTTAAGTACATGAGGTATTTTATTTCAGTGATATACACTTAAATAAAGATCAACTTTAACCTTAAGCAGAGAATAATACCAGAGCCAATGCTACCTTTCTTTTTCATAGATACAAACTACACAAACCTCCCTTCCTCTTCCTGCTGCAATATGTGGTGGAGCTCACACCTTCTACCGAGGTCCCTTCATTCAGATTAATTCCCATTTTAAACCTCAAGAGGTCAGTCTAGCTCCCTGTGCCAGCAGTGGCTGACCAACTGAACTCATGGCCGACACTGACGCTTGAGGGTGTTTTCACAAGTGGCAGAACAGAAACCTTTAACTCTTCTGCTGTTACAGCGATAGTAATCAAAATCACAGTGCATGTGTCAAGGTGAGGTAACAGAAAGCTATTTATCTTTGGCTGTGCATGTCATTCAAGTACTGTACTCTTCTTCGTTAAATTAGTGGTTATGCAGGACAAAATGATGATACTTTTTGATCTCCATTCCCTTGATTGTAGAGTTGACAGCTAAATGGTAACAGTAGGAATTCTGTTTAGTTTGTGGACGTTTCAGCAGGGGAGTTACTAACTTAGATTAAACCATCACCTGACAAAACTGTTTACAGACCCCCAAATTCACTTTGATGCTATTAAATACATATATGATGTATTTCATGGTTTTGCATTGTTGTTTGATGTATTTTTGTATTCCTGTATAACTGGCCAAATGAAGAAACCATCCGACCACATTTCCAGGACAGCTTTAATTGAGCAGAACATTTTAAAACAATGTAAATAGTGGAAACTATTTTTTTTTAATCAACCCAGTGAGTAAAAAAGAAAAGGAAAAAAAGGAAGTTGTTTTATCTTGTGATGTCCAACAGATGCACAGGGAGAAATTCATTAAAAAAAGAGCCAGAGTTAAACACATTTCAACCCAGTGTCTTTGAAAGACCTGGAACAATGCAGCCAAATGATTTCTGTTTGGGATGAAAGCTGATGTACCTGCTTATTTTTGTTAAAAAAAATGTTCTCTTCTTTTGCTCTTCTGCTGTTTAGGCAATCCTACAGGTGTTCGAAAGGCATGCTGGGAAATGTAGGAAATCATTGGTGTAAAATGATGCAGGAGTGAAATTTTCCTTTGATTTTGTGACTTTGAGTATTTGCAACCCTATGTCACCACCTCCACGAAACCAGTTGTCTCTACCTTGAAGAGAATAGTTTGAGTAAAACCAATTCAGTTCATATTTTACACACATAGAATGCCCTTAAAAAGTTATTTCTAAAATGAGCCATAAAATCAGCACCAGAAATTTTCAGTGCTTTTCTGAAGAAAAACCATATTAGAAGTCTGCTCTTTGAGTTTTCCCTCCTGTTTCCATGGCTGCTGCCAGTTTGCTGAAGAAGAAAAAAAAAAGATGCCAGGATGTTTTCTTTATCCTGCACGACACTACTTATGTTTGACCTTGGCTTCAGATGAGACTGTTTGGACTCGTTGCGAAATTTAACAACATCACAGAGGATGAATTTTTTTTTTTTTAGCTATGAATATTCTACTATGATTCTCACCACTCTGATTTCTTTCCCATTTATTGTGTAAACTGTACGTGCAGGCCAGGAAATCCAAATATTCGTCCACTTTATTTTTTACATGTTTGATATTAGCAAGAAAAAAACAAGAGTTGAAGTTATTGCTCCTTTAAAACTCACATGTGTTTCCTGCAAATCAAAAAATATTTAAAACTTTTATTGTCAGCATAGAAGCAATCTGCAGAAAGTTTTACCTCATGTGAAAAACACAGAAAATATGAAGACAAAAACGTTGACGAAACTGAGCACTTAACTTGTCCCAGAAGTTTTTGTGCAGCCAGAAAACTAATCTATATGGTGCTTACTTTTACCAGGATTACAGGATTTTGAAGACTCTTATGAACCAGATTAGAAACAGTAGAAACAGAAGCAGCTCCAGCTCCTGGCTCTGTTTTAATGTAAGCATCATATTTTCCTGATTTCAGTCTTGGCTTTCCTCTGTTGCATGTTACAATTTCATTTAGCTGACACTTTGATCCAAAGCAATGTACACATGAGAGTTAATACAGCACAAGCAAGGATCTAGTGAGGAGAGACCAACGCGAGTAAGCGGTCCAACAAGACGTAAGTGCCAACAGAATAATAATAAATATGTATTTTTAATAAATACAATGTTTATTTAAGAAGTGTTTTTCCATTTCAGCATATATCTGAAGAAGGTCAGTGACCAAAATGTTGTATTTGTTTAAAAAATATCATCACTGAGCAAGTGAAGACTGTGCAGGTATCTTATTTTTTTTAAACAAAAATGTTTCACAGGAGTATGAGAATCTCTTAACCAGTGGGATCAACTCCTTGATTGGTTTCTTTGTTCATATTCTTTATTCTCTGGTCAAAGCTTTCACTCATATCATCACAGTCTTGCAGAATCCTTTGCATCTTTAAATGTCAGTTTCTCAGGATATGATTTTCCCCTTTTAACACACATAGCTTTTGACATTTTGCAACGCTGACTCAAGTGACTCATGAAATATTTTCTGCATATTTGGAGATAGTATGAAGTGTCAGTTAACATAAGAAAATATGCATTTAAGCCACTGGTTATATCTGTCAAGTGCTGTTTTGAAAGGGATTGAAAATCATTTTTTACACTCTGAATGATAGCATATAAATATATGATACATAATTCAGATATTAACCGATAATGCAGTCTGAAAAGATACCAAAAGCATCTTTCGCCTTGTCACCTGATTGACACATTTTGCCACATTACACCGCGTCTCCTCAAGAATATTCAACCTCAACATGGAGACTTTCATACTTCCAATTTTCTCTTGAGTTTCAGTTTTCATCTGATCTGCTGTGGAGTGGAGGACAGCATCTGAATGTCCTCCACTGCACTCCAATTAGCTATTATGTCATGTTTTTTCAATGGCTTACTCATTTTTCATCATAGATCTTAAAGTTGAAGTGTGTAGGATTTAGTGGCATCTAGCAGTGAGGTTGCAGATCACTTGATTCAGTTGACTCTCGAGAGCCAGTGTTTGTTTTGTTGATTTGTTTGTTAGAAACATGGTGGGCTCTGTGGAAGAGGAGCCGCTCCCTATATGGACATAAAGAGCAGGTTGAATTACTGTAAATAAAAAACATGAACTACTGTATCTCCAAAATATCAGCTTTAAGAAATAACAAAAAAATAACCTTATTTTAAGCTTTGCGAAAAATGCATTTTTTTAGACAATTTAAGAGGTTTTTAGATGTTTAACAAAGAAGCTAGAGAACTTTCTTAATCCATAAAAAACATTTATATACGCCTTAAGCGTATCTAAAAACTTAAAAATCACCAAATATGGAAGTATGTGTTTTTAATTAGACAGGAGGGCTCACTGGAGGTCTTTGTGTATAACAATGTGTATAACAGTTTTTACCAGTGGTGTTTGGACTGGGAACCTAGAAATTACTCTTTTTCCACCTTTTTACAGTAATGACTACTTCATACTTAAATGTAAGTTGTGTATGTGTGCACATGCACATATATGTAGTTAACACCCCAATACATGTGTTTGCTGCCTCATGCAGATGTTTGTCTGCACACATGTGTGCACGTAATGTGGGACTGATCCTGAATCCTTGATCTCCAACTGCATGGACTGGCATGGAAACACTCACATGCACGCACACACACACACATACACACATACACACATAGGCTCACACACCCACTCCCCAAACCTAAACAATGATCCATCATATGAGTCCACATCCTCCTCTGAGCCACATCAGTCCCTTTGCTGCGGAAAAACTGATCCCAGAATCGGCTGCTAACTGTCAACTGCAGGACTCTGAGCCGCCCACTCACCACTAGAAAGAGACCACTGTGGACGCACGCATTTAATAGGCCTGCCATCAGAGTAAATGGAGGCTTAGTTTGAGAGCGCTCTGATCTCGCTCTGGATTTGTGACGCTCCTCTTTTTTGTAAAACCCCAAGGGGAGCGAACACAATGGTGGACTTGTAGAAGCTGTAATTGTGATTTTAGTTTTGCTCCTTGTCATTGTAGGTGAATTGTCCGGCATGTCCCAGCTGTCATCGAGGTTTGTGTGTGTATGTGTTTGCATCCTCTTTTTTCTCTCCTCTGAACTTGTGCAGCCATTAGAACTGCCTGTTGGCAAACATTCAGTGACAAATAGAGATACCACCATATGGGGGGGACAAATGCCAACTGGTTTCAAATTCAAGTACATTAATGTTCAGTTTGAGTGATGAGAAGACCTGACTTCAAAGGGAAAAAGATGAATATACATATCGTATGTTAAAATATTATATGTAAAGGGTTAAATAATTGTTTTGCATTCAAATGAATGGATGCAGTGTGTGTGTGTGTGTGTGTGTGTGTGTGTGTGTGTGTGTGTGTGTGTGTGTGTGTGTGTGTGTGTGTGTGTGTGTGTGTGTGTTTGGTCATCAGCTACCACTACCCTTGAGCTACCCACTGCTTTAGTATCTGGCCACCCACATCCTCTGCCCTGCTCTACCATTTATATCAAACTTTACATAACGGACCATCTGGGGACTCTATATGTTGAACTCTTTCGCATCACCACACGTTAATTTTCGTGCCAGTTTCAAAGTGATATTTTGTTAACCATTTTCCAGCCTCTTGGCAGCTGGGTTGGCCAACATGTAAAGGTGGACACAGTTAAGATAAATGTTGAGATTTAGTTCAGTGACAATTTTAAACAACAGGGTTTTCATGGGAATCCAAGAACAGGGAGTGAGAGTGAAGCTCGCTGTTGTAACTTTACACTTTTCTTCCAGGGTGGGCAAAATACAGTAAGAAGAACGAAATGTATGAGAGAAAATCAGCTGTTCTTGAAGGCTATTGCAGCTAAAAGTAAAAAAAAAAAAGTTAAGCAGCAAAGTAGATTATTTATATTCCAGTAACAATAGCAGAGGTTGACACTTGCTATATAATACAGCTACAGAGGATAAATCTATCAGGAAAGAAACAATCATATCATAAATTATGCCACCCCCATCAATAATTTTGTACATTTCAGTGTTGTCTTACCATTGAAAGTAGTTTGCGTACTTTTCCCTTCAATCCATGCAGAAGAAATTCAAGATGAAGAACGGAATAAAAAATTAAGCAGAATTCTGACATCAAACAGTAAATAAACAAGAACAAATGTGGAGAAGAGAAGAGAAAACTCAACAGAAGAACAGAATAAGACTTGGATTATTAACGCCATGCTCCATGCGGGGTGTTGTGTTCTGTTCGATGAAGCTCTGGGCAGGACCTTCATCAGAGACAGAGTCGGGCCTCTCTGGCTGTGGCAACACACTAACCACTAATATCAGGTTGTTCAGCAGAGGAGAACAACAGCACGGCCACACTAACCAGACAGCTGCAGCTTCATGCATCACAATATGCTGGAAGAGGGATTAGCCACTCAGCTAGCATAACAACAATACAGATAAACAATAGCACAAATAATTATCATAATTACGCTAAGATCACTATACTGCTACAGACACAGCTGCCACTGTCTGTAACCATAGAAATATGATTCATCAAAATCTAAATGTATTGGTCAAGTGTGTTTGAGCACACAAGGAATTCGACTCCCATTTCCAGCGGTTCTCAATGTACCACATACAGCTACAGACATACAGCAGGTAACAGAGATAAGCAGACATAAAGCTATTATGTACAGGCATGAAGGTGGAAAAAGAAGAAACCATAAATATATATGGACAACAACATACATGCAATACAACAATTTGTACATGTTTATTGCACAATTTGAATACAAACGAATTTGATTTGCATATATAATTAGTATTGGTAATTCATGGTTATTTCATAGGTGACTGTCTTCACATGTGTGGTTTGTATAGAACAGTATTATAATGAATAAAATGAGTATAGTGAGGCACAATAAACTGTATTTGGATGGCTTTTTTTTACATACAAAAAATACAGAAAATTGATACAATAAGGACCACACAATACAATACAATACAGGAGAAGACACAAAGCTAGTCCTTCTATCACACTGACTCCTGATGCTGCTATTTTAATGACCAAAACTATCACTACGTCACTTTTATTGTTTCATTGATTCCCAATGAACATTTCCTTTTATTCTGTGAAAGCTTGTTTCCATCACAGGACTTACATGGAGTAACTTGAGCCGTGATTCTCTTCTTATCATTTTAACAGCCTGATTCTGCTGCTTTGAATGCTCTGAATTGACAGAGACAGACCGAAACAGAAGTCTATACTGTATTAACTTCTTTTTTTCTTTTTGTCACTGATGTCTCTGCCAATTTGAAATTGTGTAAGGCTTTGATTAAAGATGACTAAAAGCAGTTTTTGTCACACTGGCCTGCTGCATAGTGTGCATCTTGTGTGGCTCTAACAAATTTCACATTTAGTTTTTATGCAGAATTCATGACACAAAACCACTTTAGAGGAGACTATTTGAAGTTGTGGGAGTATTGTGAGCATTTTTGAAGGATTATACTGCGTGCTTTCTGGATGTTTTTTTTTTTGTCTTTTTTTATTTTGCCGATTATATTTTGAACTTTGTGGAGCTCTGATGGACTCCACAGCTTACTTATCTGTGGCAATAGTGGGAATTGATATCACCACGCAGGAGTGAAAATGTGCAGTGGAAAAAAGTCTGTTTCCGTTGAGCCAAGCTGCAGCTTTGTGGTTCATCAGTGTGTGAGCATGTAGTGTCGGCTGATTCAAATCTAATGTATCAAGCTTTAAATAGCAGGCACGTTGCCTCAACTCAGGGAGATTACATTCTTTTCAGCGTTTTCTTTTTTCTTTTGCAAAAGTGTGTGTTTGAGGCGTTCTGTGGTAAAAGGCTGAATGTGCACGTCCTTTTGTGTGTGTGTGTATATCTGAGTGCACATATGCATGTTTCTATCTTTCTGTAAATACGTGTGTGTGTGTGTGTGTGTGTGTGTGTGTGTGTGTGTGTGTGTGTGTGTGTGTGTGTGTGTGTGTGTGTGTGTGTCTGTGTGTGTGTGTGTGTGTGTGTGAGGAGCGAGGAGTGAATGGCTTGGCTCCACATCAAAGGCCCCTGCAAGTCTCTGCATTAACGAGGGCCTTTGTTTCCTGCCTCCCAGATTACAGCACGTCTCTCCCTGTGCTGCCAGTGAGCGGTGTGTGTGTGTGTGTGTGTGTGTGTGTGTGTGTGTGTGTGTGTGTGTGAGTGTGCATACGCCTATGTGTGTGTGTGCGTGTGTGTGTGTGTGTGTGTTGTGTGCGGAGGGCACGGTAACCTGTAGACCGAAGGCCAAGGTCTGATCCTCCTCCTCATCTTCCTCATTTAATGTAACCAAGACCAAACGAATCCTAGGCAACTACAGTTTTTCAGTCAACTTGAATGAATTTGCTTAATTTCTGGAGTTACACTTTCATAAAAACTTTCAATATATGTATCACTTCTGCTTTATTGGCCTGGTTTTTCTGTATTTCATAATCCTCCCTTAATTTATTCATGTTGACATATTGATGTATTTCCTTGTCTATCTCCTGATTTTAGCCATACAGACAGTTCAGTAATTGTCTATATCTGCTTCCCTATCACAGAAAATGTTCTTGTGTATGCTTTGACTCTTATGCAACACATGCAAAATGAACTGTTACAGTGTGAAAAAACTTTCTCCAAAGTAGTAGATGTATAAAATAAAAACAGCAGAAAATAAACAGACATTTTTAAACTATCAATGATTTGCATAATTTATTTAGAGAAAGCCATATGTTTAATCCTGACTTGGATGTTAGAAGGAAAAGGAGGGATAATTTAGAAACAAAGTTTATTCCAGTTGAGAGATAGTGTATTCGGTAACAGTGAAAAAAATAACAGGATCTATTTCATGTTTTCTGGATTGCTCAGAATTACTCCGAAAGAATGCACAAAGTCTCATTTTACATGCTACAAAAATGAAGGGAAAACAAATCTTTATAAATACTGTCAGCTGTATAATCTGCATGATTTGGTAACCATTATCTCACTTTGGTCTTACATGCTTATTCCAAAGTCACATGCATGTTTTAAGGACACTGTGTTGTCTTTATACTGGCTGCTCATTGTCAGTTTTGAGTTTTGGCAATGTTGAATTTGAAGAAATTAAATGCAACGAGCAAGAAGAGCGAAACCTCCATACCTGCCTTTAAACCTGATGCCTAAAACCTGCAAATCACCTCACTTCACCTCAATCAGCTCAGCGACACACAAACAAACCCCCCAGTGCGGCGCATGTGCGGTGACACGACGTGACGCAGAAGCTCTTTGCTGCTATTTCCAGTCACTATCAGACCTGTTTTTCATAAGCCGGGGCATGATTTGTTAATGCGCGTCTTTAAAAAGTTCATGAACTGAAGAGGGCCTGCGTGAAGATGGAGCTGTTCCAACCACAGTTTGCTTGTTCTTTCCTCTGAGCGCACAAGGAGAAGAGCAGGCTGCGTGCAAACATTTGAAAGGTTTTGTACCAAAACAGAGATGTAGACGACTGAAAATAAGAAAAGGGGTTTCTCCTCTTACACAGTGACAGATACACAATATGCACAATATTAAAAAAGGATGGCACTTATGAAGACAATTATTGGAACAGACTTGGTGGAATTCAGCAATAAAGTCATCATTTGCCAAAGAAAAGTAGCATAAGAGTTTGGATCCTCTGTATTTCTTCCATATTTTTGATGTAGTGGCTGAGCTTCATTACTGCTTGACACTTTTAAGTGGAAAAGATAAAATGCACATTTATTACATTTTAGATCCACAAAGTCACAAATAAAGTGCAACTTCATCCACTGATCCTTTGGTGAAGACCAGCGATGTGATTTCACAGCTTTTTTCCCCCTCCTCTGTTTATGTTTGCTGATTACCCCCAAAGCCCTCCTCGGATCTCTGATACAGCTCATAAATGTTTGATAAGGAGCTAACGAAGAGGTAAAGGGACTGCAGTCTGCTAAATCAAACGAGACAGACATTCAAATCAGCAAACATTCAGCAAACTAGAACTTGAACGGGCCTCATTATCCAGCACAAGACATCAAGTTCCCTCTCTTTGTTTTTTATTTGTACTGTTATTTATTCAAGCGGGGGGGGGGGTCTGTGCCAGTGTCTCCTCTTTTCAGGATATTCACTCAGCTACATGTTCACCTTTCAGAGTTGAAACCAGTACTTTGTTGCTGTCCAGGTGCTGACTGTCAAACCAGTCCTGATCTTAACATGGCCTCTGTAACCTTTACTCATGGTAATCAGCATGTCACTGTTGCTTCACATGTTTCCACCTCTGTGTGATACTTCTTAAATAAGTGTGTCAAATTCTGAAATGATTCAAAGGTTATTTACTCCCACAGATTTCAAACCCACCTTCACAGGAGTTTTATAGCATCCCGTCACTGATGTCACTGACACCACCATGTTCAGTGAATTACTTTTACACAAATTCAGAAAACAAATACAGGGTGTATCCTCTGACATATCTCAGAAGATACAAGCGGTTAAAATAACATGATGAGTGGACTTTCAGACATGTCACATGTTTTTGGCAATTAACGCCTGATTTATAAACTTTGTAACCCTTATTGAGCTGCACAAACCCCATACATCATCTACTTTAACCTTTTAATGCATCTCACATGCAGAGTAGTGGTTATCTTGGTTCACGTAACATTTAAAAACAATTTAACATAAGTCAGTCATAACCTTTCATCTCACTAAAACCACATTATTGCAGAATATTTGATGTTAAGAGATTAGTTTCATAGCAGAGGCAAAGAAATAAAATAAAACTGCTGAAAAGATTTGTCAAGGTTCCACATTGCTGGCTGGATCTTGCCTTGAAGGACATGGTTTTGATTGTAGGAGAACTACCAATAAAAAGCACACAAGTGGTTCCAGTTAAGAGCTGTTCGCTTGGATGTGGCTTAACCCCAATGAAAGGACATGATTTAATTACTCTGCTGCTTTAATGCGCCTGATGTTTCTTTAGAAAGCACAGTATATAATCTTTTTTTGAACCAACTGTGATTCATCTTTGAAAAAAAGAAAACATGATAAAGAAAGAACGTTTCCCCCCGCCGATGATTAGGCAATGGAAAGAAACTCATTGAAACTCCTTTACACAGTGAGAGTAAAGTGTGCTTCATTTATTTCCACTGTTTACCTTCTTTCTTTCTTTTTAAAGGCGTATGCGTACAAAGGAGAGCAGAAGATGTTATCCTGTTTGTTCTTTTATTTCCTGTCACCTTTCTGTGTTGTCTGACGCCGAGGTTCCCAACCTGTTTGGCTTGTGACCCCTCAAATTAAAGCAAACTGAGACCCCTCTGATGCAGATTGCATATCACTTTTGATTGGTAGACATAACATTAAGAGGCTTGAGGAGATTAGATTATCCAGTAATTCACAAGAAAAACAACAAATATTAATTAAAAGTCTAGGAAATATAAGAACATTTGTGTAACAGGAATATGTTTTTTCAGTCCACCTATACTAAGATTTATCCTGTACTACAACAGCTTCTTCTGTAATATTTGTGCTTCCAATTGAGCCTGCATTTTAAAATATGAATACATTTTACTACATAAATACTAAGAATGCCCCATTTCTCTTTTACTGTCTTAAATTGATGGCATTATTGCACAAAGTCTGTGCACCCCAATATTTAAATGAGCTTTGAATAATAAAAACATAAACATCTTTGCATCAAACACGTTTCCTTTATCATAAAACCACAGTCTTTGTGTTTCTCAGAGATACAACTCGTATCTGTGTGTCTGCATGTGAAAAGCTCGCCTTCTGGGGTCACAGTAGCGATGCATCCTTTTGTTTTCTGTGTGGGCTGCTTATCTTTTCCATCTTCTCATGTTTCCTTATTTGGCCTTTCCTGCCAACAGATGATGTCTGATGTCACGACTACCATTAGAGTTTGAGATAAAAGATAAAAGTGGTGGGATAGGATGCACGGTGTGTGTTTGTTTCTGTGTGCAAAAACTCTAGACTGATAAAGCCGGATGGTGTGAACTTAAAATACGACTCCGATCTGACAAAATGATCACACCACTCATAGCAAAAGTGTGTGTGTGTGTTCGTGTGTGGGTGTGTGGGTGTGTGTGTGTGTGTAAAGGGGAGAGATAGACAAAAAGATATAAAGAGAGAGAAAGTGTTTGTAGGTCAGAGTGCCTCAAAGTATTTCAAGAGAGGGCATGTGTAGAGAATGAGTTCATTTCTGGATGTGTTTTGTTTGTGTTTGTGTGTGTGTGTGTGGTGTGTGTGTGTGTGTGTGTGTGTGTGTGTGTGTGTGTGTGTGTGTGTGTGTGTGTGTGTGTGTGTGTGTGTGTGTGTGTGTGTGTGTGTGTGTCTGTGTCTGTGAGCGAGAAAGGCAGGCCGACTATCGCTTATAGCCTTATGTGAACCTGTGAACCCATGTGATGATTGTGCGTAACTATCAGCACAGATATTCATGGGAAACTGTGTTAAGATCAGAGTGTGGCAAGCTCACGAGGCAATGTGGCCGGCACAGGAGAGGTGCTGTCTCTCTGGAAAAACAGCTGTCTATATTTAATCAAGGCGAATAAACAAGGAGTTTAAACAACTCATTTATAATTTAGATTTGCATACATTAAAACCGCTCATTTTAATCTTTTTATTAATATGCATCAACGATATTGTATAAATATGCAGTTTTATGCAAATACCAGGCCCATTTTCTGTTTGTATTTAATTCTGTTTCCCAGCTGTGGATCATCATTTTCATTCAAGGCAACCGACTCAGATTAAGTCAAATATTAAGTCACAGCATGGGAGTGTATAAATATTTCTCAATTAAAAACTCAGAAGACCAGATATGCTACTGTATCAGCATTAAAAATGCATTGGCACTGGGAGGAAAATAGGGGAAGGCAAGTTACGAGTTTGATAAGACATCAGAACTTCAAGTCTACATCTTTGAACTATGTTTTTTTTTTCCTTCTTTCCCTCCTCCAATCAAGTAGTTGCAATAGCTAGCACTTTTGCTGTTTTGGAGACTGTTACAAAATCTGGGGGATGTAAGGACCAGCCAAAAACATGCTGTGCCTCTGTTATTGATGAGTGTGCTGTGCCTTCTGATGTTTTTCACAGAATGTCCTACATTTAGCTGTTTCTTGCCTGAGTTACCACTTTTTATGTCTGTGCAAATGAGGAGTTTTGTTCCGAAATGTGAAAACTACCAACTGAACAGTGTGACAACTGCTGCTACAAAAGGACTGCTGGGATGGAAGTAAAACTCACAATGCATAATAACTAAAGTTATAGACTAACTTGATGATGCTAAAACCCTTCAAAAGAACAGCAGTTCCATCTTTGGCATTTTCAGCAATAACAATGTGGTTAGGCTACATTTGTTTTCTGTAGATGTATGTTATTTTAATTTAGAGAAGGAGACAAGGCATGTGTTTATGTGTTTTATGTGAATGAAAAAAGACCAGGCAGGTTTCACTCATAATAAGCTGTCTCCATCACAGAAGATGGTGCAGTCAGGTCTCTCTTTAGTAAACAACACACAAAAAGTGAAAGTAAAGTTGTGCTGTTGCTGTGTTAAGCTGTATCAATTTTACATGATAAACAAAATATTACATGTTGTCATCAGCTAAAAAACATTTGATGCAAGTATAGAAGCGAATGCATGTTTTTAAAAGATTATTTTTTAGTTTATTGCCCCACATACTTTAAAAAAAATTGTGTGTGTGTTTATTGATATATTTAATATTTCATGTGTGCGTGCTGATAATATTCCACATCCAAAGTATATGATTGCAAAATAGAAGCACTCAGGATGAAAAACGTAAATGTCAAAAATAAAGTTTCCCCTCTATCTTTTTTTAAATTATTTAATGCTCATTTTGGGATGAGTATGGACCAAAATGCCACATTTCACAGCATTTATAGCCCATCGGGTTTTCATTGCTCGTCCCTCGATGAGCCTGTGATGGGAACTAGTGATAAAAATGAATCTGCCATTATAAATACATTTCCATCATTGATATTTGTGTAACTTTAAGTGTTATACTCTCAATTAAAATCCTTGTGAATGTGCACGTGACAAAAAGTTCAGATGGAGAGGTGTGCAGGGAAACCTTAATTAAACTAATTTTTTTTTTTGGGGAGGGGGGGGGGGGGGGGGGGACTTGGAGAAGGGCATCATGAAAAATAATGAGCTGAATCCATATCATTGAGGAAAAAAACATTTTTTTTTTCACATTTTCATGTATAAAAATTATTTTAGCTTCTTGAAGTAGATCATTGTAATTTGGTTTTAAACCAGTCAATGGCAAAAGAAAAAGAAAAAAATGTGCAGATTCTGTGTAAACTTGACTTTAGGATTATAGCTGAGCCCCAAAGTAATGAGGTAGTAATTATCATCTCAATATGGCAAATATGAAATAAAAAGTGCATGAAAATGAAGTGAAATGAACTGCAACTGCTTTGAGAAATAATGAAAAAAATGGTGCACACACAGTAACTCTGCTTCCTGAAACTAGAGCAAGTAAATGCAATCAAAAATCTTCAACACAGCACTGAACAAAAGTCAAGATTTTTTACTTATAATCAATCCACATGCCTGAATATTTGACTTTTGGGGAAGTCTTGGTGTCCAGACGCTGCACACTCTTGCAGCCAGAGGACCGTGGATGGTGTGAATTCGCCCCTGGAAGTCATGAATAATGCCTGCGCAGCCGAGCTCATGGAGGTATGTCTCTTTAAGAGGCTCAACCCTCTGCCGAAACAATCGTACAACCCCCCAACAAGTCATCGGACCTGTCAATCATCCGGTCGGCGCCCTTTGATGTCGGGAGTCCTCGCCTTGTCTTGGGCTCAAATGAGCTGTTTGCTGTAGTAGGGAAACATTAGTCCTCTACCAGCCAGCCGGGGGACGCCACAGTTCAACTTTTTTTGTTACATGTGGTGGGGGTTTCTGCACTTTTGGAGGCGCCGCACACTGAGGAGATTTAACCGTAAAAAGTCTTTCTTTTTCTTTATTTCTACTTTTTTTTTTCTTCCCTTTTTGGTGACATACACAATTTTTTGAAAAGTGTGTTAATATCGCGGGGGGGGGAAGTCGACATGCCTCAGCTCAGCAGCGGCGGAGGGGACGACCTGGGAGCGAATGATGAGATGATAGCGTTCAAAGACGAAGGAGAGCAAGAGGAGAAAATCCAAGAAAATGCGTTTACGGAGAGAGACCTGGCCGACCTCAAGTCCTCTCTGGTGAACGAGTCGGAAATAAATCAAAGTCCGAACGCAGCGGTAGGTGGCACGGAGAGTGTATGTGTGTGTCTTAGAGTGTGTACATAACATAGACACAGAGAGTGAGTGTGTGTATGAGGGAGAGAGAGAAAGCTTGTTTTATTTTACACGCTGCTTACAAGCGTTGAATGAAACCAAAAAAACACACACAAAAAAGCCTTCAGGGTTACAGTTTCCCAGATGTGTGCCAGAGGTTTTACTGCAGGACAGGACAGGGATGCCATATCATAGGTGAGCAAAAAAAAAAACACACCATAAAGTATGACAAGGTTTAGTGTAAAGTCACTCTGGGACACTCGTGTAGTTCATTTTCAAAGAGGTGCATCGCCCTTTTGTCCTTTTATTTGTTTTTTTTGTTTGGATCATTTGTGTTTTTGGTCCTTTCCAGGCGGTCAGACGGGGACAGCAAGGCGAGCACAGGGGCTTCCCAGAGAAACACCGGGAGCATCTCGACGGTGGTAAGAATCACATACACACACACGCACACACACCTCACAGTCGCTCTCATCCGGTTTGAGTAGCCAATACTATCTCTGAAAAACAGCTGAGAAGCGATAAAACCCCCCCTGCTGTGTCAAAGTAAAGGAGCATTTCGGTCACGGGGACACGTGTTGCTGCATTACAGCTTCAACTTCAAAGAGTTTGTTTTCAGGTGTACACTGCAAAAAAATGCCCATGGTTGCCTTCATCGTGTTCTCTGGTTTTTATCTCTCAACATCTATCACTTGGTGGGGAGGTTTCCTCTGTGTCTGGTTCACATCAGCAAGGCTTCAAGAGATTTTCAAGAGATTTAAGTGGAAATCACTTGGTTTAAATGTCCAGCTTAAGAAAATTAGGTTGTGAAACATGGTCGCTGGGAGTTTTCTTGGCCTTAAATGTGGCAATTTCACCTTTGCACTGTATAAAGCAACATGTATCAAATGTTTTTTTGATACTGTCCAGTTGTGTTTGGGTACGTTTCAGATGACCAGACATGTTTTACACTCAAACAGTTGACATGGTGAGGCATTTTTTTTTGCAGTGTAACTTTTGCCAAAAGTGGGGTCAAACAGGGTCCTTTAGAGGTTTAGCTTTACTTTCTTTTTTTTAAACAGTTGCCACACAAAAGCACAGAGCGATTTTTCTTTTCCTCTCTGGAAAAAGAAGAAGGCACATTTAAAGAATGTATACACGACAGTTTTAATTATAGGTGCAGTACTGCAGGCTGCACTCAGTTGTGCAACTCATTTCAATCACTTCTAAAGGGAAAAATGCTCTGTTCGTTTGAGCAAGAAATCCTTCATCAAATGTGGATTTGCGGTTTCAAATACATCTATTTGGGGGTCTTCAAGACAAAGTGAAGCCCACGGATCGCTCTGATGCTGCTTGCGTGATTTCGTATTCTGTCAATTGAGTTCCGGCCACGTGAAAAGTTTTGGCACCTACGAAAGAGCTCGGCAATGACAAAATGGTTTGACTGGAAAAAAAAGTAAATGATAAAGGCCTGTTTGTCAGTGTGTGTCATACAGACCAGGTATAATCTAGTTATAGCTGACCCACAGAGAGGCCTGTGATGCTTAATATGGGTGGTGGTGAGTGATAAATTAACACATAGGCTAAAGGAGATCACGCCTCTAAGGCAAGGTGACGGTTGTAACGCGTTTGTCTCAAGTATTATAGTCTGTGCTCATACAAGGATATAACATGTAGTAACTAGAACACTTGTAAATAGTTGACCTACTTTGTATGCACGTTTATTTATCTCAGGTGTTTTCTTTTTTGCTCAGAGATACACAGATAAATCTTTTAGTGAAATAGTGGTAGTAAGTATTTTTTTTCATTTTAGTTATTTTTTTCATTTTAATTCTAAAAGTACAGGATGTGAATAAGTCATTTCTTCTTTATTAATTTAAATCAAATTTTAAATGATCTGTTGAATCCTTATTGAGTCTCGTCCACTCCAAACCAGAAGAGTTTGGGTAGAAAATGAAGAATAAAAAGTTTCAGCTGCTACTAACTGACATTAAAAATGGGTTTTTTCTAACTGTCTTTTCTTGTTTTTCATGTCTGACCTCAGTGTCGAAGCAGGATGGAGGCATGTACAAGACGCCGGCGTACCCGGGGTATCCGTTCCTGATGCTGCCCGACCCCTACCTCCCCAACAGCTCGGTTTCACCATCTGTAAGTCCACTTCTCTACTCTTCTACTGCTGGCCGCAGTGCACCGCTCACTGTTTTTTCTCCTAATGCTGTCTTGTGTCAGTAGCTGAAAGCAATCTGAGGTCTTCAATATCCACCAAAGTAAAAGTCTCTCTTTGGACTTGAGTGCAAGTTTGTGCACTTTAGATGGTATTTGTATTCTTTGGTTTCAAGTCCAAACGTTAATCACGTGGTTTTGTGTGTCTGGAGGGTATCTTGGTTTTTATTTTATGTTCTTTTTAAATAATTGTTAGTGTTGGTGGTGGTGATGCTTTTGCAATAGTAGCAACTCACACTGTTGGAGAAATGAGAAAGAAAGACACACAGTCTCAGGGATGGACATGTTTCAAGCCTGGTGGCTAAAGCTTCATCAGACGGTTGAAGTCGTAATGATTATCGGGTCTTTTTGGGATAAAGGCATGAATATTCCTTTAGGGGAATTTCTACTTTTTTCCCTTTTATTATTTGTATATCATTTTTTGTGCATATTGTCCAGCAGACTAGTCACTTTCCACTGAAAGCAGCCAAACAATCAGTGGTGTCAGATGCAGTCAGCATACTATGGCCTTAATTATATAGTCTTAAACATTTTATTTGCTTATTATATGCTTAATATAATACCATTTCTATCTGCTGTTCTTTAAATAGCTCATCTGTTCATAAATCAGATTGTTATTCAAAGTAGATGAATCTCAGTTACGTACCTGTAAAGTAGTGCTGCTGTTTTTTTCCAATTTTTTTAAAAATACTTTATTTATATTTGTTTTTTTGCAGTTATGCGTCTTTAAATGTAATAATAAGTGATTGATACCGCCTAAAAAAACAAACATGTACTGAGCAGCAGTCATGAGACAGATCTATAATAATAACATACAGCTCTGTCAATTAACTCCAAGATACGCCTCCCTCCTCCCTTCAAATCGCTAAGCAGAAACAATCACTTTATTCCAGCACAATATGCGAGCATGCTTGTAGTCTGATGCAGTTGAGTTCGATTTAGGTTCAGGGGGGAAAAAAAGAGGCTCCTTCAGTGTTAGATCAGTTGCGGCACTGCAAATCAGTCACAAACTTTACATGTGTTCCGATTTGGCTTTGAACTGAGCTGCACCCCCTCCTCCCATCTTCCCCAACTCCCTTATAAAATAAAGCGGTATTTAAAACAGAGCGAAATGAAATCAAAGCGCCGCAGCCTCACGAGGGAACGCAGCAACGAAGATTGTTTTTGTTTATGCCTTTTGCTGAAGTTGGAATATGATTGATGTCGTCATCGTGAACCCGCTTGACATGACGCTTCCCATCTGTTTTGTGCCGTGCGTGAGTGACAAGAGGTTTGTCGCTGCCTTAATAGCTGTTCTGAGTGTTAAACCGCTAAAACAAACATCAGAAAGGGATCGTGGAGGGATTTCAAGTATGCAGTATCACTCATCCAGCCAGACAGCCCTAAAAAAATAATCAGAAAATCCCTTCAAGTCACCCATAAGAACCAATATCCATGGATAGGCTGACTAATTGCACCAAACATCAGCAGTTGTGCCTAATTCATTTTTCACGTGCTGTGTAATCCTGTTGCCTGAATTAACCCCTGCTCTAGCAGACAAGACGTTGCTAAACAGCAGAGATGTCTGTTTGTGAGATCACATGTGCTGTAGGCTGATCTCATATGAGGCACAGTGACTGAGGAATCTGCTGTATCACAAAATCTGCTTTATGGCCAGATTTTGGATTTTTTTTTACACCCAGCAAGTTGGTCAAGGGGGGGATTTTAAAAGGGTCATTGAAGGGTCAAAAAATGCTGACTGATCTACTAGTGAGATGATTCCTCTGAAAATACCCTAAGTTCCCAACCTTTTCTTTGTGGTTAATGGTAACATAAGCTTTCATTTTAAAGTCATGGCCTCTGTGAAAGTTGCTTCTTTGCTCCACCACAGTTGTACAGTCTCAGGAAAGTTAAATGTTATCTAATAGAGCTTAAAAACTAAATTAGAGGAAATGGTATATGCACTTGTTTTGACATATTTATTCCCCTATCTTTTTAGAAACTAGAAAAAATGTGTCACCAGGAAAAAACGCTGACTTTGGTTTTTGTTGTTGTTTTTTTCTTGGAAAGAAAATCTGATACAACAGCAGCTCTGCTAACATATATGGTTTACGAAAGAGGCCCATACATAGCACATAGAACATGCACATTAGTGTCTCACAGGACACCGTACTTCCCCAAAGTCTGTTATTCATAAACCTACACACACAGTGATTTAGAACATTATTGAATGAGGCGTTCGTACGAGTGCATATTTCCTTAAGCATCTTAATACTCATCGTTGCATAATACAGCGCATCCGGCATCGTGTTAGACAAACACGAGAAAGTGTGATGGTATGTGTCGCTCATCAGTGTGTCTCCCCGCTTCTCTCACCATCTTCTTACACGCTTCTCTTCCTCTTCTTCTCTTCTCTTTTTTTCCCCCTCTTCTCTTCTCCAATCCTGGAGTGCCAACCGCAAAGCCTCTCAGAGATTGTTTTTGTTGAGGGTGGGGTGGAAAGAGAGAGAGAGGGGGGGGGGGGACATTCGTGGTGGTAAGATAAAGAGCACTTTCTTCCCCCCCCTCACCACCACAACCCCCCCACCTCCCTGTGTGTCTTGGAGACTCCACACAATGCTCACTTGTTGCTGCTTCCCTTGTAATTAGCCCGTTGGTTGTGAGGCGGTAGCGGCATATCAGGCCCCCGTCTACCTGCCACTTGAAAGGGTTGAGAATAGTGGTTTAGGGAGTAGAGGGATGGGGGGGGATTGAGGGTGGGGGTGGGGGGGGGGGGGGGGGGGTGATTATGGATAGAAGAGATGGATCGGAAACTACAGGTCTGGGAGACTGACAGAAAAAAAGAGAGCTGTCTGGTGTTTTTCTAGTGTTATGGTGTTAATGTGGGACAAGGCGACACATGTTACGTCTCGTGTGTGCCTGTGTGCCTGTGTGTGTGTGTGTGTGTGTGTGTGTGTGTGTGTGTGTGTCTGCTGTCCTTCTGTGCCGGCATTATGGCTTTGAAAAGTTTCACTCTTTTAATACTAGTTCTTTCTAATAATGGCAATCCTTGGAAGTTGATTATTTTCTTCACTGCGATCATTCAGTTTGTAAAATATATGTGAAAAATGCTCATCACAGTTTCCCTGAGCTCAAGGAGATGTTTTCAGATTGCTTTTTTTTTTATTCATCTGACAAACAGTACAAAGATATTACATCTAACCCTCAATGGAAAACAGAAAAAAGCAGCAAAGAATTGCTTTGGAAGAGCTGAAAGCAATGAATATTTGGCATTGTGATGATTCACTTCATAGTCACACTAATAGTGAGCATGTCGGCCTTCTTGGTCAACTTGTTTATTCAGTAATAAGAATGTAGAGACCAAATCATCCATCTGTCCTTGGCTGATGATTAACGCTGTGTGTGTCATGCTGTAGAAAAGCATTTTTCAAGATAAGAAGATTTATGTTTTATTATTTAACAAATAACCAGTCAGTTTGATTGTATGTCCTGCATTTGGAAACACATAAAAGTAAAAATATATCTCTATTTTGGCCATTCTAATCAAGCTTTTCAGATGAGAAATAGTGTATTCCACTACTGCTAAGAGGTGTTTTACTCTGTTTACTGCTGAAATAATAAGTAGTTAAATGTATATAGGTTGACAGAAAACTATTTTTTTTAAAAAGCCAGACATTCTCCAGCTTCTCAAATGTGAAGATTTGCTGTTTTTTCTCTGTTTTATATGAAATCTGATATCTTTGGGCTTTGGATTGTTGGTCAAACAAAACAAGACATCTGAAGACACGTCACCTTTGGCTGTGGGACATTGTGAGCGGCGGTTTTCTGATGTTTTGTATGATGTTGTCAACTGTTTAATCATGATTCATGGATAATGAAAACAGATGCAGCTCTCGTTTTCTTATTTTATCAGTTTTTATGGAAAAAAGTGAAATTGTTCTTGGAGTTCAAAACTTGCATCCAGTGTGTTGAGAGGCTCTGATTCTGATAGTCTGTATTTAAGTGGGAAACTTACTGTTGTCACAAGTTAAGTTGATCAAACAACATTAAGAGCAGTTTCTGAAAACCTTTGTGTGTTCCCGTAAACTCACGTAAACTGTTGAAGTCATTGTGAGAGCATCAGCTAAGTGACTGAAAGTCAGATGTTAATTGTAATATTTGTCTTGCTGTGTCTTTCCCTCTCCTCATCAGAGTAAACCATGTGGCTTTATCTTTCGCTATGCATGATTAGTAAGACTAGTAATCTATTATTTCCATGTTTCTTTCAGTTTTTTAAAATTAGATTATTAGTTTAACTTTTGCTGTGGCCTCCCAGGCAGGAGGTTTGAATGATAACCTGTCCGACCCCGATGCTCGGAGGTCACATTTGTATTTCATAGGAGAGGAGTAAACACCCAAAGCTGTTGTTGTTCAGTGAAGATTTATAAATTCTTCCAGTTCGCACCAACAACATGGACTACTGGGACATTCCTCTCCTCTCCACACGGATAAATCAAATCTCTTATTGTTCTGGTATTAATGTTAACATCTCATATGAAAGGGGGGAAAAAAAGCTTCTAATCTCTGTTGAGAAGCCATCTTTATAAAGCGACTGCACATTTTCTGCACAGATTCTCCTCTTTATCCCATTCAGAGATAATGCTCCTATTACAGCATTTCATGGGACATTTCACTGTTGTTATATTAATGTAGATATCAGCCGTCCTTTCAGAGGAAGTGGCCAAAGAAGGAGATTTTGTGGGATTCAGAGATAGGACTAAACTCCCTCAGCTTGTTGTCTTTGGATAAAGCTTTATCCGGAGTGTGTAAGACTGTGTGTGTGTGTGTGTGTGTGCGGTTGCTGTTCAACTTCATTACACTAAGTAATTTGTATGTATCTAAGGTTTTGGCATGCTTTGTGTGTCTTCATCTGCATGTTTTCTCCTCAAGTTTGTTTCCTCAGGCTTGTGTTTTTATGCAGGGTTCATGGTGTGTTTTGTGCGCTAATGTTTGCTGGGTGTGTGTGTGTCTGTGTGTGTGTAGCTAGTGTGTGAGACCTTTGCTGGTTGTGTGTGTATAATGCTGTGGATTACCAGCAGACTGTTTTTGAAGGGATCATGAGTCTTTGTCGTCTTGAGGAGTCAAACCCCAGCGGAGGAGAGATTGTTTTTCTCTCTTCAGCATCCACCCATTTTCTCCCAGCTTCCTCCACTCTGTTCCTGTTCCATCTATCCATCTTTTTACTTTTACTCTTTTTTTGTATGTGGTTTGTCATCATCTTAGCTGGTTCTGTATGTGTGTGGCGTAAAACAACTTTCTGTTGCTGCTTCATTATTTGTTTTTACTCTCTAAGATCATTTGAAGGTACTTCTTGAACCATAAATAGGTGGATTTAAAAGTGACAAAGCTCAAGAGTTCCCATTGATTTTGAGCCACAGGGTGAATGTAGAACCTGGTTGTTGGGAAGCATCTGTCCTGCTGATGTGGTTTGAACAAACTGCTGAGTCTCTACCAGCTCAGGAGTGCCACTGTATAGCTGAGAAAACACACATTTCAATATGCTGCTTTTGGTTAATGCTTGATGATGGTTTGTAAGGAGGGTTTCATAGAAAGTGGACAGAGTAAAAGCAGATAGAAGAAGGAGAAGACAAAAATGTGTGGGATCGGGTAAAGGAGGGATGAAGAGGAAATGTGTTACTGCTGTTTTGTGTTTTTTTTTTTTGCATTAATTTCAGCCTTGTATTAATCCCATGACCAGACTTTTAAAAAAATGAACTTTGTGTTGACAGAGATGACTAAGAGCAGTGTTTCCCCTTCAATTTTTGATGTTAATGTGTGGTAATACTAATTAATAGGAGGCAGTCTTTTCTAGAAATTAATAGATTTTAACAGATCCAACTTTACACATGAGTGCATTTTGAGTGGGCTTCTGTCTGCTGCACCCCTTCATCACACTGTCCGCTTTGACTGTGCCTCCCTTATTGATATTTAAAGTTTAATCAGTCATCAAAAAAGTGCAGAAACATTTCCATATCTTACTGTAGACCACTGTGTAGTGAACACCTCCAGAAGTTGCACTTCCTGCACCTGCTTCATAATAAAAGCCTTTAAAGTGAAGCCGGTGGAAGCTTTTAATGTGACGTGCCACAGTAATGCTATAGTGGATAGTGGATTTCAGCTAGAAATAGGTGACTGCAGGTTTAAAATAAAAGTTGTAGAAGAAGTCGTTGTTGCCAGTTTATTAATGGAGATTGGTGGGTTGAAATTTAGTGGGCGACCCACCCACCAAAACAAAATCAAGGGCTGCAAATTTTTCTGAAGTGGCCAATGACTCACAGGAAAGGAGTAACTGGTGGTTAGTGGTTAAATTTTAATAAGGCAAGTATTTCAACTAGATTTCAATCAATCAGCTTTTCCCGAACCTCTCCTCAGCGTGTCTGTTCGTGTGTTTTGGTTCGTTTTTGGATTTTAAGTTTGCATTGAGAGCAGCTTTAGCTTGTTGCGGTAAAAGCAGATTTTGCATTTTTTTTTTTTAAAAGCCCGAAAATGACAAATAAACTGACACTTAATGTGATAAGTTGGGCTCAAGCTCTATCTGATTTTTTTTTTTTTTTCTTGGCTGTGTGCAGTTCTGTTCATTGTCAGAGAGGCTGTGAAACTACCTATGATGTGGAAGCTGTGGTCACACAAAGACGTCAACAAGCTCTGAAGACAACATGCCGCTCTAAAACGCTTTCCCACTCACTGTTCCTGGACACCTTCTGACGGGCTTACTGTATTAACCGCTTCATTTGGGATAACAGTAAAAAGTTTGTTTGAAAACATGTAAACTTAGTCACTGGAATTTACAAGTTCAACAGCTTGAACGTATGAAGAGCAAGTGTCGTCGTCTAGTTTGGGGGAATTTCCTGCTCATTTCACATTTCATTTCACAGACTAAAATTGAAAAATTGACAGGAAGACTGCTGAGAGACAGTTGACATGTTTGGGAAAGGTAGGGGTGAAACTTTCGTCATTTCTAAGACTATACAGGCTCAGCTACAGTGTGTTTTTAAAAAAATTTAAGCATCTCAGCTTTCAAAATGTCCCTCCATGACTTTCTCTAAACCAAAGCAGTGGTGTTAGAATTTTCTGATCATGCTAGGAAATAAAAGTTTCATTATATTTATCCACTTTTACTGACAGCCTCTTATTTTTTTTTTGGGGGGGGTGGGGGTTAAGTGTTCAGCCCATAAACTTTTTCACCATGCCTCCTCCTTGTATCCATTCAAACATCAGCCGCTGATGCTAACAAGCTCCCCTCACGTCCCCATTTTCCTCCTCCTTGTATCTCTCAAATAATACGAGTGCGATCCTCCAAGATCAAGGGGAATGGCATGTGTGTGTGCAAGTCTCTAGGATCTTGCCACTTCCTTGTTTCCCATTGTATTGCTGTGTTGACAGGGGGGTTGTTCAGCCAGTCCCTAGTCTCTTGGTAAACAATGGCAGCAACACAGGCTGAGGCCTCCATAATCCCCCCTTCATACAGACCCAGGGGCTGGGATGAGCAGTGCTGGGGCCTCCCTGCCTCTGACTGGCTACGATAAGGACCCCGCCGCTCGGATTTAAGAGGCCTAAAAGAAAAGCAGCTTTCACTAGCAGGCAGCAAAGCTGCTGTCGGATGAAAACCTTGCATCTCCAAAGGTGTTGTTTGACAACAGTTTTTCTTAAAAATGAAGAACCAGTGTCAAGTAACACTTATCCAATTCTTCATGTTGTCCAAGTCAAAAAAGTTATTTAACAAGCTATCAATGGTTGAGCTATAAGTAAGAGCGCTATGGGGACTGGCAGAGTCTCAACTTGCCATTGTTGAAATGCATGTAAGTGCAAGATTATAGATGTATAAAGTCTAAGATTATTGAGTGAAAGGAGGATGATGATTGGACGACAAATCTCTAATATTGCTCTCAGCCAAACATGCAAAATCCCTTTTTTTTGTTGTTGTTGTTGTTGTGTTGGGATCACGAGAGCAGAGGAGTGGTTTCCTCATTCACATCATGTGTAATGTTTAAAATTGTTGTCTGGTTATTCTGTATTTATTATATTAATAGAAAAATATCAGATCCTAATTGAATTTTAAACCCTGGAGATGCCCTGAAGGAGTAAGGAAAAAAAAAAAACAGAATGAGGTTTCTGTATCGTTATCCTTGACATGACTTCAAAGGTTGTTTATTTGAGAGAAATTAAATATCTTCAGTTTTTTAAAATGCAAAATTGCTCAATGATTTCCTGACCTGACAAGATCAGGAGAAAAACACAATGAGGCCTCTGATGTCTTACATACTCCGAAACATGCCAAGTTTAGTCGTTGATATGAAGGAAGACATGAAAAGCTGTTGACAGGTTGCTGAATTTATTTCCAGTGGGGGAAAATCCTAAATCAGGGCTTTTTGCTGCAGTGAGAAACATCAGAAACATAAAGATAATTACTAAATAACCAGGTGTGTGTGTGTGTGGTGAGGGGAGCAGGGGGCATGTCACAGGTTGACATGTTCAGTCTGTCTCAGGTAGACTGAAGCCTCTGCTGCTTCGAAGAGAGATACAGGAAATATGACTACTAGATCAAAATAGATACAGACAGATATATAGACTTAAAGAGGGAGGGCTAGAGAGGTAAAGAGAAGGGGAAGGGGGCGGGGGAGGGGAGATTAAAATACAAATGACCATAAGAGAGTCCTCATCGCCCCGCTGGCTTTGAAGTAGCGGGCTGTGAAGGCACCTAAGGAGAAACTGTTCAGAGGACTATTTCAAGAGGCGGAAATGTTTAAAAGAATATCAGAAGAAGAAGAAAAAAAACCCTTTTTAGATGGCCCCGAGGTGTTTATACCTGTAATTATTCATCCACTTATTTCTTTCCGGAAAAGAGGGAAGGTGCAACCGAGGGGAAACGGTAGAGCAGTAAAAGACACAGGTGTTGGCAGAGGAAGTGTGGGTTTGTTTGATTGGTATTATTAACTCTGTTTTTCTCTTTTCACACATTCAGTCAAAAAACGTTGCATCTACTCATTTGTTCACTCTGAGCAATACATTGAATTAATTGTGCTACTCTGTTCAAGGAAAAAACGAACAAGCGATGGAGACGGTTGGTAACCTCATGTGTTTCTGTTAATGCAAGTGTTTCTCTAAATTAAGACCACATTTCCCATAATCCCTCCCACGCTTCCTGTCACCAAGAGGATGCTAGAGGTCAAAAATGTTGGAGGATGTATTTTTTCCATCAGCCTTTAATTTTTGCCACCATCAGCCCCTGAAATTAGCTCCAGCTCCATTTTTAGTGGTCACCGTCCATTTCCATGCTGCAAAGTAATCTGTTGTGCCTTAAAGCAGCAGACTCGCAAAGAAAAGACCATTCTTTTAATGAATCGACAAGGGATTCATTTAAGTCATTTTTCAAGTGAAATGCAGTAAATTCTCTCATTCCAACTTCTCAGGAGATTACTTTACAGTACAAACCTGGAAGACAGCCACTAAAAAGGAGCTAAAACTCTGAGAGTTTATTTCAAAAGTTAAAAATGAATTGTAAAAGAGACATCCTCTGACATGTTTGAGAAGGAGCGGTGCCTTAACATCTGCTCCAGACAGTCTGACGGGGCATTTTTATGGGTTCTTTTTCCTTCAGTTCACTGGTGCTCTCTCTCTTTATATGCTGTGTATACAAGTTGTTTTACTGCTGGGATGGGGAGGGCATGAAGAAGAAACAAGTGGCTTGTTGAGAATTGTGTTTGAGGCACCTTTTAGTTTCATATTAATTCATTGTTGACAATCAGAGGGAGAAAAAGTGGATTTCATTTTTTTGCATATCTGCTTTTCCAGGGTGATTTGAGTTTACACCAACAGGCACTTTTGAGCCAGACATGCAGATTTTCATAGAAGGGGAGTCTTCAGTGTGTGTGTGTGTGTGTGTGTGTGTGTGTGTTGCAGCATTTTGCACACAGGTGAGTCATTGGCCTGTGGAGCGAAACCAAACAGGGTTTCTCCTGTATCGTTGTTTACAGAGCAGGGTTTCAACCAGAGCTGTCCAGGGCTCCCAGATGTGTGTTCTCAGCTTGTAGTTAATCAACGACAGCATCGTGTCCGCTCATTTGTACTGCACACATGGTTTGTTGATTGTGTGAGGACAGGAAAACAATAAAAAAAGTCTGCAAAATTGGTTTTAGCTCCACTAAATAAGTCTGATACTACTGGAGCTGAAATTCAGCTAATTGATTCCTGACAAAGCAAAGTTTTGACCAGTATCACCTCAGTAGGGTTAGTTAAAAAGAAAACATGGCTTCACAAATCACAGTAGTGATGCACTGAAATGTAATTAATTGCTGCACCAAAGTTATTTCATGCAGGAAGTTCAGCGCACATGACAAATCATTTCCTGTTTTAATGTTTACAAATCAACATTTTTTTATGTTCTTAGTTATTGCTATAATGCTTCAGAATGAGCTCATGGTAGCGTGTTCAGCTCAACTGAAAACTCATGGAAAACCACAATTATTCAACTTGCTGTGGCAGTAAAGACAATAAAGTGTAGAGCATGCAAATCCAAAAACATTTTAAAGGTGTCATCTGTCTTTAAATATAGACATTTTTAATTAATATGTAGCCATAAGCCATTCAAAAAAATATACCCTTATCTCTGTGACGTTGTGTTATTGAAGCAGCTGCTTTGTTTAGCTTGTCAGACCCACATCGCAAAGTTTGTAGGTTAGTGTGCCACGCTCACAACCTGTAAACATGTCGAAGCCCTCCTCCCTCCTCCCTCCTGTAGCCCTGGTCAGTGCAGTGTCAAATAAATGGCTCCAACCGTCTGCCCGTCAGCGTGCATGTGGAGATACAGAGTAGGTTTAATAGTATTTGAAGTAGTTATTTATTTCTTTGTTCTTTAGCAGTGTGTCTGCATGGATGGAGTCTTATTAAAATCATCCCCGGTGGTTTAAAAATGTTTGTTTTGATTGAAATAAAACCAGGGGAGATTCAATGTTTGACATAAAATGGGAAATCCAGTTCTTTAAAGGGTTCACAGTTGTTTGTTTTTGTAGCAAATCAAGTGATACATGCAGGTGAACATGCATTGTGTGTTTCTCAGACAGGGTTTTTTTTTTTAAGTAACCATGTGACCTATGGGAATTAAAGTCTTGTTTCATTTCCTCTTAATTACTGTTAATTATCAGCCCGTTGAACAGTTTCACAAAACAGTCACTACCTCTCCAGATTAGTGGAGGTTTACAATCCACATACAACACTCTCTCTCTCTCTCTCTCTCTCTCTCTCTCTCTCTCTCTCTCTCTCTCTCTCTCTCTCTCTCTCTCTCTCTCTCTCTCTCTCTCTCTCACTCTCACTCTCACTCTCACTTACACACACACACACACACACACACAAATAATCAGCCTGTACTTTCCAAACAAAGGAGACCAAATCATGTGTAACATCAGCATCACAAGAATAAATCTCACATAATCAGGGATTTGTCTTGATGATTAGCATGTCACATAATTGAAAATAATTTGGGGTAAAAAGGTGCACTTCAAACTATGCACTGAGAATTTACATCAACACAGAATAAGTTGATATATGACAATATACAATAATCTCCAGGATAAACAATCAATGACTGCACTAAGTGAACTCTAATTTTGCTCATTTTTGGGTGAAATGTCCAGCACTTCAACATCTACGGTGACTAACAATTATTTTCATATCAATGAATCTTCTGATTATAATAATTCTTATTTCTGTTGATCACTTTAGTCAAAACGTCAAAGCAGTGAAAAATGTCCATGTTGACATCACCAAGTATCTTTATTTTGTCAGAATGAGTCCAAATCCCAAAGATATTAGATCTTCTGTAATGTAAGACGAGCAAATACTCAAATTTGAGAGCCTGAAATCCTCAAATGTCGGGTATGTCTGCTTAAAAAAAAGGACCATAACTGTTAATCGATGCTCAAAATCTGTTTTCATCTCTCCCTGTAAGGAAATGTACAACCTGTTTACACACAGGGATGCATTTGTGTGTGTGTGTTCTCAGTTCCGAGTGTGACTTAGTTCACATCTTGTCGTGGGTTTGTGTGCATTTCTGTGTGTTTGCAGTGCTGATCTGGAACAAGATGGCACTTCTTGTTCAGTCGGTGGGAACGTCTTGTTCCAGTTTGTGCTGTTGGCATCATGGTCCACTTAAACTGGGATTGTTTTTTATTATGTGTGTATCAACAGTAATTTCAAAGTCAGACATAGTGATGTATTTCAGCTCTTTTAGCTCCAGTTGTCCTCTCTATTGTCTTCTCTTTTAACTTAAGCAGTCACAGGGGGGGCTGAGCAGGCTGTGACTTTCTAACTCGTATCTAATGGTTCTCACTCTGCTTGTTATATCAGCTATCTTGGAATTGAATTATATGATATATATATATATATATATATATATATATATATATATATATATATAATAGTCTGTCAACCTTGGTGTCAGAGCACTGCATGAGGCATGGTCATGGGAGATTTTTAAGACTGATGTTGATGTTTGTTAATATCCTCAATAAGTGAATAAACCCATTACCCAAAATGTCAAAATATTCCTGAAATCCATACGTTAAAAGCTAAGCCAGCACCAGAAATAAAGTATTAGGGTAACTAACAAATGTTTTCATTATTAAGTAATCTGACAATTATTTTCTTGAATAACCAATTCATCTTTTTGTCTAAAAATAACATCAAAAATGGTGAAAAATGCAGATCATATTTTCCCAAAGTCCAATGTGATATATTTAAAGGTCTCATTTCATCCAACTAACAGTCCAAAACCTGAAGATAATCAGTTTACTATCAAGTTTATACTCGACCAATGGTTGACTAGGTTTTGCAGCTTTGTACACTAATGAATCTGGTTGATGCTGATTGGCTCTTAACCTGTCTCATCTTACAGGTTTGTTAGGTAATGATCTCAGTGATGTGGTACCAAACGGAGGTGTTTACCTGATCACTGACTCAAACATAGACAACAAAACATTTGATAGATAACATTTCATCATCCTGTGTGAGTAAAAACACCTATATTTGGGGTGTTGTTAGTAATTGATAATATCCTGTGATCACTCATCTCACCCACTAAACCTCAGCCTCTGCAGCAGATGACCTTTATCATCATGTTAATGCACATTTTATTAAAATAGTGTGCATAAAAATAGTCAACTAAATGAAACTCAAACTCCATCCTCCTCCTCCTCCTCCTCCTCCTCCGCCCCTCTCCACCCCGTGCCCGTGGCTCTGCCCAGACCAGCTGGAGCCTCCACAGCCGCATGAAGCAGCCCAGCACACATGGCTGTGATCACACACACATGCACACACACGTATGCACACACACACACACACACACACACACACACACACACACACACACACACACACACACACACACACACACACACACACAGGAACGGTAGTCTAATCCTCCCTCATATGATACTCATCTGGTGAGGGAAGGAAACAGCCTTCATACGTTATTCATGTATAAATATACATATGTACATAAATGGATGCACTAAAGTCCAACTCTCCACTAATACTGTGCTTAAACACATATAATATATAGATCACACCCACACTTATCACACAGAGAAACAAACTCATATACAGTAAATACTCCCATCCCCACATACACTCATAGTAGTATAAGCTGTACTGTGCTTGAGCACTTCCTTCTTCCTCTTTATGCACACTGACACACTAACATACATCATGCAAACACACAACACAGAAGCACCATGAAACATGCCATGCATTGCCTAAAAAAAACCTACAACCTGCCTGAAATAAAAGCCTCACGACTCTTTAAGACAAAAGAGGGGTTTGATGAAGAGAAAGATGAGTTAAAGAGGTACAAAGGCCGGTGTATGAGGGAAATTCTTCAAATTTTGCACAAATGTCACTTTGACTCAAGAATGAACCTGACCTAACACAAAAACAATAATTCATGCACTAGTTATGACTATGTTCTACACAAATGTCGTATAGGATAAAATGATGAAGTGATAACCTTTTTATATTCAAAAGGTCAAAGGTCAACTTCATAGTGATTTCAGAATGTAACATTTTCCTGGCAATTATTCGACGCCATAACCGAGGAACAGAAGTGGAGATTGTGACATTTTTATAATTTGTAACTTCATTGCAGCAACATCCATATCTGAAGCATCGTCTACTGTCATGACTACAACTTTGTGTTCTGTCAGAATCTGCTTTATTGGCCAAGCATGTGAACACATACAAGGAAAATACACTTACTACCTTTTTATTAAAGTCCTTCAACAGGTTTATAGAGGCATACAACCACACAGTGGTATTTCTAATTGTTTTAAAGCCATCAATTGAATTAGGATGCCTTGGCTTGAGAACTGTAACAAGTTAGAGAGATATTTGGTTGTGTGTGTCTCAGTGACAGGGGTGAGTGATATCGATCAAATCTTCCCCTGTGAAATGTGTAGTTTTACAGAATAGTCCAATACATGCAGAATGTTGACACATTTAAGGAAAGTAAAAAAAAAACAAATGTAGATGCTTCTATAGAGGGCTCACTGAAGGCTTTGATAAGAATGAAAATGGTGTGAATCGTAAACTCTGCCCCTTTGCAGTCACCAGATTTCACCTATGAGGGAGATGTTAGAGTGATTGTGGAGCGATCGCCACCACAACACCAGGAAAGGGAATATTGGTAACTCTTGGGAGAATGGTGTTGCTGAAGTGACCGTCACTGTGAAGCTGTGGGGTTCATACACTCAGAACAAAACAACGTGGATGATTCTGGACTGTATTAAACCGAATATAGGCAAAGCTTCATGTGTCTTGCCTGCAGCAAAAAGAAACTGTGTAAATTGGACCACTGTGTGGTTACCAGGCACATTTCTCCTCTTTTGGTAGAACATAATCTACCACCAACACCTCAAACCTCCGCACTAAGCATGTTACAAACCAGCCTGTTCAACCAATGTGGAAATGTGGTACTGTGTTACTGTGATTAGTTACTGTAATTAAGGCTGGATTAACGAGTATTTTCATTCTGTTAACTGTCATTTAGTATTAAAGGAACCAGAAAATATTCACATTTAAAAGCCGGAAAAAGAGAATCTTTGAATATTTTCTTAATAAATGGCTCAAAACGATTAATTAATTATCAAAACAATTGCAGGTTAATTTGATGTTGATGGATTAATTAATTTATCAACTAATTACAGATTTTCAAATTGTAATCCCTTACACTACACATTACTGGAAAAAGTAATCACATGACGGTAATGTGTTTGTTGGCTAATCCAGGGCGTTACCTGAAATATCAAAGTTCTCATCACATCCCAATATTTCCAATACTTCCTCACCATTGAATTCAGTTACCTAATACAGCTGGAGATATTAAAGCCGGATCCAAACTTTGGAACAAGGACATTAACTGCACAGGAAACACAAGCACCCTCTTCCTGGTTTGTGCTTTAAAGCAGGTTTCCCACAATGCTTAGCGTGTTGATGCTAAGTTTGTCGCAGTTTAAAGGAGTTACATCAGAAATGTTAAAATGACGACATTGAGCCTTTGAAGGAGAGCATAGGAGGAAGGAAATTGGTCCCAAGGTGAATGTGTGGCAGCTTACTGCCAGAGTTGTGTCCGCTATTATTTCTTCATTTTCTGTAAGCACGTATGGTTTGGCACTGTGTCCATGTGTTAATGTCATTTTTAAGCCAGAAAAAGGAGAGGGAGGAATTCCCTCTTCAACAGGTTTCCTCAAAAGGAGCTCGGCCATGCGTCAAATAGATTTCCTACCTTTGTTTCTCCCCTTTTGTAGATTGGGGAACGCCACCCATCCCCACATTTTGTGGTTCTGGGAACCTTTTTTCCGCTGGCCTACAGGCAGGAACCCCCTAAGGGTTTCCAGAGATGTACGGAGACAGACGGACACGCGATGAGAGCGTATTTGTTCCTCCGGCCTTCATCTTATGATGCAGAGAGAAGACAAAGAACTCGGAGAAAATGTTCGCTCCCGATAATTGCGTCTAGATTTCATAACTGATGGGCCGACGGAATGGAGAGGCGAGGAACAAGAGGTGGCCTTGAGGAAAGGAGGAGGGGGGATGTAGTCTCGACAGAGGAAGGGAGGGTTCGAAGGGTGGAGAAGAAAGGGAGGCTGAAGGAGGAGTGAAATGTAAACAAGAGTCAAAGTCACTGACAGACGACACTTAATACATTTCAGGAAGTACATGGAGCTCATATGAAACATTTCTAATCAGTGTTTTGGGCGTGTTTGGGTGTGTGAGAAGGTGTTTCAGTGTATCGTCTCGTGCGAGCATTTGTTTTGAGCCAGACTAAAAACTAGAGCAACCGTGATGTGTGATTCGTTGCAGCGGTTGTGTATTATGAGTGCGTGCGTGTGTGTCTTTGTGACAGTTTGTGGGCGTGTGACGGTGTAGGTGTTGTACGTAGTACAGGACATGTATGTGGGAAACACTGTATGCACACACAAAGACAGATGAAAGGGAGGAGGTAGGTGGGTGGGCAGGAAGTGAAGAACAAAAGAAACACTTCATCAGATTTATCAGACGTGTACAGATTGGGCTGATCAGATGGAGGGAGAGAGATGATGGAGAAAGAGGAGAAAGTGGTTGTAAAAAGCAGTCGGAGAGAAATTGAAAGCGACAGAGAGGAGCGATCGAGTGAGAGAGAGAGAGAGCACAATGGAGGAGGAGACGATAACTGCAGTAGCGGAAGGGAGTTAGCAGTAAACAATGAGAAGCTTGTAACCGCGTTATGCACCTGGTAAAACAAAACCACAGCCTCAGTTGAAACAGACTCTGACACCTTAAGAACACCTTTAACCGTTTCACCACCGCACTCAAGGAAAAGCAATACAAATCCAGTGCTAATTTTAATTCATGAAAATCTTCTTTTTTTAACTTTCGGTAATAGGAAGTGGATGTTGATAGAGGAAATCAAAGCAGGCAGCAAATTTGCCACAGACAAAATCTGAGTGTGTGTTCTTGATGGATTTTATTCGTTGACAGAACACCTCTTATAGCTTCTGTCATAAATTAACATCAGACTTTTGTGAAATATCAAGACAGCAAACCGCGTTATTCGTGACTCATGAGGAGGATTTTAATTTTGAATTTGAATTATTAAGTAAATCTTAAAATTCTAAATTGGATTCATTTGTAACTCACAAAGTATCAATTAGCATTTGAAAGGTTGCATCATTTCTAATATAATATAAAAGGCAGTTTAAATGGGCCGTTCAGCAGTGTTGCGAGCTTTTGAGAGGCAGGACTCGCAGTTAGTGTTTTGGACTCCGCTCACAGACAAGATGTACGTGTGTTTTGCACAGTGACTCACATCCAAACACCATCAACAATGGTAAACCGAGGTCACAGCGTGTAAAGCATTTTTGTGTGTTGTTTTATGCAGTTAGGCCAGTTTTTAAGTGGTTGTTACTTTAGCAGAGCACCCAAATCACTCAGAGGAAAAAACGACCACATTTAAGCGTGTTGAAATTTGACTGTACTGACTGATTATAGTTGAAAACAAATATCTATAACAGTCATATTAATAAAATCCAAGGTTTCAGTTTCTATATAGAGAAAGAGTTATAACTTACTGCTTTTACTCGTCCCTCAGGGTTACTAGAAATCAGGGGGGGGAAAGTACAGTATGAAAAGCAGCTTGTACCATGTATGTCAGTATCTGTACGCTGCTAAATACGTTTTTAGCAAATGAACTCTTGATTATTGTTGGTACAGCAAAAGAAGCCAAAGAAAAGTTATTGATGAAGAAAGAAGTTATTTGTTTTGATTAAACTTTGCATCCATCATCATCAAGCTGCAGATGTCGCGCTATAATTCTTGCGAAACAGGCGCCATTGATAAGAGTCTTTGTCTCATTCGGAGGAGGAGGATTTGCTCTTTTCTGACAGACAGGCGTGCGTTCAGACAAACAGACTCCATCGATGATGTTTTTATGATCCCCTCGCCGAATTATCCCTCCTAGCAAGAAGCAGATTTACAGCAGGCGCGGTCAGGCCATTGTCAGGACCCCAGAGGACTCGTTGGCTCCCCCACCGCGCTGCAGAGCGAGCTGACTGTCACCCCACCCAGACTCTCTCTCTGTCTCGCCTCGGCTCTCTCGCCCCTTCATCTCTCTCTCCTTCACCCCATCTCTTGCTCTAACTGCTCCTCTGCTTTTCTTTAAAAATGCGCCCGGCGTCTTAATGCTGCCAATTAAAGACAGCTATAACTCTGACACTGTCACAAACAAGCGGCGCAGCGTGAGTGCCATCCAGGCTCCAGTCCATCCCCCCGCAGAGTCGCATTAATCCAAGGCCAGTTTAAGGAACACTGGTTTCAATTAAGCATCCATTAGCTAAACATCAAGTCAGTGGTATTTTGTTTTGATTAGAGGAAGCAAGGAAGAAGACTGTTGATTTTTATTTTCCACTTACTTTCTTTTTTTTCTTATGAATGTCACCACAGGGAGAGAAAGTCCCCAAACGTCCCTCGAGGCTCCCCACTGCCTCTCAGTTAGTTCGATTCCAAGATTAAACATCCTCATGCAAACGAGTCAGACCTTCAATAATCATTATTATTATTATTAGCATGAGAAATATATCAAGTAAAGAAGTCAATCAACAAGCATGCATCATGCGTAGGGGGGAAAGATTCATCTGTTTTTTAACTTAAACATGAAATCTTGTGTCCATTTTCAAATGTGTGGCCTTTTTTAAAAAACAAATAATTTAGTAAATGGTACTATGAATGACTTAAACTAATTTTATCTTCTTCTTTTTTTTTTTTTACCTCAGATGATGGTTATCTTGTTGTATATTATCAAAAATGATCTGTAGCTTTTTTAAGAAAGTAATTTATTGCTTAATGCCGTAAAAACTGAGCATAAAATGTCATCTGGATATTACGGTAATGGCCAGAGAAACATGAATGCTTTACCTTGAGAAGAGCTAAAGAGTGTTTTTAAGTGTTAGTTGAAGCGAGGCTTCTATTTTATATTTGCTATACAAAAAAATAAACTGAGGGCAAAATCTTTGACAATAAGGGTCTCCTCTGATGTGCAGCTGTGTGTGCGTGTGCGTGCCTGTGTTTGTGTGTATGTGTGCCTGCTTGCCTGTGTGCGTGCCTGTGTTTGTTGTGTACAGTTAGGCGAGGTTAAGCTTGTTGTGGTTTACCATGGAAAATAAAGGCCTCGAGTCTCATTGTCACCTGAACTACGCACATACACACACACACACACACACAGTCACACACACAAACATTGCTCCTCCCTAACTGTGCTGCTCTTGTTGTGTTGGTGGAAAATTTTAAAGGTTTACTTGCTCAACTGTATCTCCTTTTTTTTCCTCTTGCTGCTTTATGGAGGAGAAGTTACTGTCTGCAAACGCATCTGACCTGCAATGGAAAATAATTTATAACCAAAAAAGGACAGACAACTTAGTTTTTACAGACCTGTTTTAGATGTATAAGAATCAAATCTAACATACTCATCTCATAATCATAATCATTTGAACCAGTAGCCTTGTAAACACTGCATTTTTAAACTGCAGTAATGTTTAAGGATTTTGTCATAAATTATTTCAATTTTAGTTTCAAGATTATTTTTGTTCTTGTTGTGGCTGAATCATTTCCTTTGCAGGCTTATCAATCAGGGAATGAAGGTGGAGGAAACTCCAAAAATCCAAAACTAGCACATTAGTCAACTCTTGTCATGGAAGTGGACTTAAGCTTGTTTTATATTGATTAATGTATGCTTGTATTTGTCAGTGACAATACATGTAGGTATATATTTGCATAAAATGAAATTAGATGCAATGTCAACTTATTTTGCAGTTCTTGTCCCTGGTTTGGCTTTTAAGGGATAAAACACACAACAGTCTAATAAAGGCACAGAGACACACAATAAAACAGAGTTAGACAAACAACCACTACAAACAGTAATTGAGACAAAAAAGCCTACAAACAACGATTAACAACAATGACTGAAAACAATGATTAAGAACAACAAAAGGGGAAAAAGTATGTATGCTATATAATGTATGTCACTGTTCACAGATTTTCCTTTGTTTAAACTGTAGTTTTGCATCAGTATTGAAAGCTTTAAAATCAGTTAATGTTTTTATTTCTGACGGCAGGGTATTCTAAGTCTGTTGGCCTTTAACTGGAAAAGAGGACTGACCAAATGTTGTTTTGCAGTGCAATTTTACAATGGTGCCATTTTATTGGCTTCTGATCCAATATTTTCAAAGCTTGTTTGTCTAATGACATTAAAGGTTTCTTTGCGCATTGGGTTGACCGACCCCAGACAGTTACACAATAAGAGAGATACGATAGCATCGTGGCGTGCATATATTAGTGGCATCACATGTTAGTGGCATCACATGCAGTAGCTGGAGGGAGGAGAGGAGGGAAGGAGTCGAGGATGGGAGCAGTGATCTCTGGTTTGGCCTTCGTCGAGCTGCTGGGACTTTGCTTGGTTTTCGGGTTTCCCACCATGTTTCTTTTGGACTGAGATTAAACGAGCGAGCGAGGGAGGGATTGAGGGAGAGAGAGATAGGAAGGGAATTTTACACTGAGAAACAGACAAATGCAGATGAAGGGAGCAACATCATGGGAGTAAAGATAATAAAGAGATGTTTGAGGTTTTAAATGAAAGAGAGTTGATAGCAGACTGATTGTTTTATAAGGAATGTTAATGGTTTAATTATCTTTAAAATGTTTTAATGTAGATTCACTTATTGTTACTTTTAGCCGATTGACTCTAAAGTTTAAATTCTTGATTCCTCAACTGGTTTCTACTTGAAATACCAGCTGACTAATTAACTTCCCAATTAATCCCAATAACACTGTTTAAATAAGAAAGATCCGTACCTCTGACATAACAGTCTCAATTTTATGATTGACTATAGTGTGAGATTGTTTTGTCAAATTCTGTTTCCAGGTTCATGAAGGAACTTTAAAACTCCAAGTATCTGTATAGGTTTTACAGCTGTGCTACAAATCGAGAAGCATTTGCCACCAACACAAAATGCCAGATATTATCTGAATATGTGAATAGTTTGATAACAGTATTTAGCAGAGTGCCTAATGTTGTCAAAACCAAATGGTGCTGTGGAAATGAGTTGATTTAATGATTTGATCAACAGAAAATGAATCCAAAACTTTAGTGGATTAGTTCATTAGAAGCAATTTATTATTTCTTTGTTTCATTATTGTAATGTGGGATTTTTAGACAAAATTAGAAAACATATCCTCTTGGTCTTTGGAACTCTTGGATGGTCAGCTTTATATTTGACAATCTATTATTGGGTCACCTGAAATCTCTCTTGTCCACGATTGATTAAATCATGTGAAAACGCAACACCGTCTTTGTTTTGAAGCGTTGTCCGTGCTGTGTGCTTTGTGCTGTGTACTGTATGTTGTGCACAGACTAATGGGCTCCATCGTAGGGCGGTTGGATCCTGGAGGCGAAGTGAGCCATAAGGGCTGCTGATGGTTAGCCGCTTGGCTCGGGTGGACCAGCGCTGAGAGAGAGGAGGCCCGGGAACAATTATGGCTTAGTAGGAGTAACGGAGCTGAGCCAGGCAGCTGCTGGTTGTTCTCTGAATACGCAGTGTGTGTGTGTGTGTGTGTGTGTGTGTGTGTGTGTGTGTGTGTGTGTGTGTGTGTGTGTGTGTGTGTGTGTGTGTGTGTGTGTGTGTGTGTGTGTGTGTGTGTGTGTGTGTGTGTGTGTGTGTGTGTGTTTGTGTGTGTGTGTGTGTTTGTGTGTGTGTTCCAGAGGGAGCGGCACTCTCATACGCAGCCACATATTTACATTACAAATCACGACTAAACAATTCAGCCGACCTCAGTCGCAAACATCAGATGTTTTTATAGATGGGACGGATGGATAAGAATGATGGAGGGATGGGCAGAAGAATGCAGGGACGAGGCCACAACACTAGAGGGGAGAGATGGATGGTGAATGGGTGGATGGGTGGTTGGATGGATGACAAGAATGAAATAGACTCAAAGGACAGTATGAGTGTCCCTACTTTTACAGGCAGCCATTGGCTTTTATTTGTTTCTGCACAATATGAAAATCAATTAGCACTCTTAAAACTTAATCACAAAGATTTAAAATAGTTTGTTTTGCCTGACCATCAATCCAAAACCCAAAGATATTCATTTTACTATCATAGAAAACTAATAACAGTAAATATTCACAGTTAAGGGGGGCAGAATCTTGGCATTTTTGCATCAAAATTGTCGCCAATAAATCTCACTCAATTAACTGATGAATCCCTTCAGCATTACATTGTCTTTTTTTTTGGTCAAGTGCATGTTGATTTGAAAAAATGTCTCATTAGCTCATTTTCATTAGCTCTAAATGATGATGTAACTTTGACAAAAAAGACAGCAGGCTTGTTGCTCACTGATGGATTACACAAGAGTCTGCTGATTGAATGCTTTTCTCATTTAGATGAATGAAATCTGATGGCTGTCTGGAATTGAAATATCTAAAACATGGTTTAAAAAGGTAAATATATATGAAAATCGACTAAAAATATGATAAAACATGCAAAAACACTGGTATAATCCTTTAATTGGAGTGGTGGAAAGATAGAGGTGGGAGAGAGTGAGACGGAAGAAACAAACTGACGCATAGCATAAAGCTTTTTTCACACATGAACTCATCCAGGTATGGGAATGGTTTTTAACAGTCACAGGGTGTGTAGACATTTCCCCCCCCTCACCAATATCATAGTTATGGATAGATCAGGCAGTCTTTGTGGAAAAGTGGGTTAAAGAGACGTCATATGTTACAGCATTGTAACATTTTTTGCTCTTTACTTGTGACTGCTGCTTCTTTTGCTCCCACCACAGCTGTGGAGGAAGATTTACAGAAATGTTACGAGGTCCTGATATGGAAAATAGCGGGAGTGTCTGACACAGAAAAAAAGTTCAGGCCACGTTCCACGTGACGCCCACAGGGAAACAAGTCTAAGGTGCATAAAGAGAAGTCGTTCGAGGAGAGCAAGAAAAGAGCGAAGGAGTGAGCAGATGACAAAAGCTGATTTAAAGGCAGAGGTCCCTGAGCAGAGCCAGCCACTTTATTTTGGGGTGATAATTACACACTGTGGGCAAGTCACCATGTTATTAGTACAGATGATCGATAGCAGAATATCAACCCCCTCTGTGAGCCAACCGGGCAGCTTGGCAGGCGCTCCGTAAACCACAGACCTGCCATGCTCTCTAGGGGACCCTTATACACACACACACACACACACACACACACACACACACACACACACACACACACACACACACACACACACACACACACACACACACACACACACACACACACATACACATACACACATTCACACAACATATATAAATAAATGAAGAGACATTCAAACCAAATTTTCTTACAAGATCATGGATTTGCACATTCCTAAATAGACAAAAAGCAAATAAATGGACACACATATACACATGACCATGCACATATGGTACAAATATGTAAATACACACACACACAGACACACACCCACACAGGGAGAACATAGTGCTGTAGTGAGTGGTGACAGACGGCCTCTCTGATGCTGCTGCACAGCGAGGCCCTCTGGGCCTGTGCATGCAGCTCTGTGGTGGGATGCAGCAGCACTGGCCCTCGTAGGGTTTTGGACAGGCTCCACATGCGGTCAGCTGGATGGAAGCGCCCTCGCTTCACTCTCCCAACCAACACAGATGACTCCATCGGAGTTGCGCCATAGCATAATCCTCAACACAGTTTATGCCCCAAATGGAGAGCAAAGTTTTTCTTTTTCTTCTGTTCCTAAAAAAAACTTTAGATTTAAATAGACATCTAGTTTTAGGTCACTGAGGATTGCTGAGTGACTCTTATATGTCATTTTCTTTATTCTCACATCTTTATATTTAAAGACAGATTTGGCTTTTAATGAACACAGCATTCCTCTCACCTAGAAGGCTCGGGATCTTTCGGAAATGTATCAGGGAGGTTCTGCAACTGTATCACAAATCATTACGCCTGACATCATAATGAAGGTTCCCTGGAAACTCAATGTGAGAAAACAATAGCATCATTAAAAACATTATTAACTGTCCTGGAGCACATTTGTGTGGTTTCACACATTGAGGGATTGAACATGTGCTGGTGTATTCAAACAGACAGGAAGAAGTTACATGTATTGAAGCATTTCTGTTGAATTGATACATATTTTAATCTAAGCTGACACGTTACGAGTGAGGTTTTGGGAAATCGCTAAATAGAAAAAACAAGTTGAAATCACAGATCGGTGCACTCAAAAGTCTGTGCACTGTTTACATTTAAAAAAATAAGGATGATGAAAAAATTGCGATAAAATGATTTTTCGTGGCATTTAAAATGAATGCAATGCAATCCAACATTGAAACAAGTGTTTTTCAGACTGCTGGCTGACAGTATCCACACACAAAAAAATGACGACAATGCCTGACATCATGTAAGATTAACTGTCCAGAGGGCAGCGACCACCCCAAGTTAAAACCAGCTTTCCTATAGAATAAAAAACTGAGGCTGTGTGGTTGAAGCTGGTGGGGAGTGTGTCTCCTCTCTCCAACATCTCTTTGAGTTCCTGGAGATAAAAGCAGCTGGCGCAACATCAAATCAATAGGCCCATCAATGGGAACATCTCCTGAAGATTAAAGAGAAACTCACTCAGAGACAGAGGGGGAAGGCTAGGTGCTAATATGGTACAAGACCCAGCTGATGGAAAGGGATTTAATTGATGTGTAGAAGAGAGATGGATGAAAAGGTGAAGGCTGACGATGTAGTAATGGGGTGATGTGTGTGTGTGCGCTCGCAGGTTCCTTTTGTAATCAGGTTTCATGTTTTTATTCATCCATTAGTCTATTTGTCCAAATATTTATCAGTTATAACATCTTTTCACCAGTTATTTATCCATGTTTTTTAGACATGCATTCGATACTGTATTTACCTTCACATCTGAACATTATGTGTATCCTCTTCTCCAGTTTTTGGTTTTCACTCCCTCCACATCCAGTTCTTTCTTTATCCTGTTTATCTGCTGTGTTTGATCCATTATAAGGTATCTATCACAGGGGTAGACATATAAAGACACGTGAGTCTGTGAATTCTTACCACCATAGCTGGGTATCTGTACTTGATACCCTTTTAAGGTATTGACCTAAATAATCCAGTACCAAGTAGTATCGAAACTCCTCCAGTCAAATGATAACTGCACTCGAGCCTTTATGTACCCAGCTATACAAAAAAAAAGACTATTTGTATGGTTTTACTCACAGCCAATCAGCCCAAATGTTCTTCGTTTTAATGTGACGTGCGATTGGCCCACTACTGCAGCAGCTACAGTCTGTGGTGGTGAAGTTGAGCGCAGTGTGTTTGACAGAGTTGGCAGTTCTGAGATGCCTCAAAAATAAACATTTTAATATTCTGGATGCTTTCAAAATGTATTTGTGTAAAGATCATTTGGATGGAGAGGAGTGGTGGCATTTTTACGCAACTGAATGCATCTATTCACATGATGGGTATCAAATGAAGTAGGAAAAAAAGGTATCGAATGAAGTGCTGTATTGTTATCGTTATCACTTTAAGGGTACTGGTATTAATACTGGACTACTGGACTATCTTAGTTTTTGAAACGATCAGCCAGCCCTTCTTACCACAGACTCTGTTTATATATTTGTTATGGAGGAGATTCAGTTTCATGTGTTTATTGTCCTTTTAACTTGTCAAACACATGTGTAACTCTTAACATTCATCACAACTGCATTTCATTTAGTTAATGGACAAATGCATCTGATTTATTTTTTCTGCGTTGTTCAGTCATTAGCAAAAAGCACACACACACACACACACACCCCCACACACACACACACACACACACACACACTCTCTCCCTCTTCCTCTTCCTAACATACTTGCTCACCCTATGTTAGAGCATGAAAAATTGTTACACTAAGAGCGCTGTCACAGTGCTGAGTCTTCAGTGTGTGAGATGAGCAGAGGGACAGACAGCTGCTGAGTGCCGAGAGCTCCGAAGGAGAGAGCCGGGAGCAGAGATGGAGCTTCGGGATAAATAACATCTGCGAGTCACACCAGATTCTGCTCTGATCCTGAGTCGTTTAATGGCGGGAGGAGAGCTCAGTGTTTATTTATTAAACTGTATCTGTTAGCATGTTTAGCAGAGCAGCATCAACAGTGACTGCTCCGTCTGTGTGTGTGTGTCTGTTAGCACGTTTAGCTTAGCTGAGCAGCGGCATCAATGAGCGCTCAGTTGGTTTCTGTGGCTACTGGTTAGGCAGGCTAGGAGGGTTTATATTGGTTTATATTTAGCAACGTCATGACGCAGAAACCTACGTCAGGTCCCATGGGAGAAAGGTACTTTGACCAAAATTTGAATTTTTACATTTCTATACATATGAAATACTACTGAAAAGCAACTGAATGATTCAAAAGTCTGAAAAAACTTAAAGCCCCCTTTAATTGAATAGATATTTTTTTAATTGATGGATATTTCAATTGACAGAAAAGACAGAAAACCAAGTCAGCTACCATCTGAAAAGAAGAGGACTGCGTTTGCACCAATAACTTTATTTCTGTCTTCGAGAAACATTAAAACTACAATCTGCTCACCACCCTCACCCTCTGACAGTGATTAGTTATCCTTGGTTCTTCCCAGCTCCTACCAGAACACACCAGAACCTTCTGTCCAAAAGTGAAAACCGATGCTGTGTGCATCCCTTCAGAATAACTTGTCACAACCACCAGCATTCTTTGCACCCCACTGCCCCCCCACCATAAAAAGCCCATCTAAATGCGAGCAGCATGTGTGTGTGTGTGTGTGTGTGGGGTGGGGGGGGGGGAGTTAGGGAATGTACAAGGCATTCAAAAATATTCTTTCATAGCGAGGAGACCGCAGGACGAGGCCTGCACTGAGCTGGTCTGTGTGGTTGTGGGCCGGGGTTTGTAGGCTCTCTCTCTCTGAAGCCACATCAGAGCTCTGAGTCCTGTGTAATCTGATCTGGATGGGCAGAGGAGGGTTCCCCCTTGGATTCAGAAGAACCGCCGCTGAGTTGCAGAGCAGGGACGGGTGGTCAGTGATGTAAGGCTGCGCTCGGTAACAAACAATTATGGCTTCGGGTGCAGCGACTTTTTAACGGGTTGTTTTCTGCCACCATGATGGCGATGGCGGCGTGTGTCACTCACTTCTCTTTTTGATTATCTTCTATTGTTTTCATGTGTTCCCTTTTTTCATTATTTTTCCTAAAGGGGACGTGTCACGCACATTTCAACGTCTTTATTTATATCCTGGGGCTTTACTAGAATATCTTTGCATGATTTACAGTTAAAAACTCCTCATTTCAGCCTCTGTCTGAAACAGTCCGTTTTACCTCATTTCTTTTTTAAGACCCCCCTTCTGATGGGCCCACTCTGTTCTGATTGGCTGCCTCCGGAGGCTACAAAAACAAAGAGCTGTAATAGGAGGAGACTTTATTTGAACTCAAACACATCTGTACATGTTCGGGCCCAAATCTGATTGGAAATATGCGAGTGGACAATGTGAACAATCCATGAAACAATTTGTGGGCATGTGTGAACAATCTGTCCTGACTTTTGGCTTTCGGGGAGTATTTTTACATACGTTAACCTCAAGTTTTTGACTTTTGACCCTGTTTAACACAGACTTCTGACTTCTGATAACAGCATAGAAATAACAGAAAATCACAAAAAATATACGTCCCCTTTAATCTTTTCATGTTTCGTGTCTTTTTCACTCTTGTTTTTTCTTATGTGATCCCAGCAAACACATGATGGACGGTGACGTCTGTGAGGCCAAGTTCAACATCAGCCTCCAAACTTTTTCAAAACGTTACTAAAACACAGTAAAAACCATCTTAGAGTCACGACTGGAAGCTGTTCTGAGCTGATAACAAACAGATACTCTGTCAAACAGTGCATGTTGTAGGCAGCTAAGGATAAATACAGATGGTTTAACTTTGATTTTGGCCGTATAGTCTGTTCAATGTCAAAATGGTTCCTGGGTTGGATCCCAGTACCATGAACACGTTCGTTCTCTGTAAGATTAAAATGTGCGGTTTGATTCCTTTACCTTAATCTGTCTCCCCAGCATTTTCCCCCCATCTTATTCTTCTCTTTCTTTCCATCGTTGGTCTCTTTTTTTAATTCATCTTCCTCTGCACTCTCCGTACTATTTCATCTCTCTCTCCCGCGCTCCTTCATGCGTTCCCTGTGCTTACTCAAAGTCTTGAACAAACAAACAAGCAGCGGGTGGCTTGCGTCTCCTATCTATAATTCAAGCCAGTCAAACTACAGTGAGGATGTTTGCCAAACACATGAAGTGCATCTCAGAATCGTAGAAAGAGAGACAGAAAAAGAGAGAAAGGGAGGGAGGGAAAGGAGGGAAAAAAAGATACGTTTTACCATCATGGTTTGGACTCGATACTCACCAGGAAGAGGCAGGGATGATAGTATGTGATCATATTTGTGAGCATGGGGTGAGATGCATTAAAACACTATATTTTTAAAATGAGCTCAGCTTTTTATATGATAAAATGCTCCTGCAGTCAAGCAGTATATACTTACAAGCATGTTAGAGCTTTAAAAATCACTGAAAGAACAACTTGAAGTGTAATGTAATGTGTGAGAATTTGCTTAAAGCCATCATGTAGTCACATTTCTACTTGACAGATCAGAGCTTCTGTGTCTTGCTCAAAGACACTTCAGCAGGGGCAGATGCAGCTGCGTAACAGTAACTGACTGCAGGCGTTATCCATCATACAGAAAAGCATCATATCCCCCCGAGACCAAGCCAAACCACTTGTGGTAACAACAACTTATAACGATAAATGAGAGTAGAGAGGAAAACCAAAGCTGTTTTTCCAGGTGTTTGGACGAAACTCCAGCGTAGAGTTTTCAAGTCCATTTGATATTCTTTGGCTGAAACGTTTGACTTCTGGTGAAAGGAGTCTTGTAACATTCAATTTATTTTTTTAAAAGCTGTTCAAACACACAACTGTACACACTCAGAGGAGCAATGAAGCCTATGTCCTTATAATTTCTTTGAGTTCAACTGTGAAACCTTTTTCGGGGGGGCTTTTTTTTTGTTGGTTGAGTTAAATGCAGTGTAACATTCAAGACTCATTTATAGACACAGTTTTTTTGATTGCAGTTGTCGTCTGTTTGGACAGGTCACCATGGGCACAGATAATGTTGTGTCATGCTTCACATATTTAACCTCTCGCCTTCGGATCCAGTCAGTCATGGTTGAAGTGTGTTTGATTTTTATGGATAACTAAAAAAAGAAACCTCATGCGGCCGATGGAAAACGACCAATGTTGTTGGTAGAAATAGTATTTTCTCACTCACACGGGGTAGTGACGAATCAAAACCATGGCACATAAAAACAAAACTACCTATACAGATAAAAGTGGATGTGAGAAATTGTGTTTTTTGTAATTTTGTTTGAACTGACCCTTTAATGACTCAAATCTGCATTTTTCGGTATTTTGTACACACAAAATGAAGTAAGCAGAGCGGCAGATCTTAGATCAGAGCTGGGACTTTTTGCGGCCTGCGGTTGTCCTGAATCCTGAAGCAATGTTATGGTCACCATGGCTACGGCATGCCTGCTCTGTTTCCTAACTGCTGCACCGCTGGCTTGTAGAGAGGGGACCAGCCCAGCAGGTGGGCAGAGAGAGCGAGAGAGGAAAAGAGGTACAGTAGAGAAAGGGAAAGAGAAGAGAGCAGGGGCTGCTGGGAGGTGGGGCGCACTGCACATCTAGAGGAATCGCTCCAGCCGCTGGGGTAAAAGGAATTAATCAGACAGAATAAATTAGAACATGAAAGAAGAGAGAGAGCAGCATCCACCCCTCCTTTCACACTTTCATCCATCCATCTATCCATCCATCTATCACTCTATCCTTTCCTCCTTCTGCTCCTTTTTTCTCCCACATCATCCATCTGAGTGTCCACTCATCTCTTGTTCTCTTGTGGTTTTCTTCTCGTCTCCTTGTTTGTTTGCTCCCTCATACTACAGCTGTAACATTTAATCAATTAGTTGATTAGTCAATAAACAGAAAGTGAATGTGTAACAGTTTAAATTGTGCTGAACTGGCTCCAGCTGTTGTTCTGGTCATCTGAATCTTATGTGATAATAAATTCAATGTCTTTGTGGTTTTGGAGTGTTGGCCAACAGTGTGAGATACTGTGGTGGACATTTGACAGTTTTATAGACCAAATTATTAATCAGCAAAATAAACAGATTTTTTTCATCCATCTCTTGTCTGTACATTTCCCATAGTCAATTTCAATTCAAATGTGCTTAATTAGCAGGAAAAGTAATCGTTACCAAAGCAAACACAACGCATAGCACTGAGTCAGTTTGTAACTGTGACATTTGGACACAATGAACAACAACACCAATTCAGAAATAAATTAAAAAGTCATTAATTCCAATGTGTGACTGTCAAAAATGGAGTTAAAAATATAAAGACAGTCGAGTGGTTGTTCTGAGTGGTTGTCCTGATCTTTAGTTAATTTGAAGTCTATGAAGGTCAAAGATCGCCACTTTAGACCTTTGCTCTTCCCCCCAAGAATCATGACTTCTGAAAGGATCTTTAAAGTGTTCTTTGTAAGCACTCAGCGAGGACACTGGTCATCAGCGCTGATGAATAACCGCTTCTTGTTACAACAACCGTAATCTTTGGTGAAGGATGGTTTTTTAAATGGTCCTGAGTTGGACAGCTTGATCTTCCGGAGAGGGGATGAAAGGAAGGAGCTGATTGGGCAGCGGCCTCAGGGCTCTGGTTTGTCACTGATGTCATCTGATGACTCGCCTCTTCCAGACAGTGTGTGCGTCTGTTGTTGGTTTGTGTGTTTTTTCTGGCTGTGTTTGAGTTTGATCCCTTCTTTTCCTCCTGAATGGTAGAGTTACTCAGAGACAAATAACACACTTAATTTTCTTTAAGAATAATAAACCTAAAGTGGGAATGTACAGTGTTGTTGAGCAGATTTACCACCAAGAGCTTTAAGTCACCTTTCACCTGACTAGAACACAAAGACAAATTCAGGCTGCCTCAGGATGTGGAAACTGGAGGAATGAAACAAAAAAAGTCTTGATGAGGTTTTAAATAAATGCATTTCTTATTATGTTGTCCATTAAAACATGATTTAAGCTTTTCTTGAAAACAGCTGCAGATGTTGCATCGTGATGTAAATAACTGATTAATGCAGGCTTCAGTTTAGGTTTGCCAACAAAACCTTTGATTTAAAGGAACAGTTCAGCAAGTACACTGTGCTTAAGGCACAGATATGAGAATTGTATCATCTTGTCATCTGAGTCGGTGCAAATAAGTATAATTCCCCAAATTTTCCCAAATGAGTCCTTTAACTCAAAAAGTCTGAACATGAATGTGTTCCAAGTTGATTTTTTTTGTAAGATATGTATAAATAAACTGACCTATATTAGATTTGCTCTTTCTGTTTTCACTCTTCAAGCAGTTTCACCATGAGGCCATGGCTTAACGGTGTTTGACACATGAATGAAAATAATCATTCAGACTTTTTTCAGTAGCGGACTGAGCCGTGTCATCCTCACAGGGGAAGCAGGGTAATGTAATGAAGATGGACTGCACTGTCCTTTGATGTCAAAACTGTTACCAGTGGCCTACATGAGTGTTGAGTAAGAAACAGTGGCTTTGTTGTATTGTAGTAACACAGAGTGAGAGGTCACCACGGCGAATAAAGTTTACACAGCAGTGACCTCATGGCCTGCTGTAATGTCAGCACTTTCAAGTTTTTTTATAAACCTTTTGAAGTACCAATTTAACAATTCAGATTTGTGTGTTTCTTAAGAGTGATGCAACATGAAAAGAACAAGTCATTTAAATTTGTTGTTCTTTTAAAAACTCTAAAAAGTGAAATAAATTCAAATGAAATGCAAACTTGTGCAAAAAACATCTCACTTTGAAAAAAAAAAAAGAAACGTCCTTTTCTTACAGCACCATAGTGTGAGTGTGCGTGCGTGTGTAAAATTTTAAAAAAGGCGTATCCAAAAAATATTCCTGTTTGGGTTTGGGGATCTTAAGGCCATTCAACACACTCTGCCCCCCTCCCAGGTATATCTTTTGCATGGCCTTCAATGCTCCCATATCACGCAAACGCCCAGGGATGAGATTATTTTGATACAAACATCAAAGCAGCAGATCAGACAGAAAAGCACCGTGCACGTGAAGTGAACCGGTGCCCCAGAGGGCAGAAAGCATGTAAGCTGATTGAGTTGTCTGCTTCCCCCCAAAAAAACTTTACTCAACAAAGGTTAGCCTGCATGTAGAGTCAGCCGTGTACGACCGCCTCGTCAACGTCCCGATCACATGACACACATGAACACATGAATATGCATTGTAAAATACATGTAGGAACAAAAGTGTATATGTGTATAAAGAGACGTAATCACGTGTTGTTTTAAACATTTATCGGAACCTTTGTGTTCTTATAAAACAATTCTGAATGTAGATTTAATAATGAAGATGTAATATACAGATTTTGCCTCTCTCAGTCCACTAAAGGTTTAAAACTGAGGAAATAAGCTAATGTTTCTTGATGTTTAATACTGTCTTGTGTGTATTCTCAATTTCTTACTGGACAACTTGTATAAATCTTTTCAGTAGTATTTTAGGATAATTCATCTCATGAACAGCACACTCAAAAATCTGTTCTGCCCTTTCATTCACCTTCTTTTTCTTTCAAATCATTTGCTCTAGTTAATTGGATGAACTTGTAGTATTTATTTCAGAACCTACCTCTACTTGTGACTTTGTGACTCATTTGATGATAACCAAACAAAAGGAAAAAGGAAGCAAGTTTTAATAATTATCTACACACATCTATCTAAAAAGAAAAAATCTGTAACTGTGACCTGTTTGAAGCCTTTCATGTGTTATTTGGTGGCCATGTTTGTGTAATACATAGATAGTGGTGCATCGGAAACGCATCACTGCAGGGTGTTTTTTTTATGTGTGCCGGCATTTCCCATTTGGGCACATGGTTTTGGTATTCAGGGTGAGCTGGTGAGTGAAAGCTGTCCTCTGCAGCCGTACAGGAACGGTTTCACAATGAGTGAGAGACAGACACGCTCAGTCATCTCAGCAGGGGACGGGACCACATAACATGCGGACGGGATCGCAATCACACTGGGGATCTTTGTTAAGAAAAAAAACCAAAAGCTCTGAAGCCCTGCGTTTCCTTCCCTCATACAGTACAGTAGGTAGGAGGACATCCACTAAAAGGTCACTTTTTTTTCTTGATGATTGGGTAAAACTTTCATCCCAGACCGCAGCCACCATATAAATCAGGTCAGATAAACACAGTAGTGGAAGTTTGACATTTCACACTGGAAACAATCCTGACTGGCTTTTCTGAGAATAAATGCAAACAAAGACGCCTTTCCCGCCATGGCGAGCCCGCTGCGCCTTTTTGACAATGCTCTTATCAAACCGCGAGATTTTTTTTTCATGTGTTCGCTAACGGCTCCCACAAGACAGACAAATATGGCTGTGGCCTAAAGCAGTCGTAGTATCTACAGTATTGTTCGAGAAAAACCAAACCCTGGAGGAAGTGTGTCTCAAAGAGGATTTATGTCCTCTGTGGTCGACTCATTTCCTCCCGACTCTCTGTGTCAATATTTTTGTTGCAGATGATTGCCCAAATGTCACGTATGTGTTGTTAATTGTGGAACGTTCTGTTGGAAATAAACAAGTACACCATTAATTAGCTCTCTTCAGGACCAATCATTAGAGGTCACTTATGCCAAGCGAAAGCGTCACCGCAGTCTTGCACTCGGAGGGGAAAGTTGCCTGCTTGTCTGTCTCTGTCCACTCATTAAGAGAGTGATAACTCATCTCTAAATGCCATCACACTGCTTGGATTTGATTTCGCACCCAGTCATAGCCACAGCCTGGAGCCAGCTGCAGCAGCAGAGCCGAGCGTCGCCTCACACAGAGGTTCTCTCACTGCAGTGAACCTGACCTGCGATGTCAGATTAAGTGTGAAAAGTGAATCTCTTTGCATTCCTTTCTGTTTCTTTTTCCCCTTTCGCTCAAGTCTGATCAATACTATTACTATTACTAGCCATCAGTACTACATCCTCTGCTACTGCTGCACCTCTGTTATTATTTGCACTAGTAATGTCGGTATGGAGAAATGAAAGATAGTGTCCTCATACGCATAAAAAACAGTAGAGATGAGAAGCTGAAGGATTGTATAAAGATCTATCCTTAAAAATGAATTATTAACAAGAAAGGATGGAAGAGCAATTGCAGGATGAAATATAAAAAATACAAAGGGTTTACACTTTCGTCTTTCTGTGAGACTGAAAGTCTGCAAGACAAACAGCCATTTTGAGTATTGCTATGACTATTATTACTACTGATAATTATACTTCTGCTGCCATCTCTTAAACCACTGATGCTATGTAAACATTAATATAAATAGTAGTAGTAGTAGTTTCAGAAGCAGCAGCTGCATTAGTAGTTGTAGTTCTGGCAGCAGCAGTGTTGAATGCATGAAAGCACATAAAAGTCAGAGCCGTATGAAAGCACATAAAAGTCAGAGCCGTAGTCAGGATTTTAGAACTATTCCATGCGTCCCGAGTCGGCCCAACCCACCCCACCAGAGCAGGGCACTTTGACCAGACACTAAAAATAGTCTGTAAAATGTGTTTGGATTTGTTTTCTGTAAAAGTTATTTCGTAACATTAAGATGTAAAACATTTGGATGTAGTTTGAAAGCCCTGTTCACTCTTCCCAGGAACAAAACTCCTGGTTGGGGGAAATGCTGAATCCCCTTGTGATTTATTTAGTGTTGGCTCTAAAAGTAGACGCATTTAAAAATCCACCACTTTATAATTGTAGAAAGATACAGAGTGGCTGAGTCATCTGTGGAGGAAAATAAGTGAAGTAGAAGGAAAAGTGGTGATCGCATTTTTTTTTTTTTTTAAACTGGTGTCCTTGATCCTAAAGGTGTAAGTAATGAGAAAGTAGTTATGAATGGAGATCAGATCTATGTGGATCTTAATTTTGATCCAGATTAATATGTCAAAACGAAAAAGCACAGAACTTCAAATGTATGCTGTCATATCCTTCTTTATCCTAAATAAATGGATAAACTGATGAAAACCAGACAAAAAGGGGCTAAAAACATGATGCTGAGTAAAAACTGGACTCATTAATGTCTCTGAACATGAATTCTTGTTGCAGTATGCATAGTAATGAAAACACTCACTCATGCACACAAAGCTGTTCTGTCTGTTAGTCTGTCTGTTAGTTACAAGTAGTGGTTACTGATTCATCATGGCCATGGCCCAGATGTTCCAGTGGTGTGTGGCAGCAGTGGACGATGGTGTGTGTGTGTTTGTGTGTATCTGCATGCACACCACTGGGCGTGTCCTTGCAGACATGCATTCATGCATGCATATGAGCATGTGTGTGTGTGTGTGTGTGTGTGTGTGTGTGTGTGTGTGTGTGTGTGTGTGTGTGTGTGTGTGTGTGTGTGTGTGTGTGTGTGTGTGTGCGTGTGCATGTGTGTGTGTAAGTAATTGGGGAGTGGGCGGGCTTTTTGGGGGGGTGGGGGGGTGTTTGGCCCTTTTTTAAACATAGCTGCGTTGTTATGGTTGCCTGGGCTTTGATGTTGCCCAAACCTCCAACTAAGAGGCTCTCATTTTGGGCTCCTGACTCTGGAGAAGGCAATGACTTCCAGATTGGGAGACCTACTTGCTGAGATTGACTGCTGGGGTGGGACAGGCTGTGGGGGGTCATGAGGGGCAGAGCAGGTCACCCTGGTGGTACTTGGGGGCAATGATGGGTGTGCATGAACGGCGGACGTACTGCACACAAGTGGAAATGTAGAAGGACACCAGGGACCAGCTCACATCCCACATCCTACTCACAGTTTTGATTGAACACTTGAGTTACGGAAAGTTACTAGTTATGAAAATATGAATGCGTTTTGCTTCATGTTTCAAGCCAACGTCAACTTTTCTGTATTATACCATGACCGCAGCCCATCTCTAAGCTTAAAGGAGTGCTTTGAGTTGCCTTAACATGACCATAAAAACGTTGCCATGTGAACATTTTGTGTTGGTGGTGAACAAATTGCAAATATGTTTAATATAAAGCTTTTCTCCATCGATCAATTTAAAAAAAAATTAATCCTAGCAGCATTACATTTCCTCATAACACTCATTACTAACACAAATATCATATGTCTAACTATTTCAGACGCTAACATTGTCAGTGCGACAAAGATTTAAATGTAGTTCATATAAATGACATAATGCAGCTGTAGAGCAGCGCAAAATAGCACGTTTATTAAGTGACATGGTGTAAGAAAAGGAGATGTTTAGATGATTTTAAAAGTTGAATCAAACATTTCAAACATGATGTCTCTTTTGCCATTAACATATTTTTGCTGTCTCTCCAGACAACAACTGACAAGAGATTTATTGGGGTAAATAATCAACATTTTTCATCCTCAGAAATCAAATGACTGATACTTTATAGGCTTTCTGTTCAGCAAAGACTGAAACCTTTTCCTTTCAGCATCACATTTATGTTTCTTATTACTCATACAGGACAGTTTAAAATTATTCTGCTCAGCGTGGAGCAGTTCAGAGGTGCTTTTTTTGATCCATTTGCATCGAATTTAATCTTATACCAGTCTAATCTAATATCAAAGCGAGGCCAGCAGTTCCCAGGGGATCAACTGCTCTGTGAGATTCTCAGGTCGTGAGGAGTTGCCACCTCATTTTCCCCTCCCGCGGTTATCTTCTCTTTCTCTTTCGGTGTTTCTTTCTCTTTTGCACTTTCTCTCTGCATGCAGGTGTGGGGAATTTTACCGCGCTTGTAGACTCACTGTTTTTTTCCCCTTTTGTTCAGCCACAAAGCCCAACACTCAACAGACTTGTACTATGCGTGTGTGTGTGTGTGTGTACGTGTGTGTACGTGTGTGTACGTGTGTGTACGTGTGTGTGTGTGTACGTGTGTCTGGCAATTTATCACTCAACTACTGACCCTGACCTCTGACCTCTCAGGGGACGTATTACTGTTCAGAGAGCAATGCATTTGTCTCTTTTAAAGGACACTGATGAGGTGTGAAAAAAGTCACTTCCAGTTACCTTGACATTTGACATGCACTCACTATACTTTTACAAAAGAAATCCATCTACATTGTCTGAAATAAACATTTATGTAATAGGGTTTTTCTTCCATTGAATAGCTGGTGAAATCCTGGTTTTGTGCGAGTGGATTGATGCTATTCCAGACTGCATCGATTTTCAGGTTCTGAACACAGTTTTCGGTTTATACAATTAAAATGTCTAATTTTTGGTACATATTTACATTTATTGTGAGCACTTGTACACTGAATCACTCTGCCTGGTCCATTTATTTAATGACTTTTTCTTAGCTCTGTGTATTTGAGCAGAGTACAGTGAAAATTTGTCGCAGCGTGAATGTGTTTGAATTGAAAAAAGTGTTTAGGGTTAGCTTCAGTTTGAGTCCGACTTTGGATTCATTTTATATACAAGGACTTGTTATTTTGTGAAATAATCTCGTTTCATCCAGCCGCTCTGCTGTTACTTTACCTTATTTAAGCCTCACACATGCAAACATGTAAAAAACCAATTAGAAACCTGCTTTCTCCTGCAGTACACATGGCCATGAAATCTACACCAGGACTGGCCTCAAATGGAAAAGCAGGTTGTGGTTTTGAACGGATGCTTGTTAGAAAAGATCAGTTACTTTTTTTTAAAAATTTCATTTCATTTCTAACTTATCCAAGGAACATTTTTTCAGGAAGCGGAAACCGTTAAAGATGACAAATTCTTAAACCATCCAACCTGTACAGGAAGTGGTCCATTAATGATCAGTAATACTTCAGTTACAGCTTTCATGGTCAGTTCCAATTAAGTGATCAAAAGCAGCAAACAGTAGACACAGCCCTGAATACATTATATGAAGATGAAGAATGTGAATACTTTTTTTTTTTCTCAAGCACATGTATTTTAGTTTTAACGCCCACACGCACCACAATCAACACAGTTATTCTCTTAAAAGTAGCCACCAGGCACATTTTGTTGTGTTAGTTAATTCAGAGATCCACAGTGATGCAAAAACTTAAATATGATTTTATAAATGCTTGTTTTCATTAGTCTTTGTCATGCTGTTAAGTACTAAGCGCAATTCATTTGATGACAAAACATGACGCCGTCATGCTCAGATCTCTGTGAGGAAGCTCTTTCCTGTGACGCAGCTTGATTGCAGACACTTGAAAGGATTGCAGAGAGCGAAGTGAATCCACCATTAATTCACAGCGACATGTTTTTAAAAAAATGTCTTTATTGCTGCCACACTGAGACAAGGTGATCGTCAGAGAAAGAGAGTGAATGAGTGTTTTTAATGTGTCATCTCCATGAAATGTGAGATTAAAGACAGAATCAAAAGCACTCTGGAAGACGGGGGACAAAAGAGAGGATGCTTTAATTTCCGCTTCAAATATAAAAAGAGACGGATCTACTTAGTGTGTCATCTGAAAACTAAAGAATACATTAAAGGTGCAATGTCCTCTAAATGAAGGTGTGTTTGTGTGCGTGCGCACGTGAGCAAGCGATCGCGTTTCTTTGCACGCATGTGTATGTGCAATGCATACATACACGTGTGTGCGTGTCAGGGTCAAGGTGGAGGGCCGTCATTACAAACAAGTGATGTCTGAGATCCCATTAACTCTTGTATTCAGCAGCAGATTTCTGTTCAAATAGAGCGGAGATAAAAGGCAGCAACAATATGCTGATAAATCAAAGGCCTTTCAAGTGAATTGAGACTACAGAGAGACTGAGCGCTACATTTACGATTTCCTGACGCACTTAAAAAGGTGTTGATATCTAATTGGAATTATAAAAATGGAATAAAAATTGGGAAATTAAAGTGATCACGTCTTTGAAGTAATTACATCTTTGATGTAATCAACAAACAGGAGATTTATTATTCAGTGCGGTTGAAGCTACTTATCTGACTAACATATGTATAGAAATACAAAGAAATATCAGACATACTTTGACTCTGAATGTAGTTGTAGAGGAAAAACAGCAACAAATATGCAACAAAATGAAATATGAAGTTGTGTTTCTTTACTTTTAAAGCTTTTCTGCTACATTTACATTTTCTTGCTAAAAGATGCTGTGTACATTTGAGTTCCTACAAATGTGTTGAATGCATTTCCTTTTTCATAAAACATTTGTAAAAATATTCAGACAGTGCATTGTTTACACCAATATTTACTAGCCAGCAGTCTGGTGTGTTGCAACGTTTCTGTGTATAAAGAAACAAAAGCAGGAACCCACCCAGAAAAACATGGACGCATAGCACCACTAGTGGCCAGAAACTCCACAGTGTACCCTTTAAAATAATTCAATACATCAGTTTTTTTTTTCCTGCAGAGGGATTTTACCAAACATCACTATGACAGAAAAACGTGAGTGTGTTGCTTTAAATGTTTAAAGATCACTGTTGTGAAAGAACAACATCGCAGGATGATACACTGACTAATTCATGCTGGTCAGTGAAAGCAGAATTCACATAACAAGATGCAATGAAGAGAGCATCAGTGGTTGCTTGTTGCTTATTGACTCCTCTCTTACTCTCACTCTTGTATTGACGCTCCTCTGGAAGTTTGCCTGCAATGAACAAACAGGATTTTAGAAACATTTAGAAAGAGCACAGTGTCCAAAACAACGGTTTTAGAGGTTAAACGGTTTTGTAAATCCAACTTTTTGGTGTCAGTGAACGCATCGTGAACACAAAGACTGAAAGAAGCAGGAGCGTGAGGGAATTTAGACACATAATGAAATTTGAAGTGTTAAAATCTCCACCTGTCGGCCAATCACAGCCGAAAGTGGATGCGGCTGTCATGTTGTTTCGGTGACACGGCTTCCTCATCAAACGTTTTAGTACTTTCAGATTGTCCTAATGACACTTAAGAGATGATGTTCTGGCCTTGAGTCATAGCAAGTACTTCTTATGACCAGATGGGCCCTCGTACATATTATTTTACTATTAAAACATAAATACATCAAGGCTCAATCGGTCACAGTTGAGGTACACAGCAAAAAAACCTGTATTTAGTATTGATTTGTACAATGATTTGTACGACGTTTATGTCAGCCTGCAAGGGTGGGTAACTCCTGAAAATTAAAGAGTGAGTGAACTTTTTCCTCCATTGCATCTGTATGTTTTACTGTATGTATGTGTGTGTGTGTGTGTGTGTGTGTGTGTGTGTGTGTGTGTATACACCTGAACTCTTTTTTCTTTTTTTTTTACTTGTAACATAGCTGCGCAATTCAAAGCTACTGTAAGTGTTATCCAATCTTTTTCCTGTGTGTGTGTGTGTGTCCTACATGCGCATGTACAAACTTGTCTGTTTCAGCGAAGGTAATTATGTGTACGTTTTGTGTGTGTGTGTGTGTGTGTGTGCGCGTGTGTGTGTGGTGGGGTGAGGAGTGGAGAGGGGGGATTTTTTTTTAAATACAGAGGGGTTGATAATTATGGGTTAAATGAGTGCTCTCAGTCAGCCTCCCTGAGTGTGTGTAAAAAAAGGAAGGCGCAGCGAAAGCCACTTCAAGGCCAGCTAATTACCCCGAGGAAGAGAGGAAACATAAATGGACGATTTTGCGGCTATAATGTTACAGCAAAACGGCTACATCAACCTCAGCACGTGAAACGGAGCCACAGCTACTTTTGAAGGTTCCTAGCAGCCCTGCACAGATGTGTGTGTGTGTGTTTCCATCCATATGTAAAAGTTATCGAGCATATCTGTGCACTGCACGCGTGTGTCCACATGCACTGTATGTAGAATGTGTTAAGGGAGTGCAATTTGTGTGTGATCATTAACACTTTTGTATATTCGGGTTTAGCTGTGGCTGTGTAGATGTGAGTATTCACATCTGCCAGATTTTGTGTGTCTCTTACTGTACTGGCCAGATGTTGTACTCACTGCTTTTCTAATCAGCATTATTTTTTTTACAGAACATATGAAAATTCATTCAGACTCTTGCAGGCACTCTGGACTGTGACACTTTACATTCAAGCCTCAGACAGATTTTAATATTATGTCATCTCATGTAAATAACCAGTTTTGGGATTTCCCTGCAAAATGTCAGTGCCGGTGCTGAAAATATAAAGTTTCCCCATTTCCTTTTCCCAAGACAGAGCAATGTGGCTCCAAATGTAAAGACAAGTGAATGGTGTGTGTGCGTGCGTGCGTGTGTGTGTGTGTGTGTGTGTGTGTGTGTGTGTGTGTGTGTTTTGTGTTGATTGAAGTGGTGATAAGCCATAGCTAAAAGAGAGACTGAGAAAATCTGTATTAAAAGAGGAAATGTACAAAAGAGGAAGTGTAGAAGTCAATTAAGATATTAAGTGATGAAAAGAAAAGTCATTCACACTTCTTTTTCATGGTGTGATTACATATCACAAAACAATTAGCAAGATGGAAAAGTAAGAACTTAAAGAAGCTCTAAAAGTTAATGTAAGTTTTGCTTGAAAAAACGGTCAAAGCATTGAAGCAAGCATTCAGTTAAAAGACAACATTTCTATGTTTGCACAGTTACATGTGCTGTACATCATTTTATAGACGTTTCCTTGTAATCCAGTGTGACATATTTTGCTATCGGTGGAAAATTGGGAGTTTGGATTTAGAATAAAGGTTCTCTGTGATTGAACAATGAGTTTAATTACCAGCTTCTGACTTCTATGAAAAATCCTTCAACATCCAAATTCAAGAAGTGCCAATAAATCAGCAGATCTCATTTTCAGGTTGTAACAATTTGTTAACATTAATTAGGCTGCCTCTCAAAACTCTGGTTATTAATGAGTTCATTTATTTGCAGATATCAAAGCTGAACTTACAATGAGGTATTTTAAAGGATTTGGATTTGATTAGCAGATTTCATACTTGATTCTGATACAATTATACACTGTCGACCCCTACTGTCACCCCTACTGTCACCTAACATAGTGTTTTAATTAAGTGTTACCATGACAACGTGTGTCTAGCAGGGACATTTGGATGATTTTGTCGCCTTTGTTCTCATCCTGTAAGGTGACCATTCTGTCCAAATCTTTTTACATTAATGAAACAACAACGCTTCCCCTCCATATCCGAGTACTTATATGGGTTTTTTTTTTCTGAATGCAGACCACCTTATCTAAACCACCTCCACCCTGCTCCCTCACTACCTCCTCCCCGAACCCCTCCCACCCTCCGGCTCTCTGGTACAGAAGCAGTGCGTTTTGTTTTCATGTGTCTTGACATTAAAAGCGGTTTAGCGGTTTGATCTTAGCTCCACTGCTAGCCGTGTAGCATACACATGAGGGCCTGTATGTGTGTTTAGCCAGTGAGAGAGAGTTTAAGGTGTCGGTGGATAGGAAAGGAGCCGTTGAACGTGCACGCGCGTGTATGCGTGTGTTAATGTGGAGTGTAGCGCGTGGAAGCTCTGCCTTTAAGTGATAAGGTATTCACTTTGTAACTCAGCAGGAGGCCAAGCAAGTAGCACCAGATCTGGCCGTTTGTAGCGCTAATGTTACACACTTCCCACGCACACACTCATGCAAATGGACACACATACACACACACACACACACACACACACACACACACACACAGAGGCTTGTCCGTCTCAGCGTTCAGAATTAAAAAAAAAAAAACGTTAAAACTTTTCTCAGAGATATCACACACATGAAAATCAGCGTCTCTGCTATGCTTTCAAAGACTTAATACGACTTGCAGACACACATACAAATATACACACATCCGCCTACTGACAAAAAAACATTAACACCCACACATAAAGATGCATATTTATACTCTCCTGCCACAGAAACTGTTAAGAGTAACCAGTCCACACACACACACACACACACACACACACACACACACACACACACACACACACACACACACACACACACACACACACACACACACACACACACACACACACACACATCCTGGTTCAAACACATGCAGTTAAACTCTGTCCAATGCTTGCCTGATTAGCTGCCTCCAACATTGCAAACCGCTGTGACATATCGTATGTCAGCCAGCATGCTGTGAGCATTAGCAATAACTGGATTTCACGTAAGTTATTGAAAGCCATTTGTAAACAGAAACATGAAAGCAAACAAGCTCACACGCAGCCTCACTTGATCATCAAAGGCTTATCGATCAAATGAGCCTCCACCTCCCGCTCCCCGCTCCTCTGGAAACCAATGGGAGCGAAGTATAGCCCATCTGTTTTGTTCCAAACCGCGTTTAAAATGTACAGCTTTCTTTTCTTTCTTGCTCTCTTTCATTCACTTTCTCAGTCTGTCTTTCTTCTAAATACGTGCATTTGGTTCGATGTTTCACATCATGGAGCAAACATCCTTACACGTGCTGATAAATGAGGGAAATATTCTGACATTCGCTTCTTTAAGTCTCGACAATTGGGATTATCTTCTAAATGATTTTGTTTGTATGCATCTATCTGGAACTTCTTAAAGCAAATGAAATAAAGGCAAACCTGCGTTATTGCGACGTTCTTTAATCGTGTTTAGCATCTACATTACTGAAATCTTGAAATGCAGTAGTAGTACTCTTGACCTCTATGCCAAATTTCAGCCTCTCAGGACAAGAAGTGTTTTGGATAATCTGGGTAAACTGGGGACCTATTAAAGTCCCTGCAACCTCGTATCACAACAATCATGTACATTTCTACATTTCTAATGATTTTAATACATTTTGCATTTTTTTGTCTCATGTACAGTCCAACAAAGTGTCGGTGGTGCAGCAGTCTCACGGGATGCACCCGCTGACGTCCCTCCTGCCCTACAGCAACGAGCACTTCAGCCCCAGTCCTCCACACCTGCCCACAGATATGAGCCAGAAGACAGGTGAGAACACACACACACACTCACACTCACACACAGCGATACACCCACACACAGACTCAAATAAACATAGACATAAATATACATATATACATATTTATATATACATATGAAGTTTATTTACAGGTATACTTAAGGTCACATGGAGAAACAATAGACAAACACAGCATTACTGATTTTGAATTCTTATTGAAAAACTGAATTATATACATTTCAGTGGTCTCTCTTAAACACATGTGCACATGTACACACACACACACACACACACACACACACACACACACACACACACAGACTCAAATAAACATAGACATACTCCAGACAGCTGCTGAATTGTTGCTGAAATCCTCGTCTACACACACACACTGCGATCTGTTTGTGCTGTCGACACATCATTCATCACATCTACACACACAAACACAAAAATGAGCATTGTCTCTTTTTTACCAGAAACACACAAACACACACACACACATACACAAGAAATGAAATATGACAAATGTAATATATTCATATTCTTTTTATTTCTTGTTCTCTCTTACATGCACACACAATGTTTGTTAATCCCCACCACACTCCCACCCCCACCCTCCTTCCCTCCCTCACACATGGACACACACACACAAACACATTGAGGCACGCACACTTTGTGTGAAGTGGCAGCATCGGCTCCGTCAGACTGTGGCGGTCCCACGGCTGCTCTGAAGTGGCCTGCTCCTCTGAAGGGACCGCCAGCCACGCACACATACACACACACACACACACACACACATACACACAAGATGGAAACAATTAGGGTGACAATCACACAAGTCATCTGAGCAGCACACACAAGGTTCTCCTTAGCGAGCATACAAACACACACTGTACTCTGTTTGGAAGTCACAAACAAACACACCCTGACATTTAAACACTGTAGGGTTTTTGACCCGCAGGAGGTGGGACTAAAAGGGTGGCAGTGTTGGTTGGTCCATTCATCTGTCCGTCTGTCTCACACTTCGCTCCAATGAAAGATATCTCACTTACTGACTGTTGAATTTTACTCAAAATCGTCAAAGGATGAGTTCAATTGTTTTCGTCTTGTCAGTATTTAAAAATTAAGCAATGTTCCTTAATTTTCCCAAACAATACAAACTACCTCTTGTTATATTAAGTATTACAAAAGCTGGATACATTGTGGTAGATTTGGATTTCTCTGTTTAAAATGTGGTGCTTTCTTTCTTTTACAAGTGGCTTTCACTCAGGGGACAGAGTGTGTTTTCTATTAATGGTAGGGTTGGTGGTTTGAGTCCAGGCTCCTCCTGTCCACGTGTCAAAGTGTCTTTTTTTTTTGGTTTTGGTTTTTTGCTGTGACGTCATATTAATGTGTACAGTCTTTGGTATGAGCCAAAGCCCCAGGAAGCAAATGAAGAAGGAAACAAAACAAAACAAAAAACTGTGCTGAATCAGCAACTTTTCATTGGAAATGAATGGGCGCCATCTTGGATCTCTTTATCCATTTCTCTTTATACATCCATGAGCCTTAACTTCATTATTTAGGACACTCCGTGAGGTTTTCCTCTAAATGCACTGAGCACATTCAAGCCCTATGACCCCTTTGAGTGCAAATGCAATCTTACAGTTCCACTTAATACATTTCCACCACATCAAAGGTGCAGTGAGGGTGCATTAAGTGATGAGTGTAAAAACACCAGAAGTGAACAGTAATGCTGTATTAATGGGAGATGTGACACCTTCACTGTGTAACAAAGTACTTAAATTTGAGCCTCCAAATTCTTGAAATGAAAAATGATCCAGCTGGAGTCTTCACATCACACTTTAACAGATTCACTTTGTATTTTGTAGTGGCGTTCTGCATTTCCACTCTTCATTATAGCTTCTGTTCACTGCAAATCAGGCTCAGTGGTGAACTCACACTTCCCTCAAGCAAAATGAATGCTTATTTCTCGGTCTAGTCATTATTATTTGCATGTTTTTCACTATCAGCCTTTCTTTTATCGTATCGGTTAGTTTTGAACTGACATTAATGAATCCTACATTACACAATAACCTTGATAACTGTGGCGACTAGCGAGCGGCCGAATGATGACAGCCGAGATGACAGGATAGCAATGTGTTATTCAAAAGTGGTCCAGGTCAGGTCGTAGTTAAGTTATGTTCCCTGTGCGGATTATAGTGTTATTCATTCTGGATCCAGACTGGTGTCCGCCTATTGAGTTTGTATGCTTCAGTGCCACCACCAAGATTAACTTAACATTTGTTGCTCCATCAATGATAAGGCTCAGGCCGACACTGTGACCCACATTGGATTAGACTATTTTTTTGCCTTTTGTAAATATCAGTTAACGGATTCCTTCAAAAGAGAAACTGAAAGCAAAAAGAGGAAAGAAATAAAGATGGAGGAGAAAGGGAAAGCGAGAAAATGTGTGAGCAAGCAGGTGTAAAGAGATGCGAGGTGAAACTAAAAGATAACTTATTTTGTAATTATTCCGTGTAATTAAGTACAATTCACTGTTTAAATGAACGTCTCCTGTATGTAATGTATGCATGGGAAGCCCTAAATCATTTCTATGCTGTTTATTCCGCCAACACTCATGTTTTTGTGTGTAATGAACAGTGTAATGAGCAGCTCTAGGGACCAGTTGTGTTTATGGATATACCAACACACATTTCATCAGTCTAAAGCTTATTAGACAGAAATCCTCTACGCAGTCAAAAGTTGCTCCTGAAGTAAACATGATGGATCTACAAACTGAATGATGATGAAAACAACTATAATGGTGATGTTTTGATAATAAAATCTCTACGAATGAGGATGATTTGATTCAAGTTATTACAACTTCATTTGAAGAAAGCATTAAATGCCAAGAATACTAAGAAAAGGTGCAGGCAAGAAATCGAAAATAGACTTAATGCTGTCTGTCAGAGTGCAGGCAGAGGTCGGCAGAGTTTAGTAACGCTGTAGTGTCAGAAAAGTTTAATACAGCTGACAACCATGAAATCGCATCTTGATACGATGAGGTGATATTCACCGGTCGTCTAACACTGCCTGGGGTTTCCTCAGGAGCCGCCACGTCAAAATCCCTCTGAAGTTTCCAAGGCTGAACGAAGTAATTCAAGGATTTGGACAGTGATGGTGATGGTGATGATGACGAAAGCGAGAACTCTTATTCAGAGAAAAAGGAGGAAACAGGAGGTTGAGAGCAAAAGAATAGAATAGTGAAGAAGAAAAAAACCCCAGAAACATCAGATGAATAAAAGTCTTTTCTCAGCTCTGATTGGATATTAGAGAGACCTCAGGCAATCTCCTGCCGTCTCCGTCTGGAAATCCCCTTTTGCTTCAAACACACTCTCCTTGTTGAAGACTGTGTGTGTGTGTGTGTGTGTGTGTGTGTGTGTGTGTGTGTGTGTGTGTGTGTGTGTGTGTGTGTGTGTGTGTGTGTGTGTGTGTGTGTGTGTGTGTGTGGCTGACGCTAGCAAAGTGACTCAGCTCTTAATGACAGACTGAGCCACCTGCTTCTAGCCACTTACACACACACACAAACACACACACACACACACACACACACACACAAACACATACACACCTGGCTGCTGCGTATAACCCTTCTCACACCATCTCACCTGAATTCTGACTAGACCTCTAATCTCTCCCACACACACACACACACACACACAACTTACCTCACTCCTCATGTCACTCGTCAGCTTGTCACAGGTAGGGGTTACCTCATCAGTGATGTCATTTTTCAGCTAACCTACTTACTACTCTGTCCTCAAACTGCTCAACCTAGCATGTATCAATATAGTTTAATACCTGCTGACATAAATTTAGTGGACTGAAGTTAAAGGGGAAGTATCATGCACATTTCCAGGTCTTTATTTATATTTTGGGGCTCTACTGGAATATCTAGGCATGATTTACAGTAAAAAAAACAAAACAACCTTATTTATCTTATACTGGCCCTTTTAGCAGCCCCTCAGTTTAGCTTCTGTCTGAAACTGTATCTTTAAGGTACACCCCTTCCAGTGATCCCACTCTGTTCTGATTGGCCAGCTTCCAGAGGTTATGTAAACATACAGTAGGATTTCACGTCTTTTTCTCATTCATTACCCAATATGCCATCTTCTTAAATGACTTAATTCAGAAATGATCTGATGTCATCATGATGAAGAAGTAGAATTGACTTTGCATACGGAGCGTTCAGAGCCGGGTTAAACCCTGACTTTTGACTTTCAGGGAGCATTTTTACATAACTTCACCTCATGTTTTGGAACTTTGACCATGTTTAACACAGACATCTGACATTGTAACAGTATAAAAATACAGAAAACCATGGAAAGCATAATCTGTCCCCATTAAATTACCAACCTTTATGACCACTTAAAATGAAGCCACCATAGTTTTGAAGAATTCAAATCATCCAAGAAGTCGAGAAAATAACAAAGATTTGAAAATAAGTCAAAAAAATATATATTTGAATAGCAGAAATAGATTTTTCTTGCTTTCTTATTCTGTTCATCATTTCGTGACCCCACCCTCCCACCCCCAAATCAACAACCTTGGAGCGAGCGTTCAGTGGCCAGCAGGGACAAAGTCTGAGAACAGGCAAAGGCCAAACACACAGCTGTACTCCACAGCGAAGCAATCAAAAACTTGATTCATCTTTTCTTTGAGGCAACACCAATGTTAAAAATGTGCCTTTGCAATTCACGCTTCTTTTTCATCTTTCTACTGAAAACATTCGGTGCTAGCTGTCATTACTTTCTCTGATCGTAAACATCTCCTCTTGCTGAGGTTTGACTTTTTTTTTTGACTGTTAAAAATGTTTTTCAAAACCTTTTTTATTATTTGAAATCAAACTTTTCTGTGAACAATATATCAAGTTATAATCAGTCATTTGCTTATAATTCTGAGTCTGTTAACCTTTATATATCTCATAATCTTTTTATCTATGGGGATTTTTTTCTTATCTTTATTCGAGAGCATGGTCTTTCAGTTTGAGAGCATGATTTATAGATTTCACATTCATATTGTGTAATTCATTCTCTCAAACAGCTGCCCTCTTACTCAAATAGCCCCTGTTTTTGTATAGATTTGCTTCTTTTCAGGCTGTATGATTGCACCATTGAAATAAAAACTTACTTGAGGTCCTTGACTTTGGTGATCCTATAGACTCCCACTCCAGAGTCATGGAGGTGATGTCGTTTTCTCTTCTAGCACACCGACAGTAAGTTATTGTTCTATATGGCTCCTATCAAATGTAGCTGTTATCGAAAAATAAAAAGTGTGGCAAGGGATGTATTTTACTAAAGCCCTGGAAGGTGGGAGTGGATGAACCTGATTAAAGAATAACCGCCTGCACACTAAACAAGTAAAGTAAACACACCTGTAAGAAGGCAGGGATCATTTCATTAATCAACACTACACCTGGCCTTATATTGGTTGGGGAATTTTCACAAGGTTATTTCTAAAAATAAAAAAAATCAGTGAGCAGACATTTGATGAGCACACAGAAGCAGCCTGAGTTTAAGAAGAAGAACTGAAGCTGGAGCAGGAAATCTGTGCAAGCAACAACTTATCTGAGTGCAAGCAAACAGTTGGAGAAGAAGTAGAACAAATCTGGGCTATTTGAATGTGAGGGCAGGGTTTTTAGGGAAAGAATGACAAAATCTGAATATGAAGTAAACAAACCGTGCTCTCAAATTGAAAGACCACTCTCTTGAATAAAGATGGGAAATGTAATGTAATATTTGTACTCTGCCAGTTCTTTTGCACACCATTGTGCTCTCACACTCCAGGCCTATAATTATATCACTCACATGTAAGTGATGCATGAGTGGTCGCTTACATTTAAAGGTTACTGGGCTTCTCTCTTTCTGAATGATCACAACCAATGATGTGTGAAATATGAGGGTCAGCCATCAGCATGAAAATTCAAAATGTAACTCCTGCTGCTCTGCTTTTAGATTGCTCCTGTGCTCGTCCTTCTCCTCGTGACGTCATGTCGGTGACAGCCGGTGACAGTTCCTGTCACTACTGATCACAGCCTCTGACTATAGTAATCGTGCACTGTTTGTGAACAGGGAAAGTCTTTGGTTATACTTCTGCACAGTGTTGACACCTGTCATCCTTTATTGCACGTTGAGCTCCCAGCTCTCACTTTATTCTCACAGCACAGTTTACTTCCTGTGTAGTTTCCATCAGCACCCACTGTATGTTTTCACTGCTGTCTAAACGTTACCGCCAAACCTTCAGTAGTAATTCAGCCGCTGATTTTCCCTTTAATTTCCCCTTATAGTCAAAAGTAAGAAACTCCTTACAGTGTGATTCTGATGTCATTGCTGTCTTTCTGTCTGTATTACTGTAACATCCACATGCACATTAGCATGCTGCAAGTGATTTATCAGACACATTTAACATCTCTAATCTGGCTTAAATTGGGCCGATAAAGTAGATTATATGCAGATTAATTTGGTTAAATACATACCTACAATATTACAGTTACCGTTCTGCTTCATGTTGTTCAGTGTTTGGATAGGTGTGGCTACACTGTGAATACATGCATGTCCACCCCTACATTTTCTATACCAAATTAAAAATCCCTCTTTTCTCTGGTTGTTAGTACTTGCATAAAATGTTTATCATTAACTGCAAGCAATTATGTGTTTAAAAAAACAAGTATTGAAATTTTAAAGAGTACATTTCAGCCATAATGAAGAGGTTTTGAAGAGGTTTAACACACAAAAGGACACCCAGGTACACTGCTCACTGAGTGCCCTGTGAAACCTTTATACGCTTACATTTCAGCCTGAGATTTTCTACGCTTGTGGACAAGAGAACGAGAAAATGTCAAATTTAAATAGTTTTACTGTAAGTCTATAGTAGGTTTACTGTAAAACAAACAAAACATTTCAAGTGTGATTTAGTTCTATTTTTTAAATTATGTAAATATAATATCCCATATTTTCATTGAAACAAATAAATGTAGTAATCTATACTCTGGTGTACAAATGGTATCATCTTCAAATTAAACCTTTAACCAAAAAGTTATTAAACATTAAACAGAGGTAGGTAAAATCAGACAGAAATAGACTCAAACAGCTACTGCATTTAAAGGGTTCATTTATAGTCAATACTAAGAAACTCCTCACAGGATGTGTTTTATGTCAGGACTGTAACGTCCCTCTTTTTGCATGGTGCACTTGATTTATCAAACTCATTAAAGTTTCTTCCCTTACTTAAAACTGGAAGTTGCGTTGAGCCCAGTTATGTTTGCAGCATTTTTGGGCTAAATAAATATTTTGCTAATCCACGTTCTAAATTTAGCTGCAGTGCGGTTTCAAAACATGACAGTGGAGGTTCAGACTTTGTCACACCTAAGCTCCGCTTTACGTCATCATCTCACACCGATGCTGCGAGAGACTTAAGAATAAGAGACTTGCAGTGAAAACTATAGGGATGCAAGGGATGCCAGTTTCCATGGCAACCAGACCCCTTTTTTTTTTTTGCTCCTGTGTTTTGTGTACTATTTAGATCACAGCAAAGTCAAATCAGACTAATATCACTGTTAATATCTGACAGCAGATGAACAGCAGAGTGGAAAGTTGTAGAGGACAGAAAGGGTTCAAACCCCCATTGACATAAAACATCTGTTCTGTTGAAGTGTCGTACAAAACACTCAGCTGAGACAAACAAAAAGAGGATTTCTATTTCCTTTTGAAATCACAGTTTATTATTAACTCCAGGGAACCAAAACATTGGTGTAATTATGTAATACATGATCACATCTGTCACATCTGTCACATTTGAGCTGAGCAGAGTAGCGGCCATTCACATTTATCAATTGCTTGTAAATATATATTTTTATTGTTATCATTATTTTAATAGCCTCTTTATTAATCTTTATGTTTTTGTTTAATTTGTTTAAATAATTTATTATCTGCCACACTAGGTTTTCATGTTCAATTAATTAAAGAAAAAGCACTTATAGTTTTAAGGCAATTGTAGCACAAATTAATAACAATAGGAGTATTCACATAGCATCCTTTATAAACAATATTGTACATAAAAATGCTTTACAAGATAAAAAAAAAAGCAGACAATTGAATGATCACTCATCTGCGTCTATCTCTGGCTGTAGTATCCTCCTGTCGGTTTGTGTTTGACACTGTGCGACCCAGCTGGTCAGTTCGGTCAACCATAACACACTGCATCCAACGTGTGATTCAAAAGTGGAGCTGCTCACAGTCAATCCAGCGCCGTCACATCGCTCTCACTGGCTGTTGGCTCAGATCGTAGAGCGTAGAATACAGTGCGACGCAAAAAAAGCAGAAATGAAACACGTCTGCTGACGGTCACACTGTCATGTGTTGAAGATTAACACTCACTACATGGTTTCACATGGTCTTAAGGTATTACATGTGTTGTAAAAGCCTGATAATAACCTCCTCTGTGTAGCAGACCTCCACTGTTGCACAGAGGAGGTCTGCTGCACTCGCTGACATCTTTACCAGGAACAAAAAAACTGATGTGTATTTTAACTTAAATACACAGCTGCTATAACTGAAGCACCAAATGTGTTTTAATTTGGGAATAAATAAATACATTATGTGCTACTGTTTACTTAATGTCTGCTACATTGAAATTTTCTTTTCTAAATTAAACTATATATATATGGATGTATATAAAGGCTAATGCATTGCTGTTTCTATGGGATTATACAATAATAAAAGTAGAGAATACTGACAGCCTTTACTTAAGTCGAATCTTCCAAGTTATGTCTTTTATTTCCAAGTTCTGTTCCCAATCTTAACGGCATGTCGGACAATACATGATGCAGTTACAATGACATTAAAGTAACAAGCTCTTGGAGCAACTTGTTGCCCTATATGAAATAAAATGTTCCTAAGTGGTATTTAGTTGTTTTGCAAACAGAAACAAGGGCAAAAAACAAAGCAAAAAACAGATTAAGAGAATGCAAAAAAAAATGAATAGATGGATTTATAAAGTACACAAGCTATAACAGTTAATGAATAAGTACAAATAGTAACTCTCTTGCATAAAAAATATTTAAAATTCAACAAGTACAGCACGTGAGAAAATGATGAAGTGATGACAAATGATGACTAAAGTATCAAGACTAGAGTCACTTGACTGCATGAGAAAAACTGTGTATTGGAAATTAAATATGATAATAAAATGACAGCCCAGTCATATTTAAAATGGATTTCATATACTGTACTTTTGCACTGTAATAAATAACTTTTACTATTACTCTCACTATTGATGTTTTCTCTAACAAAAGTAACTGTTCCGGTACATCAGTAACAAATTTGTCAGAGTTCATTACCGCCCTTACTGTAACAAAACACTACAAACTTTCTTCTGGTCTTTGGCCTCTTTTATGTACACCACACAGGCAGGTTGTCAAGTCATTTAAAGGCTCAGATGCTGCATCGCTTTCACTCTCAGTGGTTATAACCACCACAGCACATTATCAGCACTGGAATACTATTTTCAGCTCCCTTGACTCTCGGTTTAACATGCACGCGTTCTGATACCGAGCTCACGCAGAGCTAGTTTGACTCAAATGGTTTCCCTTTGAAGTGTTTCCCGAGACACTGACATGGAGACCGTGAGATAGTTGCTGCAGTTGTTATTAGACGGCCGCTTTAAAAGGGGCATTCCAAAGAAAACTGCCCCATTACTGCTTTTAATTTTCCCCTTCAGGTTTCCCAACAACAAACAGGGCTAATGGTGTCAAACTCTGAGGCAAAAACGTGACTTACAGAAACCAACGTTATGTTTCCATCACATTCAAGTGTGACAGACTAATAGCTGAAGTAAAACCTGTCAATGCTGAGTTTAGGATTTCTGTTTTGATGGTTGCCACTCAGTCATTTCAGGGAACATGGCTGATACAAGTCAAAAGTGTGCTATCTCAGCATCTAACGTATGAACATTCATTGTTTAATCCCATGATTCATCAGTGATCTAAAGGGTGCCTTCTGCTAAAACAACAACACAGGCCATGTTGGTTGCATCCGCTTAAAAGGATCAGTCCCAAATAAGTCTTTTTAGTGCCAGATTCCCTGAACAGGAGCCTAACTATGGAAGATATCCACTTTATTTGACTGACACAGATGGCTGAAGTGTTGTATTATCTTCAGATAAACTTTTAAATCAATTTTTGCACAGAAGGACGACACACATTTGAAGATCTTTCAATCGCCTGCATGAACTGGAGGAATGATTAGAGTGAGGAAAACCTCTTTCGCTGTCCATATGGGCACCTGACAATTGTTTAAAGACAGACTCGAACAATTGTGATCCAATCCTTTTAAAGCAGCTGTTTTATATTTTGTGTCTGAGGCAGAACTGTACGACTCTGTTCAATTCTCCGCTTCAGTGCTTGCAAGCTAAACTCTAAGCTACACGCTACAAGGCGCTCCACCACCTACTGTAAGACACAATACACACAGGCCAAGGGTAAACCCCGTGTTTACAACAAGTGGAGTTTACCCTGATAAATGTTGAACCTTGTTTACATGTCTGAGCTGGATAAACGCTGCTGAGAAAAAGTCCCTTCTGCCTCTTCAACTCTCTTTTCACATGCATTTATCATATTTCCATATAGTGATGTAAACAGTTGTGGTTGTGAACAATGATGTAGTGACTTTTTTTATTTGACTACAATAAATCTCATCTAATCTGTGTTTAAATACCTGGTAGGGTATGTAACATCTGGTCCGCTAACCATTACTGTAGACACACTTTACTCTAATAGAGGAACACTTACTTTGGTTAGGTGCAACCATCAGAAGTTGCTGTAAAACAATATGATTCATGCACAAGCTTATGCCTCTAATTTTAAGATATATATTCATTAGCCTGCTGCCTCATTCTGTATTTACTTTTTAAGTCTATTTTCTGGGTCTTCTGACTTGAGGTTCTGTTGAGGACTGAAGAGCAAAGTTTGTTCACAAAAGCCACATTATTATATTAATAAATAAATACAACAGTGAAGTCAGGGTGCAAAATGAACTTTGTGGGCGACTGAATGTCCAGATTTGACCATCCACTCAATGGACTGCCGTTGTGTTTGTGTCTGGTGAGTGAAGTGAATCTACCAGCCACATATTTTACCAGCATGTGGCTGGTAGCTGGTGCTGATTTTGTGTCCTGAGTGGAGCTTCTGGCGAAACAAACTTGCCAAATAGACAAAAAGAGAGCACAGAGGCGGAAATAAAAGAGGAGATGCAGAGGAGAGGGGGAGAATAAATTAGGGGGAAGACCATAAAAGTAATATGGGAGGATGGATTCTGGGAAGAGACGCAAAGAAGGATGACTGTGATAAAGAAGGGAGAGGACAGGAGAAGGGGAAGGGAGGAAGGGTGTGGTGGGATAGACAGAGGGAGGGGAGGAAGGATCGGAGCGGTGAGACAGGTCGACTGACTCAGTCACATTCCTGTCGTCCAGATTTATAGCGGCTCAGGGTCCTGAAGCAGGCCCGGAGCCGCGGCCAAATTACAGTCATCTGCAGCATTCCTCTGCTGCAAACACAGGTTAGCAGCTGGGCTGCGCTAAGTGCTAGGTGCTGCCTGTTGACAAATGACTTCCTTTGAAGGGCACAAAGAGAAAGACCAAGAGAGACAGACTGGATATTTAGTGTGTGAGGACACAGAGTCAAGCTGTCTGTGTTTCTTTTGTTGAAAAACATTTCTGCTAAAAGTAGAGATGGGGAATGTGTGATGGTTTGTTTGTGTCCATGTTTGGGTTTGTGTCCGAATCTGTGTGTGTGTTTTAAAACTTTTACCACAGCCCCTCACTGCCTGCATCAGCTCCCAGTGAAGATGTCAGAGGCAGGTCACACACACACACACACACACATACACAGAGGGGTGTGTGACCTGTGTTAGGGGCATCTCGGTGCTTAATACCAGGTTCCCAGACTACTAATAGCGCTAATAGCCCAATGGACTCAGGGCCAGAGGCCACTGACCTGACCTAATGAGTGTGTACCTGCTTAAAAGACAGAGAAATTGCAACATTTATTATACATAAGTGTGTGTGAACTTCAAAGAGCAACAATATGCTGGACACAAAAATAGATGACAATGTTGTTAATGTGTGTGTTTGTGTGTGTCCTAAAGGCGTTCACAGGCATCAGTCCCAGGACCTCTCAGGGTACTACTCCCTCCCTCCAGGCAGCGTCGGCCAGATCACTCCATCCATGGGCTGGTGAGTCTCACACAGACACATATATGCACATGCACACACACGAATACCTGTACACGCTGTGACTCACTCAGTCCTTTGTGTACTTATGTTGACCTTGTAATAACTCACATTCATTGCCTAACATTAAAGGAATGCACCAGGTAATATTTTTTTAACAATAGGGGATGATGAGAACTGATGCTACACTGTCATGTTGAGTACTGAGTGACATTACATCAAATGTGAGGGAATAGAAACGTCTGCAGCTGTTATTGTAAATGATTAGCAGCTAAGTGCAGCAGGTTTGTACCTGAGATTGGTAAAAAGCACAAAAGAGGAAACAAAGTGATGGAAATTTAGTAACGAATGATGCAGATAATAAATAGCATTCATTTTACACTACTATATGGATAGCATTATACTGTGTGTTGCTTCTAATAACATGAACTATTTCTATATTATTGACAAAGCGTTAAACACAGATGTGCCTCTGCAGTTTAGTCCAAACACCCAAAACACAACTCTCACCATTAACCTTTAATCCTAAAATATTTTTTTCATATTGATTCACCAAGCTGTCATTTTCCCAAAAAAGTCATAATCACTACAGTCCTCTATCACTATTTCAGCATCACATATACACACAGACACACTGTGACCTAGGGCAGTGATCCATACATCACTGTCTCACCTGCTGTCAGAGTAGATGACCTGAGGTCCCGTTGGCATGGCAACCACCTTCTTTGATCCCCTGCGTTTAGGTGTCTTTATTTCAACCTCTCGGCCTCTAGTCAAAACAAAAGGAATGCAGACGACCGCTAAAATTTGTATTAAATATCAACCAAAATCGTTTTAAACGACGTGACGATGCTCTACACTATAAACTGCATCAAAAGACACTGAAGGCCTGTGTCTAAGGAGTCACAAGCAAATCCTTTTGACATGTTTACTGAGTCCAAATCAAATTATCAATAAAGAGACTTTATGTGTTTTAAAACTGGGTGTTGTTGCCAAGAAATCATCTCGTAAGGAAGAAACAAGAGATATCAAGTCACGCACCCAACCGGTCCAGGAAGATGACCGTCCAATCAAAACCCGGCTATGCTTGAGGTCTTTTCTTTGCCGCTTCCTCATGGGGGGGGGAATGTTGCTGCTTCTGTAAATAACATTGTAAAGAGTACCTGCTCTACATGAAAAGTACCCTGAGATAAGTTTTGTTATGACTTGGCGCTATATAAATAAAATGGACTTGACTTGACATGTAATAATACCTTCTGATATAAATATGCAACTTCCTCAAGATGTGGTAGATTCTGGGAAATGTTGCAGGCAGATTAGAAATTTGAAAATTGGTGTTTTTGGCTTTTATCCACAACATGTTTGGTTTACAGTAGTCAGAACTCCCCTCAGCCTGCGTCTACCCTGGATTAGATTTTTACAATAGTTGTTTATGGGGACGGAGTAGCAGCAGCAGCAGTGATGAAGAAGGCTTTCTATAATGGCCACATCTGGTCCATATTCAGCCGTTTCATTTTTCATCAGTTGAATTAAGCGTCGATTATGAGCTTGCATGGTCACGCTGGTTGATTGTGAACGTCTAATGTCAGGCTTCCATTGATTTATGGATCAACATAAATCCATTTATTACAACCTACAGTATCTGTGCGTGGACAGATCCCCGGCAGGAACAGTTAAAGGCTTACATCAAAATGTCATGGAGATTTGGACTGGAAGCTTAAAACTTTGTGTGTGCATTTGCTCACATGCGTGTTTGTCAGTTGTTCATGTTTCTGTAGGACGAGCTGTCTGTCCCCCCAGATCTCTCCAATCTGACGTCAGACATGTTATCTTTTTCTGACACTTCACTATGGATTTTCACAAGTCTTATTAACCGCTAATCTCCTTTAACCCAGATTATCTGCTTGTTTTGGCCACTAGTAGTGTGCTTTACTGGTTGAAGAAGGAGACGAGGGAACATCGAGAATGATTGTGTAAATGTCAAACTTTTGTTTTCTGTTGTTTTGACAATTAGCCTCCCGTCCCTCCTCGACCACCTCCGTATGTCCCCTGGCTTTGTTGGCTGATTGGTTGGTTGCCCCGGGGTCAGGAAGCCGTCAGGAATTATGTTGTTGTTTGTAAGGATGCAGCTGTGCAGCAGCAACTGCTGTGATGGGAGCATGAGTCTCACAAACATGGTGCTTTATTAAATACTATAATAAGTGGATGGTAAAAGTCGTGTCTGTAAGCAAAGACGTCATGCACTGTTTCACAATGTAATGTTAATGATCTGATTTTGCTTCTGCGTTTATGATCAAACTACTGCCCCCCCATCACTATTTAACAATAAATGAATGAGCCTTGTTAACATGATATTACATTAAATAGCAAAATTGAACAAGGAATTATTTGCAAAAAGGCTTTAAATGCTTAATTGTTAACTGGTTAGCTAGCCAGCATGGTTACTTATTTAACATTAAGTAAAGAAAGCTCAACACAGCTACTGATTTTGAACTTATTACACTATTTTGCTCTTGACCAATAGCAGGTAGTGGTAGATACCTGCTATTGGACACATTTCAGTGCTACAAATTTGCTTTGACAAAAACAATAATTGAACTTCCAATAATAGCAAAGGACACCAATCTGACTCTAATGTTAATTATTTGTGGGTTATAATTAAAATCTCTAATGCTAAAGTCACTTTAAATTCTGGGAAATTCTGAACCTTTAAGTAATTACAAATTGTTTAAAGTCACACTGTTTTGTGGCGAGAGCTGAGATCGGTTGTTCAGCAACGTTTCTACAAAAAGTCCACAGCCGTGCAGCTACACAGCACTTTATAGCTGGTAGGAAGCAAGTCGGAGAGGGGTGAACTTTTAGTAGCAGGCACAGTTCAATACAAATAAAATATACACTTCACCATAAAAAGAGTGTGAAAAGATGTGAAAAACTACAGTTTCAGCCCAGCCTGTGTTGCTGAAGTATCTCTCTGTTCTCAATGCTTGAGGAGCTGAAATTATAAGTATGTGGGAGGTACAGGCCAAAGAGTTAGAAAATGAAGCCAAAATCCACATTTTATGGACACGTTTTTTTCTCTGAGGCAGTAAAATTGTACTTATTGGTGCCTTTTAATAAATACCTGTAGAGCAGGAGAGCAACCAGATGTCTTTTGGAGACTTGCAGTGTTACGTGATAGAAGAACCAGATTAAACAAAGCATGAAAGCTGTCGCCTCTTCCCGCCATTCACTGACATTAGCAAATTCGCCACCTTTTGAATGGAGCTAGCGTCGGTCTGTAGGGATGTAATTACTTTGTTGTCACTTGCAGTCAAAGTGTAACAAAGAAAATTTGCGAGCTGCTGAATGGCACAATAGAGAAGGTCGCTTAGATTTCATTCCAAGCATACCTCTGTTCAGCCATGCCTTTCACACAGGAGGTATTTTTCTGTTGGAGTGTGCGTCACCATCACTCAGGAGGCAGCTGTTTATCGGGATTTTGATATTAATGACGTGTGTGGTGCTGCTGCGGACTGACCGTCTAAAATAATAAAGTAAACTGATAGACAGATTTATAGATCGTTAGACTTGGCGTGTGCAGCTACGTGACGAGATGAAAAGCAGTTTTAGGTTAAACTGCCTTCATCTGAAAGACACTTGACCTGTTTTGTACTGTGACCTCAGTTAAAACAGGATTACAGCATGAATGGTCCTCCAGTTCAGGAACTGAGCCCAGTGATCTCTGGAACTGTTCCCAACCGAGGGCCTCTGCTCCCGGGCTTTACTGTAGCGCTGCCTCCTGTGGGCTGACAAATGGACACAGTTGAGAAGGAGAGGGGGAGATGAGATGAGGAAACGTGTGTATGTGTGTGTGTTGGTGTGTGTGCGTGAATTCACTGAAACATGAGGATGAATCAGTGAAGGGGTGTGGTGGGGGGGTTGGGGCAGGGAAGGGGGTTGTATTGGCTCTCAGGAGGTAGAAGTGTGGTTTTCTACATATCAAAGGCTCTTGCTTACATCCCATCCCCACCCCTCTACCTCCCATGGTGTGTATGTGTGTGTGGGGGGGTTTGTGTGTATTTGTGTTTCTGCTCCTGGTAAGCCTTGTATTGACACACAGCTGTCAACAGTGCTGATCCAGACACTGCGGGGGATCGCCATGCATCACAGCATCACAAGAGGTTCTACAACACATACTTTTATAGACGGGAAGTCTTATCTTATCTTCTGGATACTTAAAAGAAAACAAATCATTCATACACAAGATTTCACTTTTTAGAACAATGAGCAAATATTCTGGTTCTGTTTTTTGTTTTTTTTTGTGTGTGTGTATGACAGAAATATATCAATTAAAAGTTATAGTCATAGATACATTGAACATGCTCATATATACAGTGAAGGCCATAAGTATTCACACACATTTTTCATATCCTAGTCATACTCCTCAAAAGAGCTTGTAGTATTTATTTCAACTAAATGTGCTGCAGAACAAAAAACATGTGTAACTGTCCAAATACTTACTTTCTGAAGATAAACACATTATATTAATTACTGTATAAAGAATTATGGATGGAACAGCAATCACAGGACAAAAATAACAACACATTGGAAGTAAAAGAACCATTATTTCTCATTCCAGCTGAAACCATTGATTATTTAAAGATGGTTTCAAAACACAAACAAAGATGTGGAGTGGTGGACAAAATGCAAGTTTGGAATCCACAAAATAGTACCTCTTAATCATGATTTTAAAAATATTTTAGAAGGATTTTTAGAAATATTGTTAGATGATCTGAATCGAATAAATTGACCTGAAGGACTGAATGTCCCCATAAGGATCAACAAACTTTTATGTGTTAAGCTTTTGGCGTCTCTCCCCTCTGCTGTGCTGTGGCAGGCAGAGCCAGCCAGTCTATCCTTCCCTGTCCTCCTGTGGATTCAGGCAGCCCTACTCCTCCAACCTCCCCAGCGCCTCCTCCTACTCCAGGTATCGTAGCCGGCTGGCTGGACCGACCAGAGAGAGAGACCCAGAGAGAGAAAGCAAAAACAAGCAACGCTCTGCATCAACAAATCCTGTTTATAGCACATTCAAAAACGCCTGAGCCAGAGTTTTCCATTCACCGTCGGCTTCTGTGTCCGCTTTCATTGGACAGCCGCTGTAAAAGTCCTGCTGGAGGCAGTGTGCTGTAAACAGGACGAGTTCAGTGTTTCGCCAAAACAAGCTGAGTCAAAGCAAACGTAGCCGAGCCAAGCTAGCCGCTGTTGCAGAATACAAAAGGCTGACATGCACACACACACACACACACACACACACACAGCATTTTTATTCCTTTTGTTCCTGATCATATCCATGACACTCACTAATAGAACTAAATGGAAAAACATGAGTATAATCCTCATGACCCTGCTGTGAGTTTCTTCATATTTTACAGCCGTGTGTGTGTGTGTGTATGTGTGTGTGTGTGTGTGTGTATGTGTGTGTGTGTGTGTGTGTGTGTGTGTGTGTGTGTGTGTGTGTGTGTGTGTGTGTGTGTGTGTGTGTGTGTGTGTGTGTGTGTGTGTGTGTGTGTGTGTATGTATTTGCTTAAGCTGTAATTCTTAATTTAAGTCATGTGATCCTGACCCACCGTTAAAGATCTCAGTACACACTCACACACAGCACACAGAGTATGCCTGCAACAGACAGGTGCTTTCTCGCCACAGCGCTTTACCTGTTCTCCAGATCATCTGCTGGGTCTTAAACACAAGATCCCCGTTCATGTAGAGTGAACAAGCCTGTCATATGGTTTGTTTTAGACCTGCATGATGCCCAATAAGTGTTTTTTTTTTTTTTTTTTTAGATGAACAGAACAAGCTAATGCAAGTTTTAAGTACGGTATCCAAAATGGATCTAAATTTTGTAAATGGTAAATTTGCTGCACACCAAACCTAATCTTGTGATCTACTTTTTTTGTGTGATCACATGATCTTCTATGTCACATAAGTCCCAGTGGGAAATGCATCCACTGTATTCACTGTTTCAGAGCAGTAAGCATTGCCTAACTTGCTTTACTTATGCATTTTGTTAATTTTATATTACTGTTAGTTGTTCCTTAATTTGCCAAGTGCAGCAGACAATTAATGCAGGTCAAAACAAACAATATGAATGTTTTTTTGGATCTTTTTTTTTTTAACCCAGATGTTCCTTCAGCTGCCAGCAGCTGACGCTTATTGCTGCTTCCTTGTCGGTCAGACTTTGTGTCGCCTAAACAAAATCTCAACTGTCTGTGAGGATGCTGAAACAAACCTGTTTTTTAAAACTCATAAAACATCTATTGTTCTTTTTCTTTCTTATAAACAAATATCTGGAAGTAGAATCCCCCAAATATCTGTCTTTTAGACTCATTAACAGATGTGTTCCATATGGATGGTATTTAATGACGATAAAGATGAAGACTTGAGTTTAGACTCCACACAAGAAAAGGTCTGAAATGTAAAGGAATATTTCCCCCTCTCTCTGTAAGGCAAGGGCACCCTCTAGTGGTGACAAATGACTGCATAAAAATAAAATTCACATTTTAAGCTCAGTGCTTGACATGAACACCAGCTTCATAATTTTAGCTTTTAAAGAGTTATGGGCTTATCCTCCTATCTGTTTATAAAGGCAAGCATCCTGTTTTCAGTCAGTCAAATTGTTGTTGGAAGTTTGATTATCAGCCAGTTGTGGATACTTGACAGAAAATGCAGATTTGTTCCTGGCTTTTCATGCTTTCAGGCTCTTTGCTTGCTTTGATGCTCACCGTCATTTCTGCCCCCAACTGAACGCATTTCTCTGAACTGACTGAAGCTTTTCTGTCACACTCTATCTCTTGTTTTTCTGTCCTCCTCTGCCCTTCTCTTTCCCCTCCACCAGGTTCCCTCATTCTCTGATGCTGGGCCCCTCAGGCATGCATCCCACAGGGATCCCCCACCCAGCAATAGTGCCCCCTTCAGGCAAACAGGACCATGACCAGTATGACAGGGGCATGTATGTGTAAGTATCGACCGCACCGACTTCATGCTACACTTGCAGGTTTTTGGTGCGTTTTCCTTCACTGTTTCTCCTCTCTATCACACCTCTCTTTGAGATCAATTCTGATTCTGATTTTCTTTCCATCTCTGCTCATCTCCCCCTCCTTCCCTCTCTCTCTCCCCCCCTTGCAGGAAGCCGCAGGTGGAAGCCAAGCGAGAGAAGGAGCCCAAGAAGCCGGTCATCAAGAAACCCCTGAACGCCTTCATGCTCTACATGAAGGAGATGAGGGCGAAGGTCATCGCAGAGTGCACGTTAAAGGAGAGCGCCGCCATCAACCAGATTCTGGGACGGAGGGTGAGGGATGCACACACACACACACACACATGCACACACATAACGCAGACTAATCCTGTTTCCAGGTCAGTCTGTAATTTCACACATGAGGAACATGAGAGGACTTTGGTAACGTGAACTCTGTTCTCTTCACATACTGGTGCTACTGAGATCACAACAACACACTGAATGGTGTTACTGGGATCCTGAACAATGAAATAAATTGTACAGTTTGAACAGTTCAGACACAGATCATATCAAAGCTCTTAAAATGTGATGGCGAAAGAAAAGTTTCTTCTTGCACTGTTCAGAATTTTAAATGTAGCTGATATGTTGGTGTTCACATTGTATCTTTTCCTTTTAATTCCATCATGTCTCCAACATTTTTTTTTAGCTTGATTACTTAATTTTTCACTCTTGTGTGTTTGTGTGTGTCTCCAGTGGCACGCACTGACCCGAGAGGAACAGGCCAAGTACTACGAGTTGGCCCGGAAGGAGAGACAACTCCACATGCAGCTCTACCCGACCTGGTCTGCCCGCGACAACTACGTAAGGACTTCCTCTTATTACCCATTTCTCTCTCATCATAAGACAAAAAAACATAACCAGGAGTATAACCAGTAAGAATATAACCAGTAAGTTTCTAAAGTTCTCTCACTTGTCATGATTTTTAAACCTGGACTATATTGGGAACCATTACCAGAATAAAGAAGTCATGTGGTTGCTTTGGTTAAAATATTCACCTTGTATCAACTAAACATTTAACATGAATACAAAAGAATAGTGTAGTCATTTTTTAGTGTTATTTTTGATGATTGAATATGTTATTACATTAATTGACAATCATTACTTTACTAAAAAAGGTGTGTCTTTAAATTATTATGTCATGTAACAATATTATATTATAAACATAATCACCCACAGTTTTCTTTAAATGTTCCATATCAGCGGATGTTGCACATTGTGTAAATTACACATAACTTTCATTTTCCATTAAAACTGATTCACAGCAGTTAGCAGTAAACAAGATTTTCTTGTGGTGAGCATAGTTTCCAAAACAGTTTCCAATAATGGAAAGTAGGGAGAAAAATGAAAGAAAATGTCCCTTAAAGTAGTGAAAAAGACAAAAATTAGTTTAACTGTAGTACAAATGGTGTTTTAAAAATCCATTGTTACAGATTATTTTATTATTGATTTTTGTTTTAATCAGATTTTCATTTATTTATAATTTTTAAGAAGGAGTAAGAAAGCAATGAGAGCTATTAATTATTTGATAAGTTCTTATGTAATACAGTATTTATTACATTACATCACTAGATACTGAGTTTGACATTAATCTGTTCCTAGAGACAAACACCAAGAACCGGTCCAACCACTTGACTTCTTTGCTCTCTGGTTTGATTCCCTGTAAATGAAACCAAAGTTAAAACAAACAGCACAGATTTCAATAAACCAAAGCTGAGTGAACCGGGATTGATCATCTTTGTTGTTCTCACCTCAGAGCTGAAGAAATTACTTACTTTACTCACCGGCTACTGCCTCAACAACCTGCATGATCATTGGCTCTCAGACCTGTCAGTCATAAATTCATAAAACATTACAAGACACTTTTGTGGCATGAAATGATTGATTATCCCACAGTAGAGGAGATTAAACCTGTGGGGTGCATGTGTTTGAGAGTATCTGCATCAGTCTAATGTGTTGGGGGATGTGCTGTATCTGGGCTGCTGTGTGCCTCTGACTTGTCAGTTTGCTGTTGAACTCTTGCAGGAGGCGGGCCTTAGCGGGGTCGCAGGGGAAAAGAGTAAAGCTGATTGGGTAGGGACACGTCTTATGGTGGATTTATGCCTCTGTGGTGGAAAAAAAATGTGACAAGCTGCATGAAAGGGGTTGTGGGTATTCCTGTGCAAAAGTTTTGCATGCACCTTCCAACAATCTTAATGACTCACACGCATCAACCTCACCCAATGAAAATAAATACATAAGCAACAGCAGCTGCAAAAGGAGATCTGATTGGTCAGTTATGGTTACACTTAACCCAGGCTTGCACGTTGCCGTGGTTACGACGACTAGTCAGTTAAACTGTAAAACGCTGAATCACACAGAGGTATAAATCAACCCGTTTTGCTCAACTAACAGAGAGCAGGGCCGCATGGCTGGCCTCACTGCCTTGCTACCATAGTTTATTATTACAATGTTTTTATGTGGAGGGGGGGCGCACCTTCATATTTTTTTATTAGTATAGCTAGACTGCAATGACACATGGTATGTTTATTCATAATCAGGTGAATTAAAGGCTGTGGTTGTGATAGGCTGCTTTTCAATCACATTAGATACCCGTCAGAGTGGTGACCTGTATATGCTTTTCTCTGCTGTACTATCTTGTTTCTCTCTATCTGACTGAGCTGAATTCTGCAGACAGGCAGGCATGGCACACGAGTTATGGGCACATTTTATCTGGGCTGTGGTTTATAGCATCTGAACGAGCACTTCAAACATGTCTTGTGAAGCATATTTAAACACGCATGCTGATTCACTTCGTCATTCTCTGTTATTTCATCTCTTCTTAAGGCCGTAGCTGATAGAATAGCACGACACAATGCCAGTTAATGAGCAGATATTTCAAAATGAAGATCCTAACTTTACATTTAGAGGTTTATCTCTGATCTCCTTGTTCAAACACAAGCTCATGAGATTCTGCTATGTTATAAACCAGAGCTCTAGTAAACTGTGATCATAGGTGTAGGAGCGACTGCTGTATGCATGCAGCTTTGAGCTTTTTCTAAACAGCTCAGAAAGGTGCTGTTTGCTGTCAGTTCACATGGACTAAAGTCATGACTTCTACTCTTACTATAGTATGTTTATCCACAAAAGGTGGCCTACTGACACTTACAGTGTTTGTTTTTACAGTATTTAACTATAGGGGCATTGGGCACATAACTTTACTGTATACTGCATATCACTAAGCTTTCCAAGAATAATTTATAATGTCAAGAATGCATCACACATTATAATAGCTTAGCAACTGTCATCACAACTCCACAATATAAAGAGAAATTAAGTTATATTGATATTTCCAAAATAGTCCTCTGAGGCACAGAGCAACAGAGTCAGCTAAGTACACATTCAACTTGTAAAATGACGACACTCAGCGCTTCTGGGCAGTGCTTAATATATTGTCTGTTGCATTTTAAGAAACCCCTTCCCTCCTAATCACCCTCTGCATTCTGCTGTCCTCCTGAGGTTATTAATAAAAAACAAACAACAGAGCACTCACTGGACCCACTAGCAAAACAGGAAGTGAAGTTCCACAAATCGCCCCCGCAGCTGTGAAGGGTTTCTCCTCCAAGAGCTAAAACAGCCTAGCAATAGTATAGTATACGTGTTTGTGTATATATATATATATATACATACATACATGTGTGTGTGTGTGTGTGTGTGTGTATGCCCACACATGCACACGTACACCCACAGACATAAAGCTTCACAAAGGTGCAGTTGCAGTAGAAGTTGTTGTAACCACATGGACAACGCTGACAGCGAGCTGAGGAGCTGAGGAGGGCAGACATTGTAGAGTAGGCGGTAGATCTCTACCCACATCCTTTATCTCACCCAAATATGAGGCCTCACTTCACCATCACCGGATCTGAGCGAACAACTCTGATGTTTACCTCAACAGTCGCACAGTACAGTGAGCCTGAAGATACACTGAAATATGAACACAAGACGTTTGGTTCTGAAGTGATCCAAAAATCATTAAAAGCCTCTCTTTTATGATATCTTTACAGATTTTTGGAGTGTCTCAATCTCTTTTTCACTTGTTACTTTAGGCATCACACCAGGTTTTTGCATGAATTGTGTTTACAATATTAATAATATAAAGTGTTCTCCTTTGTTTTTCAAATCTTTCTTGCTTTTTTCTTGCTTTTATTAAGCATTGATGATGGTTGCCTGACCTGGTTGCTGGTTGCTGCTCTTAACTTTGCATTTTTGTACTTCAAATTGATTTCCATGTCACATAAGAACACTTAACTTTATATATGGTGCAGATTTTGTGTTGATAAAAGAATAGAGACATAAGGGTAGACAACAAACATTTTAAGCTCAGCGGGAAAGCAGAGAGGAATCCAGAAATTCTTTATGGAGGGCACATAAGACAAAATCATTCATAATCACTCCTGCACAATCCCATTATCTTTACAAATGATGGTTGATAACTAATCTGAGTATGTTAACTGGATTTATTAGTCACAGAAAAAAAGCCTGCAGATCATTTACAGCCCTGATGGAGAATTTATAGTAATTAAGTAATTTCAGTAGCTGAGCCAGACTCATGTCTTGGGTGGATTCTCTTTTGTTTTGTCCTACAGGGCAAGAAGAAGAGAAGAAAAAGGGAGAAGCAGCAGGACTCCAACACAGGTAAACACCCACTGCTAAAACATCTTTCTCTTGTTAGATACCTTTTTTTCATACCATGTTTCAGTCCAAGAATACAAATGGCCTGTGTCAGCTTTAAAGTATTCAAGAGAATTCAGTTGAGCTTGAACTTGAATTTGCGTTGGCGCTCGGTAGCAGAACATCTTGGTGTCTTTGAGGCAGGATGTGTCTCTAACGTCAAACCACCCACCCACTCGGCTTTCCACGTAACCTGAATTAAATAAACATTTTCATCCCCAGTGTACAAAACATCTATGGCCGCCTGATCTCAGCTGGTTCAAACTCAAAATGTCAGTCGGACATCAATGCAGTGTTCTTTTTCTATCACCATATTACGGCAAACAAAAATATGATTATTATTATTATTATTTTTAAGTATATTTTCACAATGTTTCGAGTCTTAAAACAAAAGTCAGGTGCCCAAATGAACACTGAAACAGGTTTTACTCTTGCTGTAATCATTCCTCCTGTTCATACTGCCTTTTAAAAGATCCATTACCAATGCACTTGCAATGTAAGTGATGGGTCCTCCTATTAAGCAAACATGTATTTCAAAGTTTATCTGAGGCTAATAAGCCGTCCAAATTAGTCAAATCAAGTGATTTGCTCCAGCAAATCCCTCTTTTTATTACATTCACTCCACTACAGCTCAGCAATGAAACACTGCAAAACAAAAGTTTAACATTGAAAGATATTCAATTTATTTGACTAATATGAATGGCTACAGTCTCCACAGGTCCCACGTAGAGTAGGCTTACTATATGTAAGTAGAGTACTCATGCTTGAGTGACAGCAACTTGGGTTAGTATGTAGCATCAAAAGTGAGAAAATAACTTGTTGCATTTCCAAAGTGAAATGATGTAAATGCTATGCTCTGGTACTGCATGTGAGAGCTCAGTAGAAAAGCAGCTGATTAATGAGCCACTGATGCCATATAATCCTTCATTTCAAAAAATCCAACTCCAATATTTTCCAAATCAAACCAGGCCTCAAACAGAAACATTGGAACATGTATTTCTGGATTTTGGAAGCGCCGACCTCCAAAGCAAAAGCAGTTTATGACGTTATCTTTGTCTGGAAACTGAAGAGCTTTTAAAATCTCGTACTAACGGAGTGTCACAGCACGGCTGCCCTCTCTGCCTGTATCTCTCTGTACATCTGTTTCCAGGATGTATGACATGTTTAACAAAGAAGTGTCTTTGCTGGATGGTTATTGCGGTGGTTGTTGATGTTTTGCTGTGCTACTAACACTTTGACTTGATTGCTTTCTCTGAACGGACAGCACTGTTGTTGCTTTTTTTTCCCTGTCATGACAAGCTCTCGTTCCTCTTTCTTATTTTTTTCCCCTTCCTTCTCTGTCTTTATCCGTGTCCTCCTCTCTAACCTGTGTCCTCTTCTTCTTCTGCTCCTCTCTGTTGTTGCTTTCCCCTCCTCTTCCTCCTTGTTTTGTGCATGCTGTGCATTGTGCTCAGACCCGGGCTCTCCTAAGAAATGCCGGGCTCGCTTCGGCCTCAACCAACAAACGGACTGGTGCGGTCCCTGCAGGTGTGTACCGAACATCCAACCCCACCCACTCCATAGCACCCAGCACTGCCCCCCGCCCAAGCAAACCCCCTCATCTTTCCTCACATCTAACCATCTAACCATCAGTGCATCACTTCCTCATCCTCCCTAATGGAGTCGTAGTTATTCAAACATTTCACAGAGGCGGAGCTGCTCTGAAGGTGGCAAAAATCGAATCAATTTGGTTAAGCTCGTTGGTTTCATCTCACTTTTTAAACCTTTTCATTGATTTTCAGCGTTACTTACCCACCAATGAGATTACGTCTCCTTTAAGAGGAGCTCCGCCTTCAAAGAATGATTGAGAATCCAGTTTGAGCTCTGCATGCCCTTCTGTCACTAACTCACTGCTCTGCACAGAGAAGGTTTACTGCCATTAATATACAATTAGAAATTACAAAATCAACAATTTTAATGTGAGACAATAGGAATTGGGCTCCAAGTATGTTATCAATTGAAGGGAGTAAGTAACAATGTAACTTTGAATTTGTTTAATTAAGAATCAAAATATCAAAATTTCTTCTACTTCTATGCTGATCTTTAAATCTGTTACACCCAGCTTGACATTACGAGGGGATTACTTTTCCAGGGTCAAAGGTCACGCCCAAAACAACCTTTCCTTTGACTTGAGACGAAGCACAACATGTGACCAAAGGTTAATTTTTCTCCTGTGATGTCTCATCTGAAAGGTCACAGGTGGTTCGGGCTCTACATTGCTGTTATAGTTCATGACATCATTCAGACGCTGCAATGTTAATGTGGTTAAAAGGGAGTACCACTTGATAAAGGTGTCAGAGTGGTTAGCTGGTGAGTGTGAACTTGATATCAAAAAGGAAAAGTCAAATGCGTCTCTGCTTCCTCCTTTTTTTATATACCTTTTTATTACAGATTTTAAATCAATACTGCTGAAAAATGGGGCCTTTTTTATGTTGTTCCTGGCATCTCTCTAAAACCTCCTGTCAGATTTATACATTTTCATGTTTAAGCCATAAAATAAAAACTCAAAAATTCCTACAAAGGGGGGAATAAAAGAGCCTTTCAAGTTACAAGGCTACCACCCAACGTGAAGCTATTACAACTTGTCGGGTATTATTGCTTACATAATAACTGGAAATTAAAACCAAATCACAACCACTGTGCTGAAAAGGTCCAACTTATCTTGACATAGCAAAATATTTAAACTTTTGGTTGCCAAATTGAAAAGTGATGCGTCATTAGATATTGCTAGCAGCCGTGTTTCTTTCTTGCTATCCTGTAATTATGAACTAAAGCTGGGAATTTCCCAGTTTTCCCACTTTTAAGCACAGGGTTAGTCTGTCCCAGCTGGAATAATAAGAAGTTATAAAACTACAACAGGAAACTTGATTTAGGGAGTTTAGGATTAATTTAGTGGCCAGATATATCTATTTATCTGCCAGTGGTGCATCCAAACCCACTTAAGGTTTATTTACTGCAGCGGCTACAACATGGATCCAAGAGTATATCATGATTCTTTTTACAACATCGCGAAAACCAAATCTCCGTTCCCTTGCTCTGTAATAAAGCGGAAAATGGTAACAGTTTGATATAAATCAGGAAAAGCGGACCTGTCACCACCTCCGACTGCTCTGTTTCAGTCACAGCAGGAATTACAGTAGACAACAGTCGTCAGTGTCGCAGCAGGAGTCGGGAATCTGTGTGGTTCTGCAGAAAAAGCTTCTACCACCACAGCACTGTAGCAACCCCGTCGTCTTCCCCACCATCACGTCATGGAAATCTGACTCTATGTATGTGTGTGTGTGTGTGTGTGTGTGTGTGTTTCAGATTGAGACAACAAAGGGGGTTGAATGTGGTTAGAACAAATCCTTATCACCACAGCTTAACACACACACACACACACACTCCCTGCAGCTTTGCATTTTGACGCCGTTCTCATGCCCATCTGCTTTTAACTTTCTCCATTCATGCGATGTGGTAACAGGCGCCTTTTGATGGTGAACTCTGACATTTAGAAATCACTTTCTATTGCACTCTTCCTCCCTCTCCCTCTCTCTAAATATGGCCTAGCGCCTTTCCTTGCGGTTAAACCTGGTGACTCATATCATATTCTGGTAATGATCATGGGATCCTGTTAACTGCTTTGATGCTGCACTCAGCGGTACACAAGTCTGCTTTTAAGTACAACACCTCACAAAGCACAGTCATTGCTGTTTGCCGATTAAACAGATGAAATATGTTTGGTCAAGTCCAGGAGAACAGGGGCAGAGAGACAACGGTAACGCCTAACTGCATAGTGCAGTTTCTATAAATATAACACTGTCAGCTCCATCAGGTGTTCATTAATTAATTCTAAGTACTTCATAAAAAATCAAAGTAATATTGTCTATTAATTGTAAAGTTGAGTGGTATTCCCTGCTCTCAAACAAATCATTAAACCTACACAGTGATAGTTCCATAAACCAACATAAATGTAAGATCTTTAGTTCAACATTTTAGCAAATTATTATTTACTGTCCTGACGAGAGTTAGAAGAGAAGATCGATACTGCTCTCATACTTCTGTGTTAACTAGAGTTAAAGCCAGGAGGTGATTAGCTTAGCCTGCTAAAACAGCCAATGTCATTATTGTTGCCAATGTCATTATTGTTTCATAGGAACACGTACGTAGGAAGAAAGAGTTTATCAATCTCATCAGGTTGCCCGGCAACCTTACAGTAATGATACTCTAGAAAGTCACTTCACTTGTCGCTTTTACATTTGTACAGATCAAACTAACAAGATACAACATGTCAACCAGTGAGCTTTCAAAACGTTTGTTGTCATATTGTTTTTAATTTGTAAAGAGCAAGGCTAGCTGTTTCCCCCTGATTCCAGTCTTTATGCTAAACTAAGCTAATCTCCTCTAGCTCCAGCTCAGTGTTTAGCAATATTAATAAATCTTCTCATCTAACTCTCTGAAACAAAGTGAATAACTGCATTTCCCAAAATAATTATACATATTGCTTTAAAGCAGAGCTCTAAAATGTTACTTCAGATTGACTCCAGTGGAAGAACGTTACTCATTATTTTTTTAAATACAGCAACTTAAAAGTGCAATTATTTAGCACAATAGCCATTAAAAAATAACCTTATCCTAAATCTAATCCTAAAATGTATAAATGATAAATGAATCCCTCATATTCAGATATACGTAGACTGACACTAATACTTCTCTGTTGTTCATTATGATCATGTCTCCATGTTCATTGCTGATGACCTCAGTGTGAATGATGCATCCCTACTGAAGCTTGCTGACGTTTACCATCCACACTTTATTCACAGATAACTCTCTCTGACTGTCCCTAGGAGGAAAAAGAAGTGCATTCGCTACCTTCAAGGAGGAGGCTGCCCCAGCCCAACTTCTTCAGATTTAAGTGCTATTGACTCTCCCCCATCCCCTTCCCCAGCCCACCACCGTCTGTACCAGCACCAGCGCCCCCTCTCCCCGGTCTGCTCCCCGCCACCCACCTCCCTGTCAACACGCCTCCCCTTGTCTCCGCCAACGCACACACGCTTACCCCCGGAGCAGTCTGCTGGCAAGCGCAGCGACCTCCATCAGACCGCAAGCAAACACACCCACACACACCTGGAACTGTCCGGCAAGCAGACACACAGCTCGACGACGGCGCTGTCGGCCGCCAAGGCTGCAGGACTTTCTCTCAAAGTGCTTACAGAGACTCAGTGATCACGCCGGTCCACTCAACATCCCTGACCCTGTTCACCTCATCTTCCTCACATGCCTTCATTCTCACATTCATCTACACCCCTGTGGTCCTTTTGTCTGATTACAAACACAGGTGTGACGGAGGGTGGCAGGGTGGTGTAGTGAAGGTGACAGCGAGCATCCACCCTACTGGACTGTCCCAGAGAAAGATACTAGCTGTGTCTCAGTTCAGAGACTGGATCCTCTAAAGTTTGCGTTAATCTAGACCAAATACATCATGAACAGGTCAACAAGGCCTCTTCTTTCTGCTCTGCAACGGTCACTTCTTAAATTAAATATTTAGGCAATCCTCGTCAATTTAAAGTTTGAAAACATGATTATTTTCTCTGTTAAGCGGTTGGTCTATAAAATATCAATCACTTTTAGTCATCATTGCAGCTCTAGAGACAACTTCCTGGTAAGGAACGTGGAAAAATTGATTTAGAAATTGACGAGGAGCACCTGAATGCAGCAGAGTATGAAGTGCCTGTGAGGCTCAGCTGTCTCGTCTACAAGAGATGGTTCTGGTTTAATCTGGCCTGCAGCTCCACTAAAGGATCCAGCCCCTGAATTTAGTGACCGAAACCTCGAAAGTTCCAGACCACACAGTTCTGGTTACACAGAGGCAGAAACACGCTGGAGAATAAATCTGATTCTTTAGCTCCATCTGCTGCAGTTAAACTCAAAGCGTTTATTTCTGCCTCTGAGAAATCATTTGACATATAAAAAAAAAAAACTTCTTCCGCTCCTGCTTTTTTTGTGCAGCTTACCTTGTGCTTTCAGCTCCACGACAATCAAAATGTTTTGCAAATGAGCTCTGTGTTAGATGAGCTAAAAGCTAAAAAAAAAAAAATTGCCATGCAGAGATAAACTTCTAAGAGACTCTTTTTCAGATGTCACAGTGTTGTTACATATTCACTTTTCACCAAATGTAAGGGTCCATAATAACAAAGACCATGCTCTTTCCTCTTCAACAGCTATCACTTTGATATACATTGTCCAGCGTCCATTACTTTCACTCAGACCAAACCGTTAAACCATTAAGAGGGGAGCAGAGACCAACAAGCAGCCAGCCCAACCAGCAGAACATCAGCTCTGCTTCGTTCCATTTTTAGACATTTTTATATCTACCTGTGCAGCTCCTTTCACAAAAAACTACAAAAACATTTACAGCCAGTAAAAAAAAAAAAAGTCTCAGCATTATAGGACAGTGTATTTCCAATTCAAGTTACATTCTTTTAGGCACTTTCAGGCTGTCGAGTCTCTCGCTATATCAACCGTTACATGTTTATTGCATTTCCTCCTCATTTTTGGTATTTTTGTATGAATCTCATGATTTTTTTTTTAAGGTCAGATGTTTTGCTGGTGGGGAAACCCTCGAGAGAGCGAGACGAGGGATTCTTCTTGAAGTCTCTTGGCTGTTTTCCTTTGACTGAACGTTTTGCAGCTCTGTAAACTAATCTGAGACCAAATGGGTACTATTATATAACATTGTGTTGTAAAGTTTTATAAATGTTGGAATTCCCTATTATAATTAAACTTTTATATGTTTTTATGTAAAAAAAAAAAAAAAAGACAAAATGACCACAAAAAAAAGATTGTTAGTTTCTACCATTTCTGAAAGCAATACATTTTGCATTTGTCCTCTTGTGCAGATTTTTTTGATTTTTGGGTCAAGTGTTACTGCAGCAGCGTTCAAATGATATCTTATGTTCTCAATCTGTGCATGTTCCAACATCGATGTAACAAACATACATTTTGACTTAAGAAAAAAAAAAAGGCTTTAAATTTCCTGTTCTGCTTGCAGCTTTAAGCTCAGCTTACAACGCAGTGGACAAACTGTAGGTTGAACTTTTGTACAGCAAAACTGTTTTTCGTCCAGCAGAGAGAGCTCTTGTGCTAGAAATAGCTTGTTTAAATTTGAGGATGTTCACATCAGTAGTGGGCACAATTCAAAGATGCCCTTTGTATTTTTTACGCCTCAAACGCCACTGATGTATTACTTATTTTTTGTTTGATGTATTAAAGTGGTTTAAATATCTCATCCATGTCTGCTGTGGTTGTGAAAAATGAAATACAGGACACTTCAGCACCGGGCAGCTTCAAAACAAAAATGACACACACTGACATTTTTATACGTTTTATTTACTCCTTCAATATGTTTGATCATCCAAAAAGCCAGCATCAGCCTATCTGAGAAGTTTCCAATTCAATACATGAATTAAGAATGGAGTCACCCAACGCTGTGTGACAACACAAGTACTTCAAGTCCAAAGTACTTCAAAAGAAAACAAAAACTCTTCCTTTAAAACAACCTCGTCCTCTATAATCACGGTTTCACAGAACAGATGCATTTACAGAGCAAAAATAAAATATTCACCCTCTCAATTCCATTTTCAAAAAAGCCATTTTTATTTAATCAATTAACCTAAAAGAAAAACATGTCCAGTAAAAAAGACAACCATAGCATTTAATAATAGGGGGAAATATGAAAGGGCCATCTTCTAATCTTTAAGGTCACAAAGCCATGAAATCAGGATTCAGGACTTTCATTTTATGTGAATACTCAACATGAGTGTGTGGAAACAGAAAAAGAGTTTTATTTAAATTAATGACACCACACAGGCAAGTTAAAATGGTCATGCTATCGGTATACAGAAATTAAGGGATGGGATGGGAGGGGGTGGGTGGATGGGTGGGGGGAAATGTGGCTCTAAATATACTAAATGTAAATATTAACAAGTATGAACAACGCCAGTGCAACCAGTTAGCAGGGACAATCCTTTTCAGTGTGTTAGTGTTAGCAGGATCTTCCCGATTACTTCTCTTCACACCACTGGTTCTCTTTGCGTACCTGTGGGCGAGGAGAGGAGGAAACACAACAACAGGGTCAGTTAAAAAATAAAAATGTGAAATGCAGGTTAATTATCAAAACTGTGATCCCTGTGTTATTGTATATAACAGAATTAAAAAAGGCTTCACTTTCAGCTTTTCCATCCTTCTTTCTAAATTCATTATTATTTTTTTTCTGAACTCACATAAGAGCTTTTTTTCTCTTTTTTCTGACAAGACCGAAGATGGGTTGGAATAATTACCTGGGCTTCTTCTTCCTCTGTGAAATCATTTTTGATGTTGAATGTCTTCCTGATCTCCTCCGGGGTTTTGCCTTTGATCATGTTGGCCACCGTCTTGCAGGTGACATCTAACAGGCCTTTGATGTCCAAATAGTTGGCGGCCTAAACAGAAAAACACAACACGTGACATGAAGAGGAGTGGAGAGGGGCAGCAGCGAGAGACACAAACTGTATGGATTGGTGGACGGACTGAGGAGCTACCAGTCCTTTATTCTGTCTGTTGGGAGCTGAGGCATGATGTTAGCAGGCGTTCAGAGCCAAAACAGCCCTGCATTAACACGAGGGGCCCCATTGGTGGAGTCCTGTTGCTTCAGGAAGCAGTGAGGATTATAAGACACTCATTACTATTATAAACAGCTGTGTTGTGTTTCAGAGTTGTCACAACGACGATCATCACAGTCACCAGGTAAACAAAGTCATTGACCAGGAATGTTGTTGCTTTTTTTTTTGGCAAATGCAGCATCTCACCAGATGACGTCAAATTATCTCAATAGAAAAAGATTTGTCAGACATACCTACATTTTAAAAAATTACGTATTTATTTATTTATTTTCTTCATACCAGAGTCCTCAGTCTCAGCAACGTCACCTTGCCAATGCAGTCATCCCGCTTAGTGAATTAACAAATAACCAAAATTCATTACAACATGTATCCCTCAAACATAAATGGAGGACGATTCAAATATATGCAAACTGACAAACTCAGAGTGCCTCTCTTCATCTTTTCATTCTGCGGTTTGCAAGTAATAGTTATACATGAACGGTGAAATATTGATGACAGTTATTGATAAATAAGAAGAAAAAAAACATTTCTGATTAGAGTTCAATCAATTGAAGAACTGACTGATACGGTACAGTACTGATGTTTATTTTGCCATTTTATTTTTATTTATTCTATTCTACTATTTTGCTAGTGTTCATTTCTAGAAAAATGCTAAACAATGTTAAATATACTATACTATATACACACATGGACAAAATTGTTGGTACCCCTCTGTTAATGAAAGAAAAACCCACAATGGTCACTGAAATAACTTGAAACTGACAAATAAAAATTTACTGAAAATTAACCAATGTAAATCAGACATTGCTTTTGAATTGTGGTTCAACAGAATCATTTAAAAAAAAAAACTAATGAAACAGGCCTGGACAAAAATGATGGTACCCTAAACTTAATATTTTGTTGCACAACCTTTTGAGGCAATCACTGCAATCAAATGATTTCTGTAACTGTCAATGAGACTTCTGCACCTGTCAACAGGTATTTTGGCCCACTCCTCGTGAGCAAACTGCTCCAGTTGTCTCAGGGTTGAAAGGGTGCCTTCTCCAGACGGCATGTTTCAGCTCCTTCCACAGATGTTCAATAGGATTTAGATGTGTGCTTTGGGTCATTATCCTGTTGGAAGACCCATGACCTGCGACTGAGACCAAGCTTTCTGTCACTCGGCAGCACATTTCTCTCCAGAATGTCTTGATAGTCTTGAGATGTCATTGTACCCTGCACAGATTCAAGACACCCTGTGCCAGATGCAGCAAAGCAGCCCCAGAACATAACCGAGCCTCCTCCTAGGGACAGTGTTCTTTTCTTGGTGTGTCTGTGAACATAGAGCTGATGTGCCTTGCCCAAAAGCTCCAGTTTTGTCTCATCTGTCCAAAAGACATTCTCCCAGAAGCTTTGTGGCTTGTCAATATGCATTGTGGCAAAGCCATGTCTGATTTTTATTGGTTAATTTTCAGTAATTTTTTATTTTTTATTACCTTTGTCCGTTTCAAGTTATTTCAGTGACCATTGTGGGTTTTTCTTTCATTAACAGAGGGGTATGAACAATTTTGTCCACGTGTGTACTTGTTTAATAAAGCAGCCTTATCAGTGCAAAGTCAGTGAAAAATCCACATAGAGGTTTATTTTCATAAATTCATTATATCGGCCATAATATCGGTTATCAGTGAATTATTTTTTTCTAAAAATCGGTATTGGTTTCAAAGATCCCATGTCGGTCGGGGTCTGATCATAATCTTATCTCTCAGGCCTTTGAGCCATCAGAGCTTGTACACAAGACTGAGATAAAAAAACAAAAAACAAATGAGTTCCACTCTGCTGTGAGCTACTAAACTCACATCCGGTAGGAATCACTGAACCTTGCTTGCACCATTTGCTGTCCACAGCTGAGCTACTTTGACACCCTGGCTCTCTTTAGCATCCTCCTGTTTTGTTCATGTACACACACACACAGCCAGAGGGGGGAACTAATACACCCAAGTGACGGACACGCTGACTTATGTTTCACTTCCTGGAAGCCCACACCTATTTCCCAATCTCTCCCAAGCACTGCTGATGTTACCCTTCACATGCTCCGCCTGTGGCTTAGCTTCACATGCTGCCCTGAAAATCCATTCAAGTCCGAGATCGCTCCTGTGGTTTTTCACCTTAAAACAATCCTTTCAAATCCCTGCTGCCTCTTCTGTGGCAGCTGCCCAAACCACCTATCTTCCAGCTGTTGCTAAGCAACTTTTGTGACTGCACTAACCGAATGGAAAAGCTCGATGCTCCGCCACAGCAGTGAATGAGATAAACAGACCACAGGAGTGGAGGGTCACGGAGGAAATACAGGCATTTACTTTTACAAGCAGATGACAAAATCTTATATATGTGTGTTTTAGTGGTAAATGTATTAAGAAATCAAATTATAGAAAAGCACCAGGTTTTTAGTAGTGTTACATAATTTACTGACACATGATTCTTCCTTAAACAGTCAACAACTTCAGGGGTAAGCTGGGATCAGAGCTCCACTCAGTTCAAGTATCAAAGGTTTTCTTCTGATTGGCCACTTAAACTAATTTTTCTATTAGCAGCTAATAATTTGATCTCTGGCTGTACAGACATGTTTTATGATCTATTTGAACAGTTTTGACTCCAGACTGGATAAACAGCTGGCTAACAAACAGAATAAATGTAACTAAAAATGAACAAATTAGTATCTTTAAAGTCACTATTAAACGTGTACTTTCAATTTCAATGACAATACAAGAACTGCGGAAAATACTGTGTCTAATATTCATCAAATGGTTATTCTGAATTCTGATTATGTTGCACATGACAGCACTGAGGCTCGTTTACAAGAATTAAAGTGCAATCAAAATTTAAAACACACAAAAATTACAGAGAATGATCCGTTTCTACTAAATTTCTACTTTTGGGGTTTAAGTTTTAGTTCCGAACTCAACTTATTAAACCTTGAGTTGAAGAGATACATTTTATTTGAATGTCTCACTGGTTGGGAAACACTGATCGAGTGGGTGTCGAATAACCTAACAAATAATGCGGAGGACAAAAATCTGTTTACAAATTAACATTGTGGAGATTACTGTGTTAACCATTAAGTCTTACAGTTGTGGTTAAAGATCAGATGAGGGTTGAGGGCTGGCATGTGATGGTGATGGTTTTGGTTCAATTTAGTGTAAACCTCCAGGGAAATAATGTATGTAAATGCAATGTAAATTCTAAACAATACTATAAATTGAAGTATTTACCAGAATAAGTTCAAACAAGGTGCCTTGGTCCACTTTGAGGAATTCCTGGTCCCATACAGGTATGTCATCTGTCCTCTTCTCCTTGTTCTCATCATCCTCGGGAGGAGGGGGGTCATCTTTGTGATGAGTGCACCACTGAATCACCTGAAAATAACATACACACACCTTTAACCAAAATAACACTTAACAGAGGTCACAACCAGTCAAATATGTTTGGCATCCATCAGAACTGCATTTTCACACTGGAGCACAAAAAATTTCAACACCACAACAGAACTGTTTCTCTTTTTCTAGAGTCACTGTATGCCTTGTAAACTTTAGAAATAGGTTTATAAAAATGATGCTGTTTAATCTGTACATGTTCTGTGTTACAAGCAGAATAATCTTAAAAACCTTCTTGTTTAAATGACTGCAGCTCAAGCATGAACTTGTAGGACACAGCCTTCTGCTCCCAGTAATGTGATTAGATAAGGATTGATTAGATGGACTGGTAAACAATTCGGCAGCAGCAAAAGGGAATAAACAAATAACTTGTGCTCCTGCATGTGATGTATAGTAAAGTTTTTAGGTGCACCAAGCTAAAATTAAAGATGTTTAACACAACAGATGAAACTCATTTATATCAACATATAAACTATTAGCAACATTAGAAACACCTTTATAACACATTACCATTCAACATGTACAAATGCAACCGAGACAAAAATGTAACATCACAACCTTCTTTTAACAGGAAACCCATCAATATCTAAACATATCTCGGCACACAGTTAGAGCTGTTTATTTAAAGCTAAAGTTAATTTTATTGTCACACCACATCAATAAAAACTTCTGTGCATTGATGATCACCAAAGGTGTGTGTGTGTGTGTGTGTGTGTGTGTGTGTGTGTGTGTGTGTGTGTGTGTGTGTGTGTGTGTGTGTGTGTGTGTGTGTGTGTGTGTTCAGTACCTTCTTGAGAATGGCAGCGTTAACATTAGGGAGGGGAACTGGGTCATCATCTCCTTCATCATCCATCCCCAAATCTGTCCAAGAATCAATAAAATGTCATATAAGGGTCTGTACAAGGTTATGTCTACAAAAAGTGAAATTTGTAATTAATATACAGCTGTTAAAGTGGTAGGGGGGGAAAGGTTCAACATTTAAAAAAAGTTTTTAAAGTGTGTCTTAAAACAACAGTCAGGGGACCATATAAATACTGAAAGGGGTTTTCCTCGCCTTGTACTGACTATTAAAAAATCAATATGAGTGATGGGAGCCAAAATCCACAGTGTGTCCCCAAAGTCATTTTGTGCAAAAATGCTTTTAAAAGTTTATCTGAAGCTTATGTAAGACTTATATCAGCAGTCTGAATTAGTCATATCAAGTAGATATCTGCCACATTTAGGCAACCTGTATCTGATTTAGGACCACATATCAAAGTGATGAAAGTGGCCCAAATCAGAAAAGAAAAGATCATAGTCCATCTGATTTGCACTGTTCATACTGTTATGAAAAAAAAAAAAATCTGAGTCACATATGAGGAAAAAAATAATTAAAAACAAAAACATATGGGACACTTTTGCCTGCAGACTTAACATAGCCTTACAGTCTTTTTAACATCAAATTCCCTCTTTGTGTTTTACTGCTGAGCTGAGGTGGAAGAACAGTAACAAAAAGAGAAACAGACTAATATTGAAAGACATCCAGTTGATATACAATATACATTGAGTAATGTGGATGGTTGAAACTTCATATTAGCTACAAAGAAAGCTTTTAAATACATTAAAATACAAACATTTTGGCACAGGAGGCGGCTTGTGGATTTTGCCCCCCATAACACACTGTAAATGCATTAAGGCCTCTTCTAATGTCAAGTATGATTAGTGGGAATGATCATGGCAAGAAAAAATAGTTTCAATGTTCATTTAGGCACCTGACAGATGTTTTTTTTGGTAATTGTAAACCCATGTCTTTAAGTCATTCTGTAAGGTGACACATTATGATGATTTTTAGAGTTGTACCTTCTAACATGGTCTTGATGGTGACAGACTGTTTGGCTATCTCCACGTCCACCTCAAAGATTTCCCCATCTGAGCTCTGAAGTTTTATTGTGGGCATTATCTGTAAAATGAAACAAAAAAAGATCATTCAAAAAACAGCAGCTACATTGACAAACTGAAACCTAATGTGATTATCAAGCAGGGTGAACTCACATTGACAGCTAACACTACCTGAAGCTAATTACCGTGATGGCTACTTAACAAACCGGGTCCGTTTAATCCCGCCATACACAGCTAATCACATCACTAATAAATTAACTACAGCCTTAACAACAAATATAGTGCGCGTTTAAAGATAATTTAACACAAAATCAACTAAACCGACAAGTGGTTATCGTTTAAGTGCTAGCCAATAGCAGGCTAACTAAAGTAGCTAGCCTGCTATTGGTTTTTGCTTTGTAAATTTGACTTTAAGAGGTGCTCGTCTGTGTATAAAACCAGGGTCAGTGTGTTGAATGCTGGTTATAATATCTGTCTTGTGTGCTTATACATCCAAAACACAACTTGAGTGTTGCTTAATTACTGCGCTTAAACCCGCAGCTAGCATTACAATGCACAATGCTAGCCTGTTAGCTTTTAGCACCGTGCGCTGACAACGAGGCCTCCTTAGCAACTGGAGCTAGTCGAGATAAAAGACGTAAACAAATTGGTGAAACAGTCGACTTTACCCAAAATTGCCACATCAGATTAACAAAAATATGCAACACCAAATAAAGCACATTAGTCTTTGTGAAACTACGTACCGTGAATGTTTGTTTTACTCAAATCCAGAGGTGAAATATTCCTCTGTAGTCAACAGCAGCACGGCCTGATAGACGCTGAGGCTCTGAGCACTGACTGGAAGTCTCTGGATCGACCTGAGCTGCTGCTGCTGCCCGGGGCTGACGCTCGCTCTGTCGGATTCAGAGGGAGGGGAGGGGTGGAGGTGGGTACTGCGCCCTTTTTGAAATGATATGTGTATCTTTATATTATTATTATTATTAATATTATTATTATGGAAACATGTACTGTTTGTAATAGCTTTATATTACAATTATTTTATTGGCTCAATTGCATATTCATAAAAGCAAATTTACAGGTAAAAAAAATAATAACTTTTGGCTTTTACAAAGGAGGTCAAAAAGTACATTGACTCAATTAGATTTTTCTCTGGTCCAAAGGCCTTAAAAACACTGAATGAATGTTTTTCTGTTTAAAAACTAAAGATGCTGGAGGAGGGAGGGGGAGGGGAGAGGAGGTGGGTACTGCGCCCTTTTTGAAATGATGTGTGTATCTTTATCAGCTGCCATATTGATGAATATTTAATATTATTATTTTGGAAACATGTTGGTCTACTGTTTGTAATACTAGAAGATAACTTTTAACCTTATAATTTGATTGACTTTACGTCAAACAGTACATTTACTCAATTTGATTTTCCTCTAATCCAAAGGCCTTACGAACAATGAAGTTATGCTTTTCTGTTTAAAATCTTTATATGAAGTGTAATTCCAGAGTTTGTTTTCATTTTACTTTTCTCTTGAAATAATATGTGTATCTTTATCAGCTGCTAAATTGATAAATATCTAATATTATTTTGGAAACCTTTATGGTGCTAGAAGATAACGTTTCATTTTATTGGCTAAATTGCAGTAAATCAGTAAAAGCAAATTTACAGGTAGTTTAAAAAAATAAAGTAGATCAGAGTGTTATGTGGCCCTGAAAAGAGATTATGAATTTGGCAGAATATCTCTCTGCTGTCAGAGATAGAAAGCAGAGACAAATCTGAACCAAGTACAGGCTCAGGGACCACAGTTGACAATCAAAAATGGACCATACAAAAAATCATGGCAACCACCTAACAACAGAATGTGTGGTCACTTTTCAACAGAGATGCACTTCCTCCTACAATGTAAAACATTTAGTGAATTGAGATATGAAATAAGGATATAGGATAAATTAATATATGTAATTTATATTAGTTACGATTCCCGCTGCAGCATTTTGAACCATCGGAAGTCTTTTAGCTTGTGACAAAGCTGAAAGCAGAACACTACAATAATCACAATTAAGTAATATTGACATGAAGTAATATTAATCTATGTTGTCCACCTATTGTATGTGTATAATGTGACATCTAAATGTAGTGTACTGTAATAATTTAAGATACCACAGAGTGGCGCTTTCTCCTCATAACAGACCCATTGGAGCTGATTCAATGATGCTTTCAGATGCTCCTCGAAAATGTTCATTCCTGAGATTAGAGTTCATAAATATCACTTAATCTATTTCTAAACGTTGCATCACTGCTTCTATTTTCATAAATGATATAATACAAACATTTTGTTGTTTTTTCTGTGATTGTTATTTTCTTTTAGATTTGCTCAGTGACCAAATGAATGACAGAGAAAATGCTCATTGGGCACAACTTATATGTGGTAAATGACACAATAGGAACACACATAAAGTAATATTATCTGTCACCAAAGAAATGCCAATCATACTATTTTTTGTGCTCTTGATAATTTCACACATCTTGAAAACTGAGCCTTCGGTGTTAATGTCTTTTTGTTTATTTATGTTTCACTTATTCCTACATTTCTGCTGGCACATGAAAGCAACTGTTCCCTGGCAAAAACTACAGAAACCTCATAGATCACAGGAGGATTTAAGAAATGTGAAAAATGAATTTGACAGTGTAAATGTGTATCTTTGTTCTGGTTTGACAGATTAGCATTATTTATCTCCTTTCAAAAGACATCTGGTCTTTAATAATTATACTTCAATAATAAAATATTATTGTGCTCACACCAACATTAAAGGCAAAATGCAAGACAGTAAATGCTGGCATTGGTACATGATAGACATGCATTTCTCAGGTTTTCTGGATATCGTTTCTTTACATTTTCGATGTTCTCAGCCATCTTGTTATCGGACATGACAGTGACACTCTCCAAGAAGTTCATCAGTGTATAGACCTCTCTGAAACACACATCCTGAACTAAATCCTTAAACGTTGCACTGCCAGCCAACCTGCGGTCCAGATGGCTGAGCTACTCGCTGGTTGGTGAGATGGCAGACCTCCAATTGGCTAAACCCACGGGGATCTTGTAAGCTAGACCATAACACCGGGTCACTTCAGGACATCGTTTCTCAGTATTATAAAACAAGAAAACAGTAGTCACATCAAGGAGCCACCTTCATCTTTATTATTCAAATGGTTTGGTTAATACAGACTCTGCAGTTCAGAGGGAGTTAGTGAGTTGATGTGGATGAACACTCCATCATCTGTCGATCATATACACCAAGCTGGGTGACTGCATAAGAGTTACAGGACAAAGTTACACAGGAAAAAGAAACCTTGTGTAAAACCTGCCTGATGGGGGGGCTTTATTTGTAATTTTTTTAAAAATCAAAAAGAAAAAAAAAAAAGCATCTGTAGTGTGAAATCTTTTCATCTTTTGACATATGTTACATTTCTTTAGATTTACAAAAGTGCAAACAGATCATGTTCAGATCTCCTAGACATAAGCCATGGCATGTGGGATTCAATCCGCCACATTTGAAGTAGCAAACTTTCATCTTGGACCTCTGTGCCATCAGTCCAGCTACACAGGTACAGGTAGAGATTTTTTTTAACATCACTGTCGGGAGAGATTTTCAATACATGTCCTCAGCAATGAATATTGTAATGATTATGGCACACACCTTTTGGTCCATCCATCAACACACAGACTTTGTTTCTGCTAAATGCTTAAATAGGTCTTTGTGTGAATATACAATGTGCACTGCTGTGTAGCCCCCGCCCCCATGGCTCCTACCCTCCCCTTCCTCGTTCATGTTGTTTTCGGTTGAAGGTCATATATCATGGCAATACTGGACTTGACTGTACAATGGTCAAAGGTCAGAGTTTACAGGAAGTAGTCTGGGGTGCGGCGAGTGACATGAGGCTCCCCTCTGCGAGGCGCAGGATCAAACTGCAAGCTGGTGGAAGGAGGAATAAAAAAAGTACGAAAATCCATTAAAGTTACAATTTTTTGCACATAATTTGAGTTTTACAAGACTGGTGCTCTGTATCATTTGAAAAACAAACTACTCGACAATCATGAAAAGCTTCTTTTAGATTTTAGACATCAACTGAATTACATGTGTCAGCTCCAGTTTTCAATTTTGGCTGTACTTACAACGAGTATTGGAGGGTGTCGTCTAGTTCCATGATAGCTGCCTGGTTGCCACAGCGGTAGCAGTAGTTTGGAGCACTAAATATTGTAACCACATTCCTCTCATGGCACCAGTTATAACCCTTGGAAAAAAATAGATGCATTATTCACTGGAGATGTATAATTCAGGATAATACAAAACTAAACATGTTCTTGAACTGGCTGGTGATATAACTGCTTGTTTTACTGTTTTTTGCAGCAGAGATCTTCGGGAGAAATTATGTTTTTGATTCTACTTTCATCTTTATTCACTTCAGCATCTTTAATGAATAAACACCAGGGAAGTAAGTAATAATTTACTGTAGCTGTACTCTACTAAAATTCATATCTGCCTGTTAAAATTACAAACATGCATGGTGGCTTTTGAAATCGATTAGACAATGTGAACAGTCAATCCTCAGCAGCCAATAATTTGACAATGAAGTATACAGGCACATACCTCCATAACCAGCTGGTGGGCACGTGACACCAATGTGAGGCGGTTGGCGTGGTTGAAAGTCTCTGAAATGTCCTGACCGAAAGTATAGCCAGCTCCTCGGGGGGAGATGCCCCAGCCACCGCGATCGTCGGGGTCTGACCACAGCAGGTCACACATGGGACCCTGCAGAGGACGAGAGAGATGGGCAGGTTAACGCTTGTTCTTAATTTTGACTTTCCAGCTTTTTTGGAAATTAAAGACACAATTTCGTATTATCTTTACCTCATGTGGCACTTCCTGCAAACGGTCCAATGCTCTGATGTGATCCAATGTATCTATGGACGGTGACAGGCCTCCATGAAGACAGAAAATCTGGAAGGAAGAGAGGAATGTTTGACTATTAACAGAACATACAAGAACTTGTCTCTGATCATCAACTTCTGTATCCATCACACATTTCTTTTTCTTAAACAGTTTTATATACAACTTCCGCTGAGCAACATTAAACTCTATATAACAAAGTCCTGTACTTCTCAGTCCATATATATCATATCTGTGAAACCAACCCACGTGTATTCTCACCTGAGAGTCTACCAAGGCAGTGAGGGGGAGGTAATCGAACAGGTCTGTGAAGAACTTCCACACGTTGGCGTTACCATATTTCCTTAGGCACTCGTCATAGAAGCCATACACTTGTGTGATCTGTCTGCTCTCGTGGTTCCCTCTGAGGATTGTGATGCGCTCCCGGTAACGTACCTGAAACACGAGCACAGAACAGAACAGAGATGCATGTTAACTGTTTTTCCAAAAAGTTAATTTCAGTCAAATGTGTGAGGACTCGGTAATGCGGCAAACTGAACTTACCTTAAGTGCAACTAGTAAAGTGACGGTTTCTACAGAGTAGTACCCTCTGTCCACGTAGTCTCCCATGAACAGGTAGTTTGTGTCTGGAGATTTTCCTCCTATCTTGAATAACTCCATGAGGTCGTGGAACTGCCCATGCACATCGCCACACACTGTCACTGGACATCTCACCTCCTGGACGTTTGACTCCTTTGTCAGGATTTCCTTTGCCTGCAGAGAAAAAAAAACAAACACATTTTCATGGATTGAAAATAATGAAATAAGACATACAAAAACTGCAAATGATGCAAATGAAAAACCCAAAGAGGCTTAAAACGATCTCAAAAGTCAAGAAAATCCAAACAAATCCTGTAATATTTCTGTATATTTAGAGATCAAGGAACTCGAGTAACCACTGTATATATTTTGCGCTGTGTTTTGTTATTTCCATGCAGGAAAATCCATGTAATCCTGCAGTGTAATCACATGCTCTGTGCACTGTCATTTTCTATGTCATTATTTGTTCTCCATCTTTATTTCAGGAACGGACAATTTCCTGCCGACCTCGCTGCACAATTTCCACATCAGTCTCCAGTGGGGGTCTGCATCGAGATGCTACGCAGTGATTACAACACAACTCCCAACATCACCAGCATAATCTCTCCAAGGAAATAAGCCCCTACGCCTGTGTATATGTGTGGGTGTGTGTATCTCCAGTTTCCTTTGGGCCTGCCTTGCAACACTTGGAAAAGACAGCTCTGCCTTCACTGCAGCAGTTCCTAAAAATCAATTAGTGTGACGCTCCGAAAGCCGAGAACAGAGAGGAAAAAGGTCGTTGGTCTTGGTTTACTCAGATTATTATTTTAAGAGGACTCAGCTATGGTTAAGAGACAGTGAGCAACTGCACCCGAAAATGGAACTATCAAAAATATTTTTCTTGGACGCAGCTCGTTCTAACCAGAATTCATCGTGGCGTAGTTTAAAAATTGCTGCACCAGTGTGTGACTCAGTATGTTGCCTGCAGCTAGTGTTGCTAGAGGAAACACTTGAATGCTGCTGTCTGCTGATTCACTGCAAACAACACACACACACACACACACACACACACACACACACACACACACACACACACACACACACACACACACACACACACACACACACACACACACACACACACACACACACACACACACACACACACACACACACACACACACACACAATCAAAATATACCAAGGATTTTCTTTTTGCACGTCAGCTGTTGCAGGAAAAAAATAACTTAGTGATAACTCTTATTTGACGTAAGGGGACATATATGGTAATTTTACTATTTTAAGCTACGTTCTGCTACTAATTTTCACTAAGCAGGTGCCTGATATTAATATCTTTACCACTAGATGCCAGATTATAATAAAACTAAAAATAGAAGAAAGCTTAAAACAGTACCAATACTAAATCTGGAGACCCACAACAAGGCCTATTCCTGGAGTCAGTCTGGCTTGGCAGACTAGCGCTGACTAAGGGGGTCGGTCAGCTGGATGAGCCATTTTAAGGAGCTTTGGAGCAAAGAAATCCTGAAGCTGAGAGTAAAACTCTCTGAGACGAATGACCACGAGACACGTCCGACGCATCGAGACGCGAGAGAGAGAGATGTGGATCGGGATGAGAGATGGAGTGAGGCGTCTGTAAAATGACAGCGAGATGGACAATGGAAATAAGGAGGGGAAGCGGGGGGGATGCATACACCAGCCCCTTTTTAAGTGATTCTTGAGATGTGATTCCAGTGAAAAGGTCATTACGCATCCGCTTGCTAGCTGGGGGTCGGTTATGTGTGTGTTTCATAAGATTGTTATCACATGACTCTTTGAAAGCAACTCCCGGTTTGGTTTTCTAAATGTCTGATGGTGATGATGATGGTGCATTTTGAGTAGCCCCCCCACTCCATATTTTCATCCTTTTAAAATAATAAATGAAATCAGGGTGAGAGAGAAAGAGAGAATTGATGCTGACATAGTAGCTAAAGTTGACCCATCACCCCCGACAAATGGTACAGAGAAAGAAAGACAGGCCCACAGTGACCAGGACAGACCAGGACTGCAGCGCTGCACAATGCTGACCTATATTACACACAGACACTCTCCACGTGCCCATACTACCATGTGGCAGGAGGCCTTTGAATTACTGAGCTCTGGGATGACAGATTGACCAGAGCCTCTGACTCTAAAGCAATTGAATCGTTAAGCCTGAGAGAGAATAGTCTAGATGCCTGTATTAAAGAGGAGCTGTGATATATTTTCACAACCTCACTAATTACTCTGAGTGGAAAAAAATCATGATGAGATGAGTGAAATAAACAAACAAACAAACAGCCATTTGAAGTGGGCCAGGTCAGTCAGTCTGTCTGTGATCCTGCTAGACGTTTGCTGTTCTGAGTCCACATTTTATTTCCTTTAGTGGCATTTTTCTGTTTCATTGAGTGCTGTATGACTGGGTAGAAATGAAATGATCAAATGTGTGCAGTGAATAAAAGTTTTTAAAAGGCACAGTAGTTTTAAACAGTGTTAGGTCATAGGAGGGCCAGCCAACAAGCTCTTATGGGTTTCATTGGCTCCTCCTGCACATGTATTTTTTGTTGGTTAATTTTCCTAATCTCAAAAATACTGCATGCATTATGTATATTTCTTGTATTCTATATTTTTTGTATTTTATATGCGATAACTGTTGGGACTACAGAGTAGATTAAATCAAAGCCTCTAGATCAGGCTACGAACACAAAGTACTTCTAGAGGGACATAACACTCAGATATAATTACCATAGTCATTTTAATTGGGATTCCAATTAAATGTTTTTGTTGGCATCTTGCCTGTTCGAAAGCTGCAGTGTTTTCAGTTTTGTTTCATGTCAGCCATGAATCACTGATGAAGCTAACTACGCAGTTTCTCTCCTGTTTCAAACAAGTTTATACACAGAAACTTCTGTCTGATCTCATTTTAGTCTAAATTTAGAGCCCTTGTAATAATATACCAGACACTTGGTCTAAACATAAGTAGAACTACCCAATCAAAAAAACAACTTTAAATGTTATTCCTTCTATCTATTCATTCGTGCATCCTTTACTATGTCAATGCGTGACATAGTATGTATCCTACAGCTCTGCAGCCTTTCAGTGAACTGTATGAGTAATATGTTGATGACACATCAGATATCGCCTCTGTGTCCTACATTGGCTCAAGTGATTAGAACTAGGTTAATGTGCACTTGTTAATCTAGCACATTTACAACAGACGTGTTATATGTGCGGTATTAAATCACAGATTTTAATGTTATCCAGTTTTTAACCTCTTTTAGTCTTTAGTCAGAAACCCTACAGTTGTACGTACAATATAACAGTCATGTAACAATATAAACCAACAAAAAAATGACCGAAAACAACTCCGTATCAAACAGGATTAAGTTCTAACATGTGACCTGCTGTTTTGGGTACCAGGATAACTTTTTCATGACTCCTGTTTTAAGCTTGGATTTAGTGATGACTGCAAATTGTGTGTGTATGAGTGAGAGAGCTGTTTATCCATGAGACGGCAGATCACAGCTTGTACCAGTGCAAAAAAAAGATGACGCCAGCGGTTACGTAATCACCTCGCCCCAAAGTACAGACCACACCTATGGCAGAAATGCCCCAGAGAGGCTAAAGGGAGGGATTCCTCGGCCCAGATTACAGCTACGCCCCGGGACAGCAGAAAGCCACACAGTCAACAAACTGCTTAGCCGAGTGCTGAGACGTGAAGTCAGCATTTTCCCGACTGCCGCAATATAATCCCATTAAAAGAGAGTTAAACATGGCCAAAGGTTCTTCTAGATACAACTTAGGCCAAACTAAGCTTCACAACAAAGTAAAACAACAAACACGAGGGGTGACATCACGCAAGATGTTTATGGTAATTAAAAATCAAACATTTCACTGACAGCAGCATTATAATTGGTGAGGAAAACAGCAGCAAAATGACGGCAGACTGTTACCTTTGGCCATGTTCTCACCTGCCATTAAAATGTGTCTTGGGTGATCAGATCACAAGTGGGAAGCTCTTAAGTACAGGTGTGAGAATGATGGCTTCTACGTAGGCCAAAGTATGTACTCGTTTACGTGCCAACGGCGTCGCATTAAAATTATAACAAGTTAAAACAGCGTTGGCTCACTGATGACTGACAGTTATTGACAATAACATAGTTGTTTAAAAGCCTCTCCTCTCTATGCTGATTACATTAATAAATTACTCTTATTGGCTCTTTACTTGCAAAGCTTTTATTGCGCTTACAGTAACGTAACAGGTGTATTTGTCGCTGTCTGTCTCTCCTCTGCTCTGCTCCAGTGAAACAGAGCAGAGGAGAGGAGAGAAACCCCATTGCAACCATAAATGACAAAATACACAGTAGAGACTATGTTTATTTATGTTATCTACCTATTTTATGTGAGCTCATTTCATTTCATCTCAGTGTGAGGGTCAGAAATGATGTAAGTGTGTATTACTGAAGAGGAAGCGAGATCCGATCACAAGTGGTCTTCTGAGACACATGTTTATGTCAGGTGTGGACAAGGTCTACGTCAGCTTTTGTACGACTGTGAATTTTGCTGAGATGACTTTAACGACCGCATGTCAGCATCAGTCATTTAGGCTTCAGTGTTCAAAGGTTACTGTTATGCATACTTCAATACTGTTTTTGATTCCCATTTGTCTCATTTTTAAATGATATTATTGTAACACTTTTAAGGGACTTCTACTTATTTAGCATCACTGTAACCAAATATACACAATTCTTTTCAACAGTGCTTCTGACTAATTCACTTTTATGAGTAACACAGTGACATCAGTTGGCAAATAAAGCTACATTTGCCCTGACTAACAGTGACAGAAGTCACACAGAGGTCTTCAGTTTCATAAAGTGGAGCAACATCATTACATCATTACATCAGTCTGACACACTTTACATGATGTCATACTAATGTTTGACAAAAAACCCATCTTTTACCAAACATTTACCATTTACACAGCTGTATCATTTACTTCCCTTTATAAATAAAGTGTGTGAATCACAATCTCCACTTCAGGATTGTTTACCAAGTCAAGACAAAGACAAATAAATTAAATCAAGCCTAAATTTCTCAAACGCTGCCTCATAAGGGAATAAAAGAGCAAAGATGTTAACAACACAGGGCTTAAAAAGTAAGGGCAAAAAAACATTGTCTGACTGGTTATGTAATTCTCAAATGGTTTATTTTTGAACAGCGAAAAAATAAAAGAACGTCATGGAAAGGATATGTGTCTCTCTCTGTGTCTGAAGCATGTGTAAAGGGTTTAATTACATTTGCTTTGTGTATAAAAATCAATTTCCAGTGAGCAAAGCATCGTCTGCAATCATCTAATTTAATCCTGGAGACTAGATTAAATACTAAGAAACGATCAAACAGATGACCTTAGTACTCTGTAAAACAAACATAATTTTAGAAAACACATCTACAGCCTTGAGAAATGGGATACAAAAAAAAAACATCTTATAAGCTTATAGCTATTTCCTCCTCCCTACATTATATTACACACCACACTGAAACTTTGGTATGTTCAGCCAGTTCGGAGACGGTCAGAAAGCAGAAATGACAAGGAAGTGAGGACGGATTACACCTCTCATCTCATTCCTCCACACCCCCGTACATCCCAAAACAGAGACGGCCGCCCTCTGAGTCAGAATGAAACACTATTATCCTGAGTCACACACTTTGATCCCCTTAGCAACAAAGGCTTTGATAGTTTTAGTGATGCAACTCGCAATCAATCACATCCTCTGCTATTTTTAAATCGGGGAGGATGTTGTGTAGGTGCATTCTGCTGAATATATCAACACACGAGCCGCAGAGGGATGGATAGACGCAGGTAGACAGTAGTTTGGGAGCTGTTGAGTTCTTATGAGCTGTGACAGTGATAAAGCCTCAGGGCGAGGAAACCGTAGCTTTCCTTTTTCCTCTCGACTGCTTTTATGGCATCTTTGCTGCATTAGGGAGGAAACGGTGGAGAGCAACAGGAAAGAGAAACATTATTTTTTACAGTCTACATGCTCCTTCTGCATTGTGTTCATTTTTCTGCTGATTTCTGTCACAACTGCTCGCAGGGTCTACAAATCTGTCTTCTTGATTGTCTAGCTTTGCAAGACAGATGTAGAGATGCAGAGGTACTTCTAAAATCATATCAGCAGGGAAAAAACCTGTTAAGTCAAAACAAGAATAAAAATTGACATCCTCCTTCTCCTTACTACCTAAAAGACTAAAAGATGACAAAAAATGTATAAATCTGGAAAATAACATTACATATCTACAGCTAAGCTAGTTTAACTTTTTGAGCTGATACAAGAGTGCCACAGCATGAACCCTCCCGTCCTACGAAGAGGGCCCACGTCCCGTTTTGGGATCTTGACCTGCAGTTAAAAAAAAACAACACAGGGTTGAATAATGCAGTTCAAGCTACTGGAACAGACTGTATCAGAGGAGAGCGAAAAAGGAAAACAAATGCTGGGATTAACGAGCCACTTGAGAATAGCGTGACCTTACACTGCAGTGAACAGCACTCCAAACATGGTCGTGGGCCTCATCTCTCAGTCCTTTTAAGAGCTGAGAGGGATCAAGCCCGCCCGCTATAGAATGAACACAGATCTGGCAAACGGCAATAAAAACATCCGTCCAAATTTTGAGACTGCTATAAGCAAATTTTGAATTTGAGGAGAACCAGGATACCAGAAGAGCCCAAGAGATAAATTTTCCTTTAAAGTACGGACCTCTACAGCTGGAAGTAAGCAACGGTCTGAGCAGGAAAGATGTCAAAGAGAGATTGGGGTTAAGCTCAAGCTCAGACCGGAGAAGTATGCAGAAACTGTTGGCCTGTTATCAGCAAAAGCAAGCTGCATGGTTACTGAAGACACTGTTCATGTATTCTTATTAGCATGAATTACAATAGGTTAACAGCTGGATGAGATCAAGCTCCTGGTTTTGTAACAAGAAAAGAGAAGTTAAAAGGTCAAACACACGCTGCACTGACACCATATGCTGCACTGTGTCAACATATTTGAGTTTATATGAGCAATTAACATCCAATCATGATCTGTGGTGTCATTAAAATGCCAAGCAGGCCCAGCTCATTCTGATTTTGTATCAAGATGACAAGAGGGGAAAAAAGATCTAAGTGACTTTGAAACAGAGTTCATTGTTGGGGCACAGACGGCAGCAGCTTCAGTCACAAAGACTGCTGTGATGCTCGTGCATTAGTGCGATATATGTAAGGAAAAACAGAACCAGCAACTCTCCTGTCAGCTGACCAAGAAAGTCAACGCAGGACGTGCTCAGACCGCGTCAGCAAGAACTGTCCGTCGACAATTACATAGAGAGGGATATATTATAGTAGGGTGACAGTGCATAAAAACCCTTCATTACAATGCTGAATGCACATTTGAGAGTTCAGCGCAGTGCAAAAAAACCCCACCAGGCACCGGTCTGCAGAGATGTGGCGGAAAGTGATACGGTCAGATGAGTCATAACCACAAGTATTATCGACAAGTGGGCGACTGAATGTGTGGCGTTCACCGAGAGAACGGTACAGACCTGAATGCTTGACCCCTACACAGCGGGGGGATCTGGTATCGCTGTTGTTAGGCTGTGTGTGTGTGTGTGTGTGTGTGTGTGTGTGTGTGTGTGTGTGTGTGTGTGTGTGTGTGTGTGTGTGTGTGTGTTTGGGGGGGGGCATTTTCCTGGCATGGTTTGGGTCTACTTATCCCCTTAGAGGGAAGAGTCACTGCAAATCAATACACAGTTGTTCCGTGCAATCATCTTTATCCTACGATGAAACATTTCTATCCTGACGGGAGTTCATGGTCTCTTCCAGGATGACAATGCTCTCATCCGTAGGTCATGGGGGGGTCACTGAATAGTTTGATGAGCATGCTGTGGCCTCGCAGTCACTGGATCTCAACCTGACTGAACACCTAAGGGAGATTTGGACTGACATGTTAAACATCTTTTGGAAAAATGCTGTTCAGAGACTTTAAGGATCAATGCCAATGTGCACTGATGCTATTCTGGCAGCTCAACACCCTACCAAGACATTTTATGTTGTTTTTTTTTGTCACCCATGTGTACCTTGGACCAATTAAACAGCGTGATGTCATGTTCAAGTTTGAAAATTGACTACTTTATTGCCTGTTAAATGGGACAGTCTCACTATTTATTGACTAGAGAAGTAAATCAAAAGCTACATGAAAGGCAGGGGGTCAGAGGTTAACTGCAACTTTCTTGGCTACCTCTGGGAAATGCTGCATAATGAAATCATGAAGCAAAAAAAAAAAAAACAACCACATTGACAGAGGATGACAAACACAACTTTTACCCATCTTTACCAGGGCTTCAAACAGCTGCACCTGACCTGAGGATAAGACTCAAAACATAGCTAGCTTTTCTTAAATTAAATTAACTGCGTACATATAATTAATGTGAGGAAATGAAGCTGTCAGTGAAGTCTTTAAACTTGAGTGCACTAACAGAGATGCTACAGGTCAGACTCACACACTGACAGAGTAGGGCTGTAACATGTGGTATGTGACTTGAATTCAGTGTGGCTGGGGGGAAAAACACCGCTCAGTAACCCATATGAGCTCGTAATTCAACATTTCCAGACATTTCTAACAGACAACCATTCACATGTGCTATAAATAAGAGGCTAACACCTCGTTATGATGACAAATATACGCACCACGCAGGGAAATGTACACTATAGACGCCATTTTAAGAATGTGTGGAAGGCGGCGGTAAGGAGAGAGGAGAGAGGGAAGACGCTGACAGGAACTCGTGGTTGAAAAGGGGGTCAAATTATTAAAATATACATATCTCACCTTTTCACACAGACTTTTCACTTGTCCCTCCGTCAGCTGCTTGCACTCGTTGAGCTGCTCGATCCACAGATCAAGTTCTTTCGTGAACGCCTTTTCGTCCATTTCTGTGTGTTTTCAGGGTCGCTGCAGTAGTTCGTTTAGCTACTTTTTTGTTGTTGTTGTTTTTTGGTTATGAGACGCACTCCTCTCTTAATGTTCTGGTGTTTTCTGGAGCTTCACCAAACTGCGGGTGTTTGCTGTCTAGTGAAACGACGCATGTGCCTGTCTGTCAGATAGCTATGATTCGGCTGAATTGAAAGTGAGGGGAGGGAGGGAGGAGAGAGACGTCAGTAAGTGATCCACGTCCAGCTGTACCTAATCTAACACCGCACTTCCGGCTGTGACCTTCTAAATAAAAGCACGTCTGATTGGCAGTGATTAGTTTTTAGTTTAGTTTATCTGTATTTGTTCAGTGTACATTAATAAACATTTATATTTAAAAAAAAAAAGTAAATGCACCCAATTATGCACATAATCAAATTTCATCATCATCCTATTAATCACATAAAATAATTCATCATCAATACAATATACAATGTCCTGATGAGCACATAAAATATTTCATCATCAAACGACACATGTAAGCATAATATATACCCACCCCACCCTCCCCAATTCACACACGAGACCCTGCCAGTGACCAGCACTCAAAAAAACCAGACTCCCCCCACTCCCCAGCCCCAATCATAACCGCATGTATAAAAATATAGCCTACATAAATTAATCAATTAATGATACAAGAAAACAAAATACTTGAAGGACATATTCACAGTCATAGATATTTGTACCTGAGGTGTCCAAATGAACATTGATATGTATATCTATTGCTGTAATCATTCCTCCTGTTCATTTAAAAGATCTCTTTATAATGAACTTTTAAAGATATACTATGCAAGATTTATAGACTCCTACAAAAATAATCCCTCTCAATCATCACTTATGACCCACTAGTGCATAACATGGCCGGATCTACCATGGATCTAGGCAAGTGCCCAGGGGCCCTTGAAAATAAAGTTAAGTCTCATGATTGGGTTGATTGGGATTTAATGGTAAGCTTGACATCTGTGCAAGTGATGGTTAGTCAGAAGAAAATTGACAGAAACAACAATGAGAAGGAAGAGAACGAGGCAACTGCAATTAAAAATTAAAACTGCAAGCAGTGTCGAAGGGCCCTCGCACATCCTATGCACGTCGGGCTGTGGCGCAGTCGGAGGGCGCGCAGGTAGAGGTCTTCATACGCAGGAATGTCAATGCTTGTCACAGTCGCAGGGCATTGACAGCAGCCATGTAAAGGTCTTTGCTCCTGCTGCTTCAATGGAACATTGTGTGATGGGGTTAATGTCTCTTTTGTGCTTTTTTGTGCGTCTGGACATGATACATAGGCGTTATCGATTTCATTTCTCTATGTCAATGTGGAAGGCGGGGCTTAAACTTTGAAATCTTCCAGGGGGCGCTATTAATCCATTTTGCGTCGGCCATTTCCGCGATCCTTAAAATATCAAATTTTTTACCTTATCGTACATGATTGCAAGTTTTGGTGAGTTTTGGGGCATGTTTAGGCTGTCAAAAAAGGCGTAAAAATATAATAATAATAAAAATCATCCAGATTGAACATTTTAGCCTGGATGGCCGACTTCCTGTTGGACTTAGGGTATGGGTCCAAGAGGCTTTTTTGTGCGTCTGGACATAATACATAGGCCTTGTCGATTTCATTTTTCTATGTCAATGTGGAAGGCGGGGCTTAAACTTTGAAATCTTCCAGGGGGCGCTGTGGAGTCATCTTCATAATAACATAATAAAAGAGAAAAATCCTGGCAATAACAATAGGTCCCTCACTGACTGGTCAGTGCTCGGGCCCTAAATAAAATAAAATAAAGTCCTGCAAATGCAAATAAGTAGCTTTTTCAAAATAAAAGCCTAAAAATGAAGAAGAGGAGGTTGGAACATAAATTAATTATGGAGGCCTTTATGGAGGGCTATAGCCCGGTCCTGCCTGAGGTTTCTTTCCGTTGCCAGCTAGTATTAGCTGGCCCTAATACTAGCTGCTAGGTTGGTTAGCAGGGTACATTTACAGATTATGTTTAACTGTGATAATGTTAATGCTAACTTTTTGCTTGTGGAAAACAGGCTTAAAATCATTAAAATAAAATGTAATTATTGGAACAAACTGAAAATCCAACTCCTTTGAGGGTCTTTTAGTACAACCAGATGCTGAACAAGACTTTTTTAGGCGACCAAAATGTTACAAGTAACTTTCGTGAACTGAAAACACACTGAAATAGTGATGGCTAAGGCTACACCTGTGCTCTACCAATCTGGGGTTACACCATGGTTATGTTATCTAACCAATGTTGTCGCCATGGTAGTGACCTGCCAATCACAATGTAGCCATGCCTAGAAGTATACCCTTCTTTATCCTCAAAGTAGAATTAAATGGGACCATGATTCAGTGGAAAAATTAGTGAAGCGGTTACACACTTCTGTAAGTAGACTTTTAAAGCAGCCAAAATTGGAGCAGGTGTTTAAGTGCATCAGCCTACTTCCGGTGTGACTCTGTTGATTGTGTCTAGCTTTACGCAGCTGCAGAGCTCCACCAGACACACACACAACAACCGCAAACCCTCTGAATAAATGCAGCTCTGCTATTGGTTAAGCGCGCTGCATCCTCTGCAGTTTTATTGGCTCGCCGTTTAATAGAGAAGTTACCAACATGCGCCAGATAGAATACATCATCTCTCTGGAAAGCATGGTGTGAATTTAATGGTGTGGCCATGATGTCACTGTTTACAGCCAGCAGTAGGTACACAAAATAAAAAAGGGAGCAACTAGGCCAGTAGCTTACCATTAACTGACACATTGTGTCAAGAAGATTCAGTTTACTCAGCTAATCAATCACCATTCAACATGGTTTATTATTTCTTATTATTTTATTTTATATACTTATTTTGATGTATAATTGATCCCATCAACATGTATTGTTTGATGTGTTTAGTCAAAGCATCACATGACCACTTTAAATTCCTCCACAGCTGTCCAAAAACATATTAAAACATTTAAATGAATTAAGATTAACAACTTTTGTTTTTGTTTTGTTTTGTGTCAATTTAAACACATTCCTGCTACCACAGTGCCCAGCTGTTAACCTCCACCCAACATGTGTTTATAACATTAATGCTGTTTGATTTGAAATGTTTAAGTGTAGCAAGAACCTCTCAAAGCTTCTTTAACATATCAGTGAGTCATTTGAAGTCCTTTTTTGATAATAACTTCAAAACAGCCAAAAATGAACTGTTATACATATCCTCCTCATGGACTGAGGCAGTAATATGGGGGAATGTGTTGTATTGTTGCAAGTAAAATCTTATACCAAAATCTTTTCTTTAAAAGGGTATACAAATCTCAAAATGTAATCGATTCTTCCATAGAGTATGTCCACTTACGATCATATGGAAACTTGTGCAAGTTCTCCTTTAACTCCATATAAGTGTAGACACCTTAATAAAAAAATATTTGGTTTTATAAATTATAAAACACTTGTATGGAGAATTTAAAAGACTTTATTAAGAAACACACCTCCTTTAAATCTTTGTTAAATTTGACAATATAATAATCCAAAATATTTTAGGAGGATGTTGTGCTCGGGCAGTGTAATTAAATATTACAAAGAGCTTTGGATACAGCATATTTGTGAGCAATTTGTCTTTATATCTTGAATATAAGAGATTCACACAAGCCTCAAATTGTGATTCAGTGATAACCTTTTTCATAAAACCCCCTCCAGGGGCAAATAAAGTACTGACACCATAATTTCCTGTTGTCTCGACTCCATAATGCGGACAGGATATACATGTCTGACACTGCAAGGGAATGTCGCAGTTACACTATGTTCTTTTAAAAAAATATTTTGTTCTCTACCTCAGCAAGCTACAATCTTAAAAGAAATGCTTGTGTACTGCCTCTACAAGTTTCCATATCAGCAATTAAAATTGGAAATGACTCTCAAGTAAATAATTCACACTGATTGTTACTGCAGAAGAGCACTAGTTCAGTTAATATTCATGAACATGGTAACTGCCCTCTTAACCTACAAAATCACACAATGTAAGATTCTATATATGTTTTCATCTGCTCCCTCATTGGTTGATCATTTCTGAACTAATCAGTTTTTTTTCTTCTTTCTTCTTCTTTAATTTAAATGATGGGAGACACAATCCACAGCGCTTATATGAAGTTTCAGCCATCCAAGTTCAAAGTCTATCAAGTCAAAATCTTTTAAAGTTTGGCTTTTTGGTGCCACTTTTAAATACATTTTGGCAAAGATGGAGGCTGTGGATTTTGTTGCTCATCACTTACATTGTTAGCACATTTAGAGAGGATCTTCTAATGGTCAGTATGAACAGGAGGAGTGATTACAATGTTCATATGGGCAACTGACTACTGCTTGAAGACACACTTGAAAAATCATGAATCTTTCCTTTAAGATTAAGGAAGATTAGGGGTAAGGGGTTATGCATGTAGTGATTAGGGTTGGGGGGAGGATACGTCTCCAGGATATGAATGCAATTCAATGCACTGTCTTCTAAAGCGACAGAAACCTTTGCTAAACACACATTTTCTGCTCTGTTTGGCCCTCTGTTCAAAATGCAAACCTTTGTGGTCTCTGGCTCAAAAAAGACGTTGCACATCAAACAAAAGCCACGATCAAAGGCTAAATCTGCTCTTCATTTTCGGGGCCACTTGCTGAGACAACTAGCACGTTAATTAATAATCATGGTATCTTAAATTAAACCTGGTAGGCTCCTTTGTAAACACGATGAAACACAAGGCAAGATGAAAGGGTGGATGGCGGAGGCGGTGGGCAATATGCTCAAATTAAACAGGACAGGAGGGAAGGGAAAATGTATTTATTTTAATGTTCCTCTGCTGGCACAGAACCCATGATTGCAGGCTACCTAAATTAGGGCAGAATACTGATGACTTGCAGAAATCTATTAATTATTGTGTTTATAACATTTTCATTCATAACCAGTACTCGTATCATCATTACAACCATCAACCATCAAGCCAAGAAACAAAAATACCTTCAAAACACTTCAGTTAGTTCAGTTATAACCTCAATCATCTTACAGATTACACTCATTAACTTTGTAATCAATATTGTAAACTGTTCCTCTTTAGCGTCAGTGAGGGGGGTGTTATAATCATCCCTGTGAATCCAAGTGAATACATCAAATCATCAATACTTCATCATGAGTGTGCTGTAATGTTGCATCACTCAATAAGTTCTTTATTAAAAAACAGATTAAAATGTGACAGGCAGAACCCAACACTGCAGCGCTGTGGCTTTTCTGCTTTCCTGATTGAGCCTCTTCTGCAACAACAAACCATGTAATCATCCACATTTTCAAGAACGCTCTCCTCATAATTGAAAATCTCTGTTTGCGGGTTCACAGTGAAAACAGGCAACCATTTTCTGCTTTGCACAAGCCAGAAACAAAGGCATCAGCTGCATCCTTGAAATTAAAAAAAAAACTAGTGTCTCTCTTTTGGTCTTGATGATCAGTGTTAGTCTTGTGTTTCAGATAATTATGTTGATTATCTGCATTTCAATCATGTTGGTGTTCTTTTCCCACCTTATGTTACACAGCTATCTGACTCGTGATAATCACACTCTTCATCAAGCTTCACATCTCTTAAGCACTGACCCTGTAGCCTATTTTAGATCATGATAAGCGTTCTGTGGATCGTTGTTTTCCACATTAACATTTGATCGATTACTTTGGAAACAAGCTCATCCGGACTGTGTGATTGTTGTGGTCCTGGTGTCCCTGACCGGCTGACTGGGCAGGCATCCAAACTGTCACACCCTGGCAGTTCATTTACCCTTCTCATGTGACCAGCCTGCCTTTATTTAGTGTATCTCTCTTCTCTCTCTCTCTCTCTCTCTCTCTCTCTCTCTCTCTCTCTCTCTCTCTCTCTCTCTCTCTCTCTCTCTCTCTCTCTCTCTCTCTCTCTCTCTCTCTCTCTCTCTCTCTCTCTCTCTCTCTCTCTCTCTCTGTGAGAGGTTTTGGCTGAAACTCTATTGCAAGTCAAAAAATTAAGAAGTTTATTTTGTCTTTCTGGGATCTGACTTTGATTTGAAGATATAGTAGGAACACTTTGTGTAATAAAAATGCATGTGTCCCTTTGCAAAGTAGGAATAGACTGAATTAAATTTTACTTGAGATTTTATTTCCAAGTTTATGCAGATCTATACCCATTATATTATTTATTTTTGTTAGTGAATGACACGTTACACAACAGAATGACATCACTTTGAACAATGTAAACAAAACTGAATCATAGGAAAATAGATTGTAATACATGGATTAAAGTATTTTAGCTATCATTGTTTAGCTTGATCACACCCTATGCATATCTCTCCCGATGACAGAGTGTCCCAAAAGTGTGTTTCTAGATATGGGAGTGTTGACATGTTGAATGTTATTGCATAGTGTGAGGCAGGAGCCAAAGGCAGGAAACATAATACAGGAGCTTAATCCAAAGTAACACATCTCACAGTTGCACTGTGGTGGAACGGAGCCACTGTGAGCTTCAGCACACCATTAAGAATGCATAGTTATTTTAACACCATCAATCAAATGGCCACAATTTTAAGTGGGCCTTAGCTTCTGTTGTTGTGCCTGTGTGGTTATAAATATGATTCAGGTACCCGCCACGGCTGCTGTTCAACATCTAAATTTAAATTCTTTGTGTTTGCCAAAGAGGTTTGGATAAAAGCCCTTTTAATTCCAGGCGAGCAGATGCAGACCTCATGTTTGATGCAGATGATGCCAAGCTATCATGATAAAATGGGTTGGACCCTCTTGTAAACAACACTATCAGAAATATGTGTTTGTCTGTGATAGGGCAGAGGAAAAAAGATAAATGGGTTGTTTTGGATAGTTGGGTTTGTGATGCTGGAGGGGATTGGACAGAGTGGCAGCGTGTATCCCCATAAAATCAACCACTTTTTGTATTAAAGTTGCTCATCAGGCATACTGTACATAACATTAACACAAAGCATTGCATTGTGACGTCATGTGATGATTAACCTCTGCATTACCTTGAAAAATCTAATAAAGACAGAAAGAGATTGAGAGAGAGAGAGTGATTAACTGGCAGAGACAGAAACACACAGATACGGAGTGGAAGATGACACTTCACTCAGTTGTACTTTTAGATACAAACTGTGAAATGAACATTAGCATTTTTAATATGAATGTTTTTTTAAGATGAGTTTTGATGCTTTTAGGAAATTACCTTGTTGCAGCCACATGAATAACAGAAATCAACACAGAAAAAACACATTATTCCCCCATCTTTCTAATCTCAGTTGTCTTTTGCAGTATCGTTGGTTATTTTTTCACATCTCAGACTAAATATAGTGATACAGACATAAAACAAAAAGAAAGAGAGGGAGCTCTCACCTCTATCTCTCTCTCTCTTTCTCTTTCCGCCAATTAGCATCCAGTATTGTGTCTCCAGGATACCTGAAACCATGACAACAGCAGATTACTGTTACCATTTGAGATCTTGAGCACCATCTGCTGTAGACAGACAGGAAGTCTACTGTCACTTTTAACAGACACAGACATTGGAAAACAAGAGTAAAATGCTTTGTTAGAGAGAGAGAGAGAAAAAAAGCTTTTCCTGACCAGTGTATGAAGTTATATTCAAAATTATACTGTGTGTTTTGTTAACTGAGAGCTAGGATAGAAGTAAAGAAGTACTTCTATACTAATTAATGTAACTCAAAACCTAGTAGTAGCTAGTCCCTCTAATAATAGTAGCTATATTTTGATTGTTAAGTCAGTCATTTTGCACTTAATTTGAATATGTTTTGAAGTATTGCATTGGTCCGCTTTACTTCAAAAATATATTATAGACTGGCCATTGTTCAGGCTTTCTGTGAATATTTCACTCAGAAACTGGCTATTTTATGGTAAATTAGATCCAAGCCCATGGTTACAGCTCTGAAAGCACAAATTTAGTATATGATTGAATAAAAAAGACAGATATCCAGACTACCTAGAGCTCAGTGCTCCTACTCAGGCCGCATTATCATAAATAAGCTTTGAATCAAAGCACCAAGTCCAATATGTGTCGCCTGTCCTTACCTGCATATTTCAGCCACTTCTGACATTTGCTCTGTGTATTTAGTGATTTCAGCACATCAGATGCTGTAAGAAAGATTTTCAGTTTTGCAGGCAGGTTACTAACAACTGTTTTTATATGACATGCCTCCAAAGTTTTGTCTTATTCTTTTTTGTTCTGCCTTGTTTACTCCTGCTCAGTGCCACCTTGTAGAAAATGAAACCATCAGATAACTTGGTACTGAGTCAGAAAAACAAACACCTCCTTTTCATGAGGAGAACAATAATTGATTGAGACTCGATTTCGCAAGAAAGAAAATGGACAGAAGGCAACAAAGGTGCAACCTGCAGTTTGTATTTGTTGTCTGTTGCTACAAAAACAGTTAACTTATTCATGCATAGTAAAAATGTAATATCATCCTCTGCTTCTGATACTCTGTTGCCACCCTGGGTTGGTCTTCAAGATATATACTTTATGAACCTATTGCTCCAAAAAGCCCTGGTGTTGCATCAGTAATGAATAATGAACCACAACTCATAATAATCCACAGGAAAATATTTGATTTCGGTTTTGTGCATCTTCAAAGTTTAACATGTTTCCTAATTGTAAAGACTGTGAAAAGCTTTTGAAACAGTAATTATATATAAAAGGGAGCAACCACATTCCCTCCTTCTGATTTTTCCAACTGTCAGTATGTTTTCTTCACCAATGCTTTGTTTAAAAGGATGAAGTCAGTTAAAAAAATAAATAATTAAATTTAAAAAAAACATATCTTTGAAAAACTTCCTGTAGTTATGTTTATGCTATCTATCCAGTTGTAGTAATTATGAGAAGTGTTCAGGTGATATTAATATTAGGTTACATGATAAGATAATTTTTGCCTAAGCCTAACCAGACCACAGACTTTTCATTCCATAAAATATAAAATTATTTTTTAACAGTGATTTGTAACAGCTTTGGAAAACAGCATATTACGCTCCTCTGGTTATTCTTACTATGGTCACTAGATGGCGTAAATGTAACTAAGCTTATAGGTTGTTATTTGACAGCTGAATTTTAGACCTTTACTGTTTTTTTGTATTATCAGGATGTGCTGCATAAAACAGCTTACTTGTGACTTGTAGCAGCAAAAGCACAGGTTACTGATAACAACAACTTCTCTTTCTTTTCAGGTTTCCCAGTATAAGCCATGACAATGTGACAGTGAGCCAGCACAATACCAGGACGATGAAACTGGAGCAACTCAATGGAATTCAGATATCATTACTTTTATTTTTCATGTTTTCCTACTGACACGTGTCAAAATGTCTTCTGTGAAAAAGGACTATATGCGTCTCTCACCATGAGATTGAACAGATTCACTTGTTACAGCAGGGCAAAGTCATTATCAATTTTGTTGCAGTGTCTAAAAAAGAAGCTTGTACATAATTTCTTTGACCATAGACCATATTCAATTCTTATCTCTTTTCCTGTGTTCCTTCATGGAACACAATGTTTTATGCTAGATCACAGAAACTAAGAGACCTAGCAAGACCAAGATAAAGAACATAATAACAAAACCAAAAGTCTACAGCCACATTAGCGACTCTGTGAGGCTGCACAGCAGTGCTTTTAGCTAAATGGATGACAATGTTGATGTTTGGCTGATGATATTTACCATGTTCAGCAGCTTAATTTAGCATATCCTCCTGGTACAATGAATGTTTGTGGAAATCTTCATGGCTATCCATCCGATATCTGTTGAGATATTTCAGCCTGGACCAAAGTAGCCGATTGACCAACTGACTGCCATCATCAAAGCCAAAGAATAGCATAAAGCAGAAACTAAGGAGACAGTTAAGCATAAAGAACTTCATAATATCACATAACATATAGTCTGTTGTGAACATAGTCATCCTCAGGTCATCTTATAAGAGGATTCTGTATATTAAAATTGTGCAGATCAAAAAAGGGCATCATTTTGATCAATTTAAACTTCGTCACCACCACTGAAAGCACCAGTGCCCTTCACAGATCCTAAAACACAACCGAGATGCTCTGATGGGCCGCAGGCTTGACTGGCTGCCCCAACACTCGCCCGTTCTGCTGCTGTAATTTAATCACCATGATCACCCATGCAGATGTAGAGACATTGCAGCTCTAATGAGACAATTAACTTGTACCATCTTAAAGCTTCACTCCTCATTAGGGCTGACGGCTGCTGTACAGGTTAATGGCTCCATACCAGTCCCGCCTTAACACTCAGACTGGAGCCGCCGCCAGCAGGTTTCTGTGGAGAAAAATGGGTCATTAGAGCGAGACTGATGAGTGAGGTAAAAACCCTGAGTGATCTCTATATTCACAGAACATAGGGCAGAGAAAGGGTAGGAAACAATTCAAGACATACTAAGATTCAACCAATTCTTGAATTCCAGTAGAAACACTGCTTTAGGACTACAATTGTTCAGATATAGGGAACGCAACATTTGACTGCATAAATAAAAGTTACACCCAGCATTTAACAACATTTAAACAACATACATTTAAAATCCACAGACCATGTTAAGGTACCGTAGCAATAATTGAAGAAAAACATCATAACAGAGCTTGAAAATCACTAATAACTTCTATTACGTAGGGTTGACAAGTATTTCTGTTTCAGGGCCCAAAAGATTGAAATGTTACATATCATTGGGTAGAAAATATAGTAGCTTCACAAGGCTATTTTAATTTTGCACCAAGTTCCTCACTATTATACACTATATTATACCCTATAGGTTTTCTCTCTAAAGCCGTTTTAGGCTAGAAAAAGATAGGTTACACTTAACTTCAAGTATGAAGTATTGCAGTGATATTTATTTATTATGTATTTAAAGTTATTAATGCACAAAATAAATAATGATTTTCAATATGATGAACATTTTCCAATCTGCTAAACACAATAAAGAGGAAGCATAAGTAATAAGCCTGTTGTTAAAGCATTTAACAGTTCATACACTATTATAACCCCTGTTTTAAAATATACAGTATTTGTTGGTATATTATCAGAGGGATATATCAAAAGAAACATTCTCTCTTAGCACTATTTCTGTGCTCTGTCTATTAAAAGCACCTGCTCAACAGTGAATCTCTCTTCTTGCCTATTTTGGCTGAATCCAGGCCTTTGTCCAGCTCCTGGCAGGCAGACAGGCAGGCAGGCAGGCAGACAGACAGACAGACAAACAGACAGACAGACAGACAGACAGACAGAGGTCGCCCCATATAGCAGTCAGACAGAGAATTATTAAAACAAACTATATTAAAAAGAATATGTCCCAAAAAAAAGTTGAACCTGTCAGTTTTTCAGTCCTCGTCAGTCTTCCTTATTTAATATCCATTCACCAGCAAATAAAATCAAGTTTTTGCAAGTGCTGAAATCTCTTAAACAAAACCTGGTTCCTCTTCCAAGAGCCCAGATAGCCACATGTGATGATGCAAATGTGTTTTGCATCACATAAAGAACATGCTTTTCATTCCTGGCTCTTGGGGGAGCCAGAAAAGATTTTGTGACCAAGCCCTTTTGTGTGTGTGTGACCTACATTCTCACAATAGTGAAACGCTAACAGGGCTTCGGGTCTATTGATAGCTGCAATCTGGACTCGCCCCAGGGAAATGGTCAAGAGAATGATTAAAGTAGATTAAATAGACTGTTATATTTGCTGGAGCTTTGAGTGGGATTTTACTGAAGCTCTGCAATGAGACTGCTGGAGCTCGAACTAACTCAAAGTGTGACTCACAGTATTGAGCTGTATCATGTGATCTTGGACAATATCAGCCAAAAGTCTGCTGGACCCCCCCCCCTAACACACACACACACACCGAAAGAGGAGAACAGACAATGAAGTTATACAAAAGCCTCTGGTAACTTTACCAGATACTTAACATGCATATACAATACTGCTACTGCCAACAATCTCATTACAACAACAGTGTGATCTATAAAGTCACAGTGTGAATTTAACCCACCGGGCAGGTCAATAAAAACACCCAGGCATCACTGTAAGTATGAGAACAAGAGATGAGGAGGGCTGCTGAGGAGGAAATAAATAAGTAACAATAGAAAAGATTTTTAAAAAGAAAGAAAATAATTACATGAAGTTGTGAGGGAAACAGGACACGCAATAAAAACTCAAATAATTGGGATGCAACAACACCAAAAACAAGAATCAACCAATTAAAAACACATTTACAACACTTTACAACAGCACTGGCAGACAGATATTTTACTGTTTTTTCCTGACTGCTGGCATAATCATACTAACAGAGTGTTGAGTTTACATGGGGCCTGTTTTATTAGCAGTATTGCCCTTATATTATCATTGTATTGTCTCGTGTTATTCATAATGTTCATGGATGGCTGCTGTGCAAACACACACAGGTCTGTGATCAAACATCTTCAAGTATGATGAAGATATTTGATGCTTTGAACACTGCAAGATGAATATTCTGTTTTATGTTTTGCAGATGTGATGTACTCTAATGCACTTTAATGTTGTTGACATGTAATTTCTGTGCAATGATTTCCCGTGGCTTTTCACTTACTGTGCTCCTATTCAGATTAAATATTATTACTTATTCATCATCATTCTGTGAAGTGCAACACATTCCAGCAATTCCTTTTTTGATGCCATTATTTGGGATTCTCATTTTCCCTCAAATTTTTCCCATCCACTTCAACAGCAGTTAATGATTTATTTCATTTCCCATGATACATTTTATAACTCTTCTGAGCACATGTTGCATTTAGCTGTAGGTTATGTGTATGGATGGAAAGTGCAGTGTAGTGACAGTAACAGGGGCGTGAGAGATTTTTTAGCAGAGAATACTCAAAACAAAACTTCTACCTACACTGCATGCTGATTCATAATTCACTTGTCTTTTTTATGATTGCTGTCAGTCAGAGCAAAATGGGAGGAACAGATTGACAGTGAAAAGGGATTTGTCTGAATATCTTCCAGCAAGCTATAGAAAGCTACTGAAAAACGCTCTAAGAGGCTCATTCTGAAACTGACATCTAAATTGTGTTATTCACTCTTGAGTTCTTGTCACTGAAAAATTGTTGCATTTTTCCTTTAATACAAAGGTTGCAGCATGTGCATCATTCTTGTTTAAAAGTCAGTCCATATTTTCACTGACTTGTTAATCACTTTACAGGCAGGGCCATGCGAGCAGGTGCATTAGCTACAGATGGATTATGTAGATTTAAGGTAAACCACTTACAGCTGAGTAGATTATTAGACTGGTGCACATTAATTTTTATTTTCACCTGTCCTCCCTCCAAAAGTCAGAATGAGGAGATTGTATTACAGTAGGTGGATAGCAGGTTGCATCGTCTCCTCTACCCACGTCAGGAGATGGATGACACGAATGATGCTTTCATCAGAGCAAGATAGCCAAAAAGGAAAGGCAAAATAGAAATGTTCGGTGAGGTAAATAAAGCATGGTGTACTGGAGGAGGGCTGTGCAACAAACACTATTAATGTTGTGATAAATGCACTGCACAGTGAACTACTGAGTGCCACAGACCTATGAGAACAGTATCACACACTAGCAATAACAGTAGAGAGGAAAAATTGGCTGATACGGTTTTATAAACTCAATTTTAAGCAGTTTGCCACTATAGGAATTATATTAATGATACTATAGGCATGGGATCTTCTTGGCACAGGACTAGGGGCCCAAATGGCCAGGTGGCCCCTAAGAGAAAGTCTCTGTTTGAGCCTGTGTGATTGTTATCAACATTTTCTTTGGGAAATCAAAGGTAAAAATGGGGATCCAATATCAATTTTTATAATATTTTTGTACATTTTTGATAGCAATATAGCAAAATCACATAATTCTTTTGGACATTACTTCATTTTCAGCAGGAACAAAATTCTCAAGTTCAAGTGCAGTTTTTCAAACACTGGCAGAGGCCAGGAATAACGCCATAATGTCTCCTTATCTGTCCACGAGGCATAGGAAATGTAAAAATGTACCATTAAGCATCATTTTATAGAGGAATGTGACAATACTAGCAGCATGACTTTAGAAATATCACAGAAATACCTTCAGTTTCCAGTTGAATATTGAAGCAATGCAATCCTGTCTGTTGCATAAAGGAGCATCATATAAAGGAATGTTACAATGATACTAGCAGCATGACTTTAAACGTATCACAGAAATACCTTCAGTTTCCAGTTGAATATTGTAGCGATGTAAAGCCTTTATGATTAAATTTTACACAACAGGTTTTCAGAAACTATAATGACTGCATAGTTTATAAATTCAGGGCTTCTGGGATGACAGCAGACTGCAGGTTACCTTGACTTTCAGCATGTAATAGCATATGACTGTTTAAAATAATAGAGCTGTGCAGTATTGCACCAAACTGGACACATTTTCATATCTTCTATTGTTATTTTTTGAGTTTATGTTCTTACACTTTGCAGTACTTGCCTGCTTTTGTCCTCGTGTTTAGTGTTATACATCATCAGTCCAAAGCCTTGTATGTGAAAAAACCTATTTGGCAATGAACCTGAGTCTGATTAAGACAAGATAAGATAAGATAAAATGAGATTAGATAAGATAAGATAAGATAAGATAAGATAAGATAAGATAAGATAAGATATGATAAGATAAGATAAGATAAGATAAGATAAGATATGATAAGATAAGATGAGATATTCCTTTATTAGTCTCATGATGGGGAAATTTACATCAATAAAAAGTAATATTAACATTATGTACAAGAGTAATATTGGTGTTGAGTGATAATATACCTGAGTTTGATATTGTTATTGCACAGATTTAAAGTGGGGGGGAAATACATATTGCACAGTTGAACTTAAGTAGTAATATACCTGAAATAATAATATTGCACAGTCATGTACATTAAAAAGTGCAGTTTGTCAAATAGTTCAGGTCAGGCGTGTGAGATCTACTGGGAGCAGTGCTGATTGTACAGCTGCAGGGAGGAAGGACCTGCGATTAGGATACAATGGTGTTTTATTCTGATATTGTGCAAAGGTTAAACAAAGTTAAAGGGTTTGTCATACCTTGATGCCAATAGAAATATAGTTGGCTTTCATCTGGGAAGCGTTTCTTTTTGTTTTTGATTAACATGTTCAACATCAACATCCCGTCTGTGGCATAAAGGAGCATCATATAGAGGAATGTTACAATGCTACTAGCAGAATGACTTTAGACGTATCACAGAAATACCTTCAGTTTCCGATTGAATATTGAAGCAATGTAAAGCCTTTATGATTAAATGTTACACGACAGGTTTTCAGAAACTATAATGACTGCATATTTGATCAATTCAGGGCTTTTGGGATGACACCAGACTGCAGGTTACCTCGACTTTCAGCATGTAATAGCATATGACTGTTCAAAATAATAGAGCTGTGCAGTATTTTGCACAATCCTGCACAAAACCCTTTTTCACATCTATTGTTATTTTGTGAGTTTATGTTCTTGCACTTTGCAGTACTTGCCTGCTTTTGTCCTCGCACTGTGTTGTTAAATGCATCATTAGACCAAAGCCTTGCATGTAGAAAAAAACCCAACTTAAAACCTGATTCTGATTAAGATATACAATGGTGTTTTATTCAGCTATTGTGCAAAGGTTAAACAAAGTTAAAATGTTTGTCATGCATACCAACAGAAATACAGTTGGCTTTTTTTTTTTTTGGATTAACATGTTCAACATCGACATCCTGTCTGTGGCATAAAGGGGCTGTACCTCTGCTGGCAGCCCTGTAAGCAACCAACGTCACCATAAATAGCGAGCTAGCCAGTTGTTTTGATAGAAGAAGAAAAGGGACTCACACAGGCGGAAGAAACACCGGATTTGGTTTCGGATCGTTTTTTAAGGGTTTATGATCCTGATTTAGGTTTTTTTAAAGACAGAAAAGGAAAAACAAACCAACCCCCCCTCCTCCATTTTGAATAATGTCGACCCCGGCGAGGAGACGGCTTATGAGAGATTTTAAAAGGTACGGTCATCTCCTGTGTTTGTGTGTGTAGCTAAGTGTTAGCTGCAGCGCTAGCCGATGAAGCCTGTCGGTAGCTTAGCTTTTAGCTTTTAGCTGCAAAAGAAACTGAATATATATACATAAAGACAGACTGGAGCAAAACAAACGTCAATTTACACGTTTCTGTCTCTGCAGCTGATGTCTATAAGCTTGACATTGCACAGTTTGATGTTTTTAAATGTTACTACACGATATCTGAATAAGGCTGTCTTGTTGTGTGCAGGGATAGCGTTAGGTTTTTTTTAGTCTTTCTGCCTTTTCTCCTCTCTGGCTAGTTTCTATGCTATTGTAGTTTCGTGTAACTTCAGCTAGCTGAGGTTACCTGAGGTGGGCTGATCAAAAGACTTCAGAACAATTCATTAAAGCCATTCTTTCTTCTCCTGATTAGAAACTAAACACAATAGGTTTCATCTAAACTACTCAAGGCAGTCTGTGCAAGTTGTGGGGTTTTAATTCCTGCTGCTAAGAAAACAAAAAGGCACCAAATGTCACCAGCCTGCTAACATTATGGTTTCTATACTTCCCCCTGACAGCAACGTGGCTTGCAGGTGTTGCACAACTCCCAGTGTGTCTCTATATATATATGTGTGTGTGTGTAAGAGGTCCACCTTAATATTTAGGATGTGTGCATCCTTTTTAATCCAGTATATATTTAATCAATCTTAATGTTTCTTCATCTTCATATATGGTTATCTTCAAAACTCCTGCTGTGAAGAGCATGTTTAGGTTCATTCCTGATGGGAGAATCACACCTTGTACTACCTGCTACCCCCAATCTGTTGTTGTACTCCATATGGTATCCTACTGCGCGTGTGTGTGTGTATGTATGTGACTAACACACACAAACAAACACATACACATTCACCGGTCAGTTAAAAAGAAAAAAAAGAAAGATGGTAAGCTATTCTGCTGAGAACAGCCGTTGAAGCAGGAGGGGGGGGATAAGGTGTCAGTGTAACCCTACTCTGCTGGTCCCCAGGTCCCCAGGTGGTAAACTGTAACACACTGAGGCAGGGGGGGGGGGGGGAAACAATGGCAAATTCCTGGATCAACCTGACGTGTCCACGCCAAGGCTGGCTGATTGAATGCAGCCTAGCTTGATATTGCCTCACCTCTCTCGTTTGATCTGTAAGTCAAATTATTTGTGCAATGTCTCGAAACGGAGCCGTGTGATTGTTATAACAGCAGCACCAGTTGTGTGATGTTTTGTTAGCAGTATTTTTTTTTAGATGTGAAGTGACACTCGGGGGTTTGAAGTGCAGCACTAATTTTTTTTTTGGTTTTGTTGAACTGTTGACGAACTTCATCTTTTTTGTAATTTCCACAGATTATTCTCGATAAACAATCACTTTCTTCTCCCTCCTTTTTTCAAAATAATTTTTTGAAGTTGTAAAAACACACAAGCATCGCCTTATTCGTCAATACCTGCAGTTTCTTTTATCAACCATTTTGGTATGATAATGAGATATTTTAACATTTTATCTAATCTTTTATTAGTTTTTTCCCCACATTTTCCACAGTTTGTTTGCCTGTCATTGTGTAAACTTGGATGTTCGATTTCACTAAATGAGAATTTCTTTTAGTGAAATGAGAGTAAGTTGCGTCACAGAACTGATTGCATGGTGTGTAAGGTTTCCTTGACCACATTAACAGTTATTTTCATCATATATTATAATGCCAATTATATTCATCATTTATTTAGTTGTTTGGCCTGTAAAATGTCAGTTTCAGTCCAAATTTATGTCCTCAAATGTCTTGTTTTGTCTGACCAAAAGCTTAAAAAATCCCCCAAAATATTCACTTTAGAACGATATTAAATAGAGAAAAAGAAGCATCATCATTTTTAAAAGACTGGTACAACAATTATATTGTTGTTCTGCTAATTGACTTATTGATTAATCAACTAATGGTGTAATCTTTTAAATTTATACCAAATAAACCAATTAGACACAACGACCAGTTCCCCAAATCTGCTGTCCGCAAACTGGTCAGTTATCCCCAGTTTACCAGTAAAAATGAAGTAACTATTAGTGTATCTACTAGATGGGAGGTTCAGTGAAGCGGTCCTTTACCAGCAAAGAGCTCAGGCAGATTACAGTAAATGAGGTTAATTGCAGCGGGTCTGTATGCAGCTTGGGACTTAGACATGGATCCACACACAGACGCACAAATCAGCCTACCTTGTTTTGTAGCTGTAAGCTCTTATTAAACCAGCTTTTATACGATTGTACGTCTAAATAGTCTGTTGGGGTTGTGATCCTGAACTTGGCCTACATGCTTTAGGTGATTTTGATGCCAGACCTTGACCGTGGCACAATAAGGGACCCGACAGTCCCACTTTGAAGTGTGAGGCTCATTTCAGCTACACTGCTTTTATTTGTCACGTGGGCCGGTCGACTGGAAACCTGCGTATTATCTCCCACTGATCAGAAATTGAACAAACTGGTGGCTGTCGTCGGAAACGTATTTTAAAATGTTGACGTGCGACATGTATGTGGGTTTTGATTTGTTGACGTCCTTTGTTGCTAGGCAGTTGTTGCTGTGGCATCTTTGTACTGTACTTTGCAGAGATCACCTATCAAACAGCTTTTGGCAGGTTTCTTTGTGGAGCTGCAAGTTGTGATAAAGGTATCCATTAATGATACCTCCCATTAATGATTAATTAAGATATTATGATTCTGGGCTGTAAAAAAAAATAAAGATAAAAGCTCAGAAAAAGTTCTAAGAGCCCAAAGTGACATCTTCATACATGATAGCCCAGAATGTTCTTGTATATCATGTAAAATGGAAAATCTTAGGTATGTATGTAACAATGATTTCAAATTAATCACCAACTATTTTGATTTATTCATTTTTCTGAGTCACATTTTAAGAAAAACTACCAAACTTCTCCAGCTTCTTAAATGGGAATGTTTTATGTTTTTTTCAGTCCTTTTATGCTAGTAAACTGTATATTATTATATTGTATATTTGGGTTGTGGACTTTTGGTCAGAATAAAAAGACATTTTAGGTGTCATCCTGGGCTTTGGGAAACAGCTATCGACCATATTTCACTATTTTGTCATTTTATAGATTGGACAACTAATTGGTTAATCAAGAAAATAATCAACAGATTAATCAATAATGAAAATACAATTTAGTTGCAGCTCTCATTTGAAACAGTAGCATCTATTTAGCTTTTTAAGTACGCCTGAAAAGATGTTTTATTTAATGGATTAGCCATGTAGTCGATTAAGAAAATGAAGAGTAATTTTCTGTGAATCAACATACTGAACATTACTTCTTTGAATTTCATGTTTCTTTACAGTAAGGGATATTTCTTGCTAGCCACTCAGTTCCTCTGTGTAATCCAAGCACACCAGTATTGTTGCTGCTGCTGCAGATGTGAGACACATCACTTCCTCTGCACCACATAGTCTTTCCTGCTAAAGAAATTACAGACACTGAGTTCCCAGAAATCATATAGATCAGAAATGGACAGCAATAGATACAGCAACAAAACAAACATGTACAGCTCGACCATGACCACATTTTGTCAGAAGTTATTTGAGGTGAAGGGCGACTTGTGCAGCTCTGTGGCTCTCAGGTTCAAATCCTGAAGGCTTTATAGATGCTCACTGGCGATACAGTCACAGTACAGTAGTGCTTGAGATGAGTGTTAATGGTGTATCTTATGTAAACTGACATATGACAGCGGGATGGGCAGTGTGCAGTTGATCCTGCGAGCCCGGCCGTCTACTGAAGTCATGTTGATACCGCAGTTCGTGTTATGACTGATAATTATCCTGCAGTCAAGGTGTTAATTAAAATCCTCACGCTCTCTCCCATCCTTGCCTTTTTTTTTTACTGCCTTTCTCTCTCCCCTGTGTCTCCTTTTTCCTTTTTCCCATGCCACCTTCATCTTTTTTGGCCCCTGTTTTTCTGTCTTTTGCCTCCCTTTTTCTTGCTGTTTTTCTATCCATCTCTGCCTTATTTACTGCTATCTTTCTTTTCTGCATGTCTCTTTTTCCTTTTCTCTTTTTATTGTCTGTCCTTGCTTCTCCTTGCCCCTCTTCTCCCTCATGTCCCTTTTCCTCTCCGTCTCATCCTAGACTTCAAGAAGACCCTCCTACTGGAGTGAGCGGAGCGCCGTCAGAGAACAACATCATGCTTTGGAACGCTGTTATTTTTGGGTGAGTCATGCTCTAAATCCAACTCCGCCCTGCTGTCTTTACTGTACCTCTGCCATTGTGATGCACAGATTCCCTCAGCACCCACTGCATTTTGCTCTCCTGCTCCTTTTATATTGAAAAAAAAATATATATATATTTCTGATTGCGGCACAGAGCAAGTCTGGTCAAATCAGCAGCGGGTGATGGCAGGATGTGTGGGGAGACACTGTTAGGGTTGGAGTTGATGGGTCAGGGAAGGAGAAGTAAAGATAACGACTCAACCATAGTAAAAATAATAACTTTTATTTGTATTGCACCTTTTTATACAAGAAATGCAGCTCTAAGTGCTTTACAACAAAAGAAAATACATACACCAAATGTGTCACATTTAAAAGGGCCTAAGAGTAGTATAAAGCAATGTTTAAAAAAAAGACCAAAACCCAAAACATTGATTCAATATAAAAGGGAAAATAGAAATGATTTTAAAATAGTACATAGTAAAAGTGGCAAAGCATAGAATAATTAAAATAAATATAAAATCAAGTAAAATACAACATTTTTAAAGAAGTGCAGTAGTGCATCAGGGTGAAAATGACAGAGAAAGATCATTAAAGGCTTTAGTGAAGAAAGTTTTTAGCTTTCTTTTAAAAAGATTTAGCAAGCTGGCTTCCCTGATATCATCGGTAGTTTTTGGGCATATTTGACAATAAACCAGCAACAGATGATGGCAGTGTTTTCGGAGGCAAGTGCTTAACGAAGGAGTTAGCCATGTAACTTAGCCCTAGCCCATTAATGGCTTTGTATGTAAGAAGGAGGACCTTTTCAAAGTCATTTGTGAAAGTTACAGGAAGCCGGTGCAGAGCAGCTAAAACTGGACTTGCTCAGATTTGTGAAATTAAAAGGATCACTCATTAAAAATCAAGAACGAACCAGCTCTTTTTAAAATGGAGAAGTATGAGTTTATGTCTACCAAAAAAAATTAAGAAATAAACATGAAGAACACAAACTGGGCAGCCAAAAGTAACTGAACTGATCAAGCAGAAACAAGGAGTAACAAAAACAAACCTGTTGCAAAACACACAGGTTTAAAGTAAAAATAGACTCGCTAATAGTTCCACATCCAATTCAAAGTCAAAGGAGAAGCTGCCAGAAATGCAAAACATGAAGCCAACTGTTTTAATTGGCTGCTTTTACACAGACTGAGCGAGTGTGAAGAGCTGAGTAAATAAAGACTTTGGTGTCTCCGTAGAGCGAGTCCTTGAAGGATAGACAGTAATGATGTTTTCAACAAGCTGAGGCCTTGCTGGTAGCGGCGGGGATGTTTGAAAGTTGAAAATGATTTTTATTTCTCTGTTTTTTTCTGTCTTCCACAGGCCTGTGGGAACACCATTTGAAGATGGTAAGTTCTCCATTTTGATTTATCTTGTCCGTAACGTGCAGGCTCGGTGGGAGCACATTTATCCGAGCCCCCTCTGGATTTGATTGAACTTTTCTCCTGCTCTGTTATTATTGTAGAGATTCATTATCCTATCCATCTTTTACAGCCTTCTGAGCAGTGTGTTATATAAAATATGGATGGCAAAAGAGATAGTAGGTTACAAACACAAGTAATCAGTCTTACTAAACACAAAATGACACACTCAAAAGCATCCCCATGCTTTTTTAAATGAATGTTTTTAACAAAGTAATTAATAAAATGATTACAAATAGGTTTCCCAGGGGTATTAAAAAGTTTGAAAAAACTACATTTGAAATATTTTGAGTTTCTCCCCATATAATAACAATTTGACTCTCATTAAATGAACTTGTGGTTCAGTTTGTGAGTATGGACAGAGGTTTTGTCTCTCTACTCAAACACAGCTGATTTGCAGTGACATTGCGTTTAAAGAGCTGTGAAACATCAGTCAGAGTGCCTTCAGCTCGAGTAATGTTGTGTATTTCAGAGTGACGGGGCGTCGATACGAGACGGCTTTAAATCAAATCCTCAATTCAAATCTGATTGGATTGCTCTAAGGTGGGCTTGGCAAACGCAGCACTGATATCGCAGCTGTAGAGGACTGTCGGTTTGACCGCACGCTTTTATATCAGGAGGCAGAGGATGAGAGAGAAAATCCACATTCTTTGAAAATGTAAGAAAAAATACATTGCCTTGATACATACAGTGATGTTGAGTTGAGCAATTTAACCAATCTCAAGAAAAGTATTAAATAATCTACAACTCCTACAATTTTCACCCAATCTGGATTTAACATCTTCAAATTAAAGCTTCAAATCTGCTCTTTAAACACTGTTTCACTCTCCAAATACATACCTCCACAATATTTTCAAGGCATTTGACATTTTTGAATAAGGTAAATTAGGGCTGGGCGATATGGACAAAATCAAATATCACGATATTTTAGACCAAATACCTCTATCGATATTGCAACAATATTATAGAGATGACTGTCAATGCTTTCACAAAATATTTACACTATGAAATGTTGATAAATAATCACCAGTAATGTGCATATAATGACAAACAGGGTAAAAGGTACAGAACAGAACAGTCTGGTAAGTTCAGAAAAGTAAATACTTAACTGTGATGCAGCCTTTAAAACCAGGAAAAGACCATTCTGATGACATATTACGATATCCAAAATCTAAGACGATATCTTGTCTCATATCACAATATCAATATAATATCAATATATTGCCCAGCCCTAAGGTAAATACAGATCTATTTGTGATGAAGGCAAAGAGCCAGTGTCCTGTTTGTATAATCTTCTAAAATGATATGAAATGCACATATAATTTATCAAGTTATAATGTGTGCAATCTGTGCAACTAGCAGTTATGTTTTAATCACTTCTGTAAATAAATAGCTGACATGAATACCAGTAATTAAGGAGCTGATCATTGATTAGATTCAGCTGGTCACAAACTTGCAGTTCTGCAGTAAAATACATACAGTACAGTAGAGTAGACGTACACAAACACACACTTACACACTTTTTCTGGCTTGTAATTATGACTTGGGTCAGGCAAGAGAAGTGCTGACTCAGGGTTTATTGTTTTCTCTTGTTAGTCATCTCCCTCCTTTCTTTCTCCTTTTAGCCTGCAGAGTTGACATCTCTGCCTCGGTGAAAGATTAGTTTCTCCTCCTAGTCGAGCCGGTGGTATTTTTAGTAACGCAATTGTTTCTCTCGCTTTTCTCTGACCTCCTCAAGCCTTCACATCTGTATTCTCCTCACAAAATTACACGTGTGCACCCCTCAACACTCTCCTTCTCTCTCTGTCGTTCATCCTGCCTGCCCCCTCCTCACCCCACCCCGCCTCCTTTTCCCCCTCCCTCCTCTCCTCTATATCCTTGTGTGCAGGAACGTTTAAGCTTCTGATAGAGTTTTCAGAGGAGTACCCAAATAAGCCTCCCACAGTTCGGTTTGTGTCCAGAATGTTTCACCCAAATGGTAAGAAGCGCACACACAAACACACACAAACACAAACACACATACATACAGACACGTCTACGCTTTCAAACCATGAATTTCTTTCTCTTAAAACTTTGAAATATTCATTACTGATGTCTACAGTTTTCATTTATTGGTGTATAAACAAAACATGCCAAATTTACAGTTTGGTTGTGTCTCTTTTGGCACAGTTCATGCTCACATTATCTCAAGGTTTAAACTTCCTTCTTTCCTCCCCATCCCTCTCCATTCCCAGTTCACCATCATGAAATTTATCTTTAAAAAAAAAGGTCAAGCCCAGTAGTACATTTTTTTAATTAGGTTATAAGACAACATGATGAGTTTTTGACCAAAACAAAGTTTTGCATTTGGCTACGATTGCAGTTTTGACCCTTAAGGTAGAATTTTTTCATTTTGACAGTGTGTAGTTTTGTGTGTTTGTATTTGCTGGTTCCACCAGTTATACACTTTTTAAATTTAGTTTGGCAGTTGTTGTTTTTTACGGCGTATTAGTGACCTACAAGTACAAATTTAAATCATCGTAACTGTCCCCTGGATTCACCTGTACTGTCTGTTCTGTCAGCATCTTTTCAAGATATTTTATACACTCAGTTTCAATTAAATGTAGTGAAATGAATCTCAGTGACACTGTTGTGATGCTGATCTCTGTGGTCTGAAGCATTAACACGTCTCTTTGTTTACCAGTTTATGCAGATGGCAGTATATGTTTAGACATCCTTCAGAATCGCTGGAGCCCCACATATGATGTCTCGTCCATACTCACCTCCATCCAGGTTGGTTGTTATATCCGTCTGAGCCTTCACACAGAGCACGCCTGCAGTGTTCACATGGGCCACTTGGCATCTATAAATGCATTGGCCTGATTGAAATCCAAGGAATATTATCTGTTGTATGTAAACACATAACGATTCCAGAAATATATTAAGTATATTTGAGAATCAACGTCATTCATTAAATGTTTTAGATTGCTCTCATTCATTTTATTTCACTTTATTTTGCAATTTAGACAGTTATTGTGTTGTTTTCTAGGAGTCTTAAATTGTCTTTAGGATGAAATGTTTTAGGTTTGTATTGGAGATTATATTCATGATTTATAACTGCAGTGTTTCATTCTGATATTGCAATGTTCTTTGATACATGTCTCTCTGCCTATCAAGGCCAGGACACTATGAGGTTGTCCAGATTAAATTAAAGTTAAAATAAAATCTGACAAAATATGGGTGATGGGATGTAAATTAAACTCTTTTCTAACAATCCACATTGGATGGTTAAAAATCTAATACCCAGATAATAAAATGCAGCGTAGATCTTGAGAATGATATGAGCTATGATTTATTTGTAAATTCAAAACAAACTCAAGCTGCAATACCAGTTTTCTGTTCTTTTTTAAGAAACCCAAGGTGGGGAAAAGATGTCAGATCATTGCATACAAGTACATTTTCAATACTTCACCTCATTCAGAGAAATCTGTCCTGGTTGTTCCATGCTGGAAAATAGAAGATATATATTTTCATCACTTTTTTTCCCCCTTTTCTTTCCTCCACAGTCGTTGCTGGACGAGCCAAATCCCAACAGCCCGGCCAACAGTCAGGCCGCACAGCTCTATCAGGAAAACAAGAGGGAGTACGAGAAGAGGGTGACGGCCATCGTGGAGCAGAGCTGGGTGGACGTCTGAGCTCCTCTCTCGCTCTCTACTCCTTCCTCTCTATCACCCTCTCTTCATCATCCCAGTACTCCAGTCTCTCATTTTTACCTCATCAAGAAAAGAAAAAAACAGCAACTATATCAGAAGAACTCAAGTGCCACCCTGAAAAAAAAAAAGAGAACAACCAAACCACAATGGAAGTTAACTTGCTTGCCAATACATTTTTGAGGAAATCGAGGGAGGGGAAATCAATCTTCTATTTGTGTTTCTTGTCCTTAATTTTACTTTTTTTATTGCATGATGTGAAATAAGTTATTGCTAACAGAATTTGTAATATATCTTTGTTGTTTGGTTGGATTGATGCTGTTAGTGTTTGAGTTTTACTTTTTCCTTTGTACATTTTTTTTCTTTTTTTTTCTTTCTTTCTTTCTTTTTTTTTTGTCTGCTGGTGTGCATACAACTAGGCTGTTTGGAAAAAGGGCAGGTTGATGACCAAATCAGTGAATTTTGAAAGTCATGGAAGATTAACAACCCAGAAAACATCCTTATTGTTTAGTTGAATGTTCCACACATACAGCTGATATAGAACTATACCTGATCTGTTGCAACATATCTGTTATTTTAAGAGACACTGTAATTTTAGGCTTGCAGACGTCACAGGCTGAAACAGCGCCAAGTCTCCCTTGCACTTATGAATCATGGCTCCCTGGCAAGCTGGCTCTGAGCTTTTTTTACTTTAATCATTTCTGCTCCAAGGTAGAAAATGATGTTAGAAAGCAGGTATTACACCAGGAGGGAACAGGATAAGCTCGGACTGTGAATCCATAAGTGGGGAGCAGGGTTGTTTGGAAAAGGCTCTGGGAATCCCCCGGCTGAACTGAGGAAATACTGTATTCTTTTCAATCATTACATTTTCTGTAATTCAGCTTTAAAGACAATTACAATCAGCATGAAGTTGGTAAAAAAAAAAAAAACAACCTAGAATTTGAGTATACTCAAGCATCATGTTCTGCTTTAGTAATAAATCTGCCTTATTATTTTGTTTTACAGAACATAATGCTGTTTATATTCTGCTCATTTTCTATAATAAAGATTTTATTACTTGTCACAGTTCATAATTAAATATGAATAAATAACTTAAACACAGCATTTAAGAACAAGTAACAGTTCTCAGCTCCCTCTCTCGCTCTCCTGACAGCTCATCGTAGGCTCACACCCACATGCTTTTCTCTCCCGCCCATCACAGGAAGCAAAAGTCTCTGTTGCTCTGTGACGTGCGACGGCATGAAAGATGCTGTCGGCGCTTTTGAGCCTTCTCTTAAAATGACACAGCTGACATCTAAATTAATAAAAGAAGCAGAGAATAAAGGCAGTCACTGTTCTCAGCTGTAAATGACAGCAGTTAAAATAGGAATGACAGCAGACTGCTGCAGAGAAAGCCACACTCCAATGCAGGCTGCACGACATCAACTGTTTTCCCAAAGGCCGAGGTTGTTTTCATACCTGCGTTTGTCTTTTTATTTTATCTATGTGATGCCCAGTTAAAAGACCACTTGAGTATACATTTATGACTTAACGCTGCCCAACTACAGCTAAATAATCAATGGAAGACAGTCATCATCAAACACAGTTCTTTTCTGAGACAGTAAGTCATATTGTGACTAGTGATTTATTTCACCTAATAAGCAGAAGGGATATGTTACAACATTTTGTGAATTAAAAAAAAAAAAAGTGTATACTTATAACAATATGCTGTATAAACATAATAAAACACATTTTTCAGACTTTGAGACAGGTCTTGCTTTTTTTGTTTTACTTGTTCAGCTTTGCCCTCCCACTAAAATTATATTTTATTTATCACTATTTTCCTGCTTTTTGACAGCATCACTTTGCTTGTTCAAATGGTACACTAATTAAGTTTATATAAGGTAAAGAAACAACTCAATAACAAGTGTTCATGTTCCATTTATGTCACCTCTTTTTGGAAACAGTAGCCCAGTTTTCCCCCCACAGCTGCTACTGTTTGTCTGAGAATTGTGAAGCAGCGACAACAGAAGCAGTTACGCCCTTCATTGTTTATCCACTCACAGAAAATCTGAAACGGCACAGAATTACAATGAATTGTTTTTCACGTTGTTTTTAAAAGAAATAAGGAAAATGACAATCTCACAGGAAGAAAACACAAGTCCTTTATTCTGCATCAAATATTAGGTCAAGATCCAGTGACATCTTTGATCTGAATTTATTTAAAAAAAACACTAAAAACAATGAGTACACTTAAAAAAAAGCAAAACAATCATGCGTAAAAATGGCCACACTGCCAACTGCTTCTTGCGACGTCATGGTTATACAAATAAAAACCTAAAAATACTGTTCATCCTGCTTTTGATTTTTTTTTAAAGAAAACATTTTGCTGTTTGCACTCTCATCATATATGTAGGATAGTAATAAACCATACAAATGTGTACAGCTTTGGTACAAGCACAGCCTGTATGTTCAAATCCCTCCAGTCTTCAGTCACTGATCAGATAAAAACCAGAAGAGACGATTTGCCCGAGCCGGTCATCGACCCTGTGATGTAAGAGAGGAATACATCAAGAATTATCTCAACATATGTTAACAGAAACAGTATTTTATGACTCTGTGTGTGTGTGTGTGTGTGTGTGTGTGTGTGTGTGTGTGTGTGTGTGTGTGTGTGTGTGTGTGTCAATATACCTGTTGCTTTTTCATGATCTCATCTCTTGTCTTGAAGACCGGTGCGTCCTCCACCACGACGCCTTCTGCCATTTCTTTCACTTTGTCCAGGAGCTCTGTGCTATACCTGCCATCACAGACGACAAACGTCATGTCAATACTGTGACACACTTTTATTTAGCATCCTTTAATTCATCTGTGATTTCTAATAAACAAAGTGGTGTGGTGGATTAGAAGACCCCTTCCTCTCTTTCACTGTGGTAGCTTCTTTTGGGCTTGTTTCTCTCGTGAGATGTGGCAACACTAGTGACGAGTTATGACATAAGCATGAGATGAAGAGACTTTTTTTTTTAATCCACCCAAAGTGGAGATTCATGATTTTTTTTAAGAAGTAATTCAAAACAATATTTCTCACTTTTAGAGGAGAAAGGGCTTCATTGGTGAGGGCTAACTAATTAGATGGTAAATGTATCAAACTTAAATGCCTCAATTAAAGTCATTACTGTCATAATGATTGTAGACTCAGGAAGCTGTTTATCATCTCCATCTTCAGAAACTGAGAAACAAATCTACAGGCCATTATCAAACTGCCTTTATCTCAAAAAAAGTTGTTGCCAAACAGCTCACTGCTGACATGACGGCACGCAAAATTGAAAATAAATTCAGATAATTTTCCATCTGATTTGGTTTCCATCAGAGGCATGATAGTGGACTGGATGACACTCTTTTTATAGCTAAAGGCAGATAAGACTGAGGTTCTTCTCATTGCTTCAGATGGTATGGTTGCATAGTGTATTGAGTCCCTTTCTTCAGCTGTACAGGCTTATGTTAGAAATATCTACAATATTTGATGAAACCGGGTAGAAAGGCAAGACATGAATTTGGGAGGTGAAACGTGGGAGTGCCATAATGAATCTCAGCTCTGTTGAAGATTGATTGATGGGTGGATGTCATGACATTACTGGTTGGTTCAAGCCTACGTAGGGCACACGTCATATTCTGTTATACAGGTAGAAAACAGAACTGGACTTTGTTCTGCTACTTTAACTTAAGAGAATAATCCTGCAGAATATGTATCTCTAATTTTGTTATTCTTTATGCCAATTGTGTTATTCATAAACAGAAATATTCAAAAACACCTAGAATTGAACGCCTGATAAAAAAATCACTAGTAATAATTTAAAGAGCAATAAATTAATAAACCTCTATGAAACACTGTTCCCTGAAACCTCTCACTTAAAATAAATATGAACCCCCTTTTTTCTATTTTAATTATGTATTTATGTACTTAATTTATATTTTTATTATCTTTATATGTAATTTATTATGTCATATTCTTTATTCTCTCCTATATGTGACTGATCTGTGAACTGCATAAACTGTATGTGTGATGTGCCTGAATGTGTATTTCATTTCATTGTTTGTGGATTTTGCTATTAGAACACAAAGAAATGTTTTGTTTATTGTTTTGGGTTTCTTTTGCATATATTGTTAAATAGGTGCACAAGATGAACGGGGATGTAATATAAAAAGGTTAAAAGGACATTTTTCATTTCATCTCGACTGTATTGTTTGTAATTTTGCGTGTTTTTACAGTGTTTTGTTGCAGGTGTTTTATTTTTGTTTGCTTTTTTAACTGTTTGTATTATCTCTAACAGTGTTACTCTGGTGAAACATCTTGTGACCTTGCTCTGTGAAATATGTTATATTGAGTAAACTTACTAATGTATAGACTTGCAGTGCGGTGTGGTGGTCCTGAACACATGTGTTTACGTACCGACAGCCGAGGAAGACATTGTTGGCCCAGACCATGGAGAGAGAGAGCAGCTGGTCCAGCTGCTGAAACTCATAGTCATTTATGTTCCGCAGGACGAACTCTCTCCTCGGTTTCCAGTGTTTGTCACTCTCCCAGTAGCCTCGAAACTTTTCTACTTGGTCGGCAAGAACTCTATTTTGCTGAATGAAATCATCTACGTCCAGGGAAGACATCTTGCTCTTCTTCAACAGCCGAGTCAACAAAGGCAGTTTCCTGTCTTCAAAGCCGGAGAGGTTTGTGTTTTAAGCTTGATTGTTTCCAACAGCGCCGCACAGTGGCCGATCTGAGCGCTGCAGCTGACCTGAAACGCCCTCGGCACAGAGGCATCTGGCTGGTTGTTGCTGTGAAATCAGTTGGATTAAAATGATTAAAGATGCAACATGTTAATACACGCACATAAACGTTCATCCATCCATTTTGTTGAGGGTTGCAGGGGAGCTGGAGTCAATCTCAGGACGTTTCAGCATATAGTGCAGAGACAGACAACCATTCATACCTACAGGCAATTTAGAGTCACCAATTAACTTAAACTGCATGTTTTTGGTCTGTGGGAGGAAGCTGGAGGACCCAGAGAAAACCCACAAAGGCACATGGAGAACATGCAAACTCCACACAGAAACGCCCCAGACAGCCGGTGGGTTTGAGCTCAGCACCCTCTTGCTGCGAGGTGACGGTTTTAACCACTGCACTGCCTGCACATTAAGGTTTATACAGTAACATGATAGTATGTAATATACGTTGTTGGAAGGCCAGATTTGGCCCACGGGCTCCTATTTGCCATCTACTAGTGTTGTTTATGTTATATGCCCATAAATGTATATACTATAAAAGACCAGTGGTAGGCAAACAGCAGCTGTGGGCCAAATCTAACCCTCCAACAAAAATATATGGTCACCTTATGAAAGTTTAAGTTTACTCTTTTACAGATTACATCTATAATCTTTTACATGACTCTTCCCTAAATTCCCAGTAGATGAAAAACACAAGGCTCATGTAAATAAATATGAGGTTGAAACGTCTTATTCAGGTGTGTAACATAATTTGTCTGATCTGACCATAACAGATTTTTGTCGATAATATAACAGTACTTTTAAATATTATGACACCTGCTCTCAGATACAACACTTCACCTGTTTTATACAAACAAAAACATACAGTATAAAACATGTTTTCACCACAGTAATGAAGAAATCTGGTGCATTGTTGAAACTAATTGCTGACCCCTGCAAACCATCAGTGGAGCATTAATCAGTAGAGGCGAAGCTGTAAAAAGGACTGAATGGCAAATAATGATAATTGCATAGTTGATTTTTCACATTCAGTACAGGCACACAACAATAATAAAACATAAAGTTGCATTTATTATATTTATTACTATAAAAGGAAAATACAAGAGTGAGCACAACACAAACACAATACCACTAATTGCACAATGACTTGCAGATAATTATTTCCGGTTTTCAGTATTCTCTTAATGGAGAACATATGGTGATGTGTAAGCATGTGTAACCCCCCAGAAAACGCAAGAGTGGTATTTTTAATGGGAACATGTAATCTTTCAGACATTCTTGTTGTATTCGTGGTGGGTAATAAGCCTGATCTCATGGCACATTTGAAATTACTGTAACAAAAAATGACTGTATCTTAATTAGTTTGATGTCACAGAGCTGATATGCATGCAGCCTTTTGACATTACACTAAATGTAACCATGGCAACATAGCCCGACTTTACGAAAACTTTTCAAACATATACATACTATTTATTTGTTTTTATTCAACGAATGCTTTGTGGTAGGATATGATAAAGTAGGCTTACTTATAATGGGTTATATGCAGACAGCTATGAAGGAATACAGGTTGTTTTTCTTTTCGTAAGATATCATAAAATGTGTTGATGATATGTCGAGGTGGTTGTGTCATAGCTACATAGAAGAATATATAGGTGTGAGGAGTGCACATCATCACATTTAAACATTTGGATGTAATAGTCTTTTGAAAGTGAAACAGTTGTCTCTCACTGCATTTAATGCTGTCAGTGAGCAGCATTGACTGGCTATAGACTGTCAGCAGTCTAACACAGCTTTGGGCTTTTTCAGGTTTCTGCCTCCTCCTTTAGCTTGATCTATCTATGTTTCTTGCTTTGCCAGAAGATATAAAATTCACAGAGCAGGTACTGAGATGTTGAAATATCTCAAGTTCACCCAGACACACACACACACACACACACACACACACACACACACACACACACACACACACACACACACACACACACACACACACACACACACACACACACACACACACAGACATACTTTCATTTTTCTTCTTCTTCTTTGACCGGCAGCTCTCTCTGCACTTGACCAGCCTGCCAGGAATATGATCAGTGAGAAACACTGGACTTTTAACCTCCGGTCTATGTAAAGAGGCTTACAGACAGTCAGTCAGGCTCACAGATATGCACAAATACTTGAACACACACACACATACACATACATGCAGTCTCTTTCTATGTTCTCTTCACAGATGTGTGCGCAAACCCTTGCAAGATTTTCTTTTCCTTCTTACTTTCACTCATTCACGCACACACAGCAGAGCGGAGGATTTGGGGCTTGTTTTGACATGAAGTCATTGATATGCAGAGGGATTTCAGAGGAGGCAAGCCAACATGAAGTCTGACGGACAGACAGACAGATAGTAAGACAGAAAGGCAGACCAGCTCATTGCTCTGTTGCTGGTTTTGTTTCCACATCACAGTAAAAAACGATTTTACTGTAAATGACTGTCAAAATGTCTGAAGACTGCCATTAAAACAGCCAGATACATGTAAAAGAAATAGAATAAAGGGCATGGCCTCAGTGATTTACTGTGAACCCAAAATGGATTCACTTTGCACTAAATTGAAAGAATTAAGAAGATGGTTTTCTGCTTTGCCAAGTTACATTAGCAGTCATCTTTATATTCTGCGTTGAAATAAATAAACATAAACAGAGGCTCTGCCAAAGAGAAATTTTAAACTAGTAGACGAAATCAAAGTTTCCACATTAGGTATGTTGAGAAGATGATTAAAATGATGCATTTGTATGTCATTGTTATCCTTATTACAGTAATCTAAAGGAGCTGTGCATAATAAGCATGAAGGCAGTTAAATAAGACACATACATAGCAAAGGTAACCTCCCACATACAAAACAGATTATGCAAACACATCTGGTTTGAAAAGGTAAAAACAAGAGGCTTAAAACAGTCTCACAATCTCACAAGATTTAACCTCTGGCACCTTAGTTTCACAGCGATTTCAAAGGAGTAGAGGTGATGAAGCTAAAGAAAGACTCAGCAGGTTGGAACAACAGACAGACCTGCAGCGATGAAATAATGTCTGGGCAGATCAGGACAGGATTTCTTCAATGTGTGACTGAACAGATTCAATGAAGATCAAGAGCAGATCAGAGAGCTGTCTTATCTTTATACCTCTTCTGCGTTCACTCTCTGCACACACAGTGAAGTGAAGGAGCTGAAGAAGTGACACTCAACACTATATCTATATACCACTCTAGACTCCTATTGTATAGTTACCACCAATAGACAGGTCTGAGTTCAGTGGTGAGCTCCAGAAATGGATATTCAGGAATTAATTTGGCCCAAAAAAATCAATCTATTTTTGAAGCATCTGACATGAATTTTAGCTAAAACTCACACTTCCAAACAGAAAAGTTGGAATTTCAGCTCTCAGTCTCTCTAGTCTAGTCTGTTTTCAATATACTTTTTTTTTCATGGAAGACATTTTAATATGTCACAATAGGAACAAAAATATAGGTGTAAATAGTTGAATGAATGATGGCTGAATACTATTAAGCTGCTTGTGCATTCAGGCTCACTACTGGGACTAATGTTGTAAGTAACACCTGCGCCTTTCCTACTATGACAAATCAGTAATTTCTGCTGTGACACTCAAACAAATAAAACACTATGGGAAATATGTTTGAATCTTTAAAAAAGCACCCCATGATTAATCAGTCAGACTGACACTGTTTCTGTTGGCTTCATCTGAACAATAACTAAGTTGAAAAATCCTGTTGGTTCCCTCTCTGCCTCGTGAACAGATGTTCCAGCTTCGCCCTGTTTTCCGTGGAGCACAAAGCATTGTAATTCTATTTCCATGCAGTGTCAGTTTACTTTAAGTGGTTACAAAACTTCATCCCAACAGGCTGTACTCTCCTGATGCCCTGAATCGAGTGTTTTACTATCCAGCACCGCAGAGCAGTCAGACATGAACAAACTCAGTTAACACAGGAACACAATGCCGTCTGAATCTCCCCTGTGCATGCTACACACAACATCTGTGTACCTGACAACATAATATCTCTTAAAATATGCATAAAATGCACATATATGCAATTTTATACTTATGTTGCCATTGGTGAAAGAAGTTTTCAGATTCTGTACTTAAGTAAAAGTACTGATACAGCAATGTAAAAATATTTCATTACAAGTAAAATGAAAAATACTAAGTAAAAGTACTTGCAACAAGTATAAGCAAGTATTAGAGTAAAAGTACTAATTTCATCCCTCTGACTGATATATTATTATATATGACGTCATTAGTTTATTGATACTGAGGCATCAGTGTTAGAGCAGCATGTTACTGTTTTAGCTGCTGGAGGTGGAGCTAGTTTACACTACTTTATATTCAGTTAACTAGTTTAGTCCACTGGTTCCCAACCTAGGGGTCCAACCCCTCCAAAAGGTCACCAGATACATCTGAAAGGTTTTGAAATGATTATTGGGAGAGGTCAGAAGAAAAAACTAAGTTCTGATACACAAATCTGTTTTCAGTTTTTGGATTTTTTCTCTAATCGTTGTTTTTGGCTAAAATTTTGGATCATTTGAACATTTATTGAAATGAAACCATGTGAGACGTTTGGAGGGAAAAGTCACTATTTGGTGGAGCTGTTAACAACTCACAGACACCTGAAATGTGAGCCCGACTACACACTGCTTTTTGAAAGATGTCAAAAGCCCAAAAGGTTGGAAACTACTGGTTTCATCTTTAACAATGTGTTGTATTTTAAAAGCCTGTTATATTATCCATTGTATCAAATCTTCATCTGAAAAGTCACAAGAGCTGTGAAATAAATGTAGTGAAGCAGAAAGTACAATATTTACCCATGAAATGTGGTGAAGTGGAAATGTAAAGTAGCATCAAATGGAAATACTCATGTCTAGTACAAATACCTCACAGTACTTTAGTAAATATACTTAATTACAATACTGTACAAGACCTTAATTGATTGCATGAATATCATAACTTCTAACCTCTAACATAAACACTAAATCCCAACCCTAAACCAGTTTCTGTAAGAAGTGTGTCCCATAAAATGTTCTCGCCTCAGACATTTTTCCTGTTTTCATTACTCATGAGTCAGTCCTCATAAGTACAGAAAGGCAGGAAAACACACAAGTAAGCACACATAAAAACACACTTTCACCTCCTCTCAAATTCCCCCTGAGGAAAACCACCAGTGGCACTCTCGGGTATGTTATACTTTGGGCCGCTTCCAAGTCATACAAGTCGCCGCTTTATTGAGTGAACTAACCCATTAAGTTTATGGCCTCGCTCTCTCCCTCTCACTCAGCCTGAAATATACACTGATGCTGAAATAATACACTGCGTTCCAGCCTGCTTTGGCAGACGACCGCTCTTGATGAGTCACCTGATGTATGCTTACTCAGGAGAAAATTATAATCAGGAAACAACACAGACAACAGGTAGTCCTTTCAGCCAGAGTACTGGGGGAGCACCAGTGGGAAGGGATTAGCCTGTTCTGTGAAGTGTCTGTGAATACCAAGGTTACTGTGAGAAGAACAGGACAAGCAGGAAAGAAGCTTGTTAGATCATTATAAACCTGCATGCTATGAGTTGATGTGCATGTCAGGTTATTTGCAGGGTGTGATTTTCCACGTACAGAGTCAACTTTCAATGAGCTTGCAAAAGCTGACGCAGACTGTGTTGAAAAGTAAACTACAAGGAGCCAATTAAAGTTTCTTTCTTCTTCTTTTTTTCAAATCTGATATAGATCGGTTTTCTGGTATTTTTCTCCCCCTGCAGTCAGTCTTATTTGCTGCTTTTGTCCTCTGTGCATATTTTTGAGGTATGCTTTAGGTGTGGTCAGCTAGCCAAGCTTCCCAAGAAAAATGATAGAATCAGTTTTTCTTTCTGTACTTTTCTTCCTTTTGTGAATGTTGGTTTTGCCTTCATATATGTAGAATTTCAATCTCTAGAGACTTTCCTGGTTAAATAATAGGTAAAAAAAAATGTTCTGCTTCATTTTACACTAGATGTAATGTCAGGAGTTTCATTTAATCATTGTAAAGTTGAATAATAGAAAATGTAATTCTGGCTGCAATGTTACAGCTTTACTTCCCAGATCAATTATATATTATTAAAATACATTTTAAAATACATTTTGATTACAGCCTGCTGCTATTTTAGTTGTGAGCATTAGCATGTAGGAGGTAAAGCAGGTAAACTGGCTCATCCCCATGCAAAAAACAAATAACAAACATATTTTATATATCACAAAAGCAGGACGAGCATAGGGAAAAGCATTATAGTTTGGCACAGGACTATGAGAATTAGGCTACACTTGACATTGCATTGACATTAGCTCCCACAAAGGACCAGTGCTTCAACATTTTAGGCTTGGGACCCAAGTGATAAATGTAGTCTGTCACCCTGGGACCCAGACTAATTAAAACTAGTGCTCTTGACATGTAGGGATGCTGGGGCGGTAGGGCCTGCCAGCTATTTCAGGTCCTTAATCCTGACCCATTGTTTAAAAAACTAGGATATATACCCGTCTATTGGCCTAATTGCTGTTGACATGGATATCGGGGCCATGATACAGTGCATTCACCTCCTCGAGTCAGTAATGTCCCCACACCCGCTCCACTGTAGCACCAACACACAGCTGCCTCCAGAGGAATACTGTCATCTCTGTTGTTCACATATTGATCTTATTTGCTGGAATGTGTGGTTATGAAAATCAAATGCAACCTGCGTATGTCATGGAAAAATAGTGTAATGTTGGCTGCTGTGTGTTTGTGTGTGTGATATGTGTTCTGTCATAGGCTACTTTTGGGGACAGATTTCATACTTAGGACCAGGTGAATAGGGATGACTTGTCCAATTTAGGACAAAACCATGTCCATGTGAAAACCATGTGAAAAATATGATTTTTGGGTCAGTGGTTAATGTTAGGGTGAGGGTTAAATTAAGGGAAATTATGATGATTAGGCTAAGTTTCCAGGAAATGAATGTAAGTCTATGTAATGTCCCCATAAGTGACCATGATCTGACGTGTGTGTGTGTGTGTGTGTGTGTGTGTGTGTGTGTGTGTGTGTGTGTGTGTGTGTGTGTGTGTGTGTGTGTGTGTGTGTGTGTGTGACTGTGTGTGTGTTTGTTGTTAGTGGTGATTGTGGTGGTGGGAGGGTGTGCATGATAGACATTACCAGCAAGTTAACTGACAGATTTGGTTAAAGATGTTGTGAGTAATAAAAGAAGAAGGAAAATAAAAAGACATCAGTGTTTGAAACTAATTAACTAGACGAGAGAACTCTAAACCAAATAAACTCCAAACATTCAAAGTGATGGAGGGAATTAAACTTGAGAAGAATCACAAATTTCACATTTGTCCTTTGTGCTTTTTGACACATAGGACTATGAATCACAACACTTTTTTGATAACATCCTGGTTGTTTTTGGTTCTTAAATGAATACTATGTAAAAGTTGTTAAGGGAATCCAGAGATGGAAAAGACAAATTACATCCTAACAAAGTAAAATTTCTGAACATTTTGGAGCATGTATACCCTAACAATTGATTACTGAGTTGCAGCATGCACAGCAAACATGGTGAGTTAAGTTAATTATGTACTCAATATTATTGGTGAATTGTCATTATAAAAATGTAGCTTAACTTATGTTTTACCAAGAAAATGGCATGAATAGCATCTGCTTTTATAACTACCATACGGTTATTAATTGACATTACCAGCAAATTAGGCTGACCAATTTTGTTGAAGATTTCATGTCCAGTGAGTAACAAAAAAAGAAGGAAAACAAAAAGACAAAAAACATTTGTAACTAATTAAGTAGCCGGGAGTTCTCCAAACCAAATAGACTCCTGGCTAACATCCTGGCTTTTTCTTGGTCCAAAATCAAAAATTTCTCAGGGGAAACGTTGTTGAAAGAATTCAGAGATGGAAAGGGACAAATTATGTCCTAACAAAGCAAATGTTCTTAACATTTTGGATCATGAATAACCAAACAATTCAAAACTTCACCAGTGGACCTTACTGTTCTACAGCATGCACAAGCTAATTATTTAGTTAATGCCAGGGGTGAACTGCCCATTTTGATGGGAGTCAGAAAAACATTTGACCAAGTCTAATAATGATGAATTTTATTTATAGAGTGCTTTTCAAGATACTCAAAGACACTTTACATTAGTTAAAAGGATCATATAAAAATCAACACACTGTTTAGTTCGATGAACAGTCCAAAACCTAAAGAAAAACATATTATCATCATGTTTGACAAAGAAATGCATTAAAACATCACATTTGAGTTTAAATATTTGGCACTTTTGCTTAAAAAAATGACTTAAACGATGATTTGATTATCAAAATGGTTGCAGATTAATTTTCTATTGATCAAATAATTGACTAATCATTACAACTCTACAATAGTTACTAATACTAATGTCTTAAATTTGGTGTGTTTAATGATTAATTGTTGTGCTACATGTGGCACCTTTAACCACATATCAGTTATGCTCTGCTGCTGTAAACCTCACCCATCTGGTGCACCCAGCAGATTAAACAAACTACAACTACTATTTGACCCAGATCTGGGCGGATCTGCTTCCTAAATAAACAATGGGTGCATCTCATCAACCAGGAAATTGCATTAGCTCACATTAAAAACACTCACTGAGAGGGTCGCAGGCTGTTTCCTCACAGGGACACTACCTACATGCGTTAAGTGGAGGAGAAGGAGGGGAGGACAAACTGTAGGATGCTGCTGTTGCATTTGAATGTGTGCCAGAGAAATCCCTCCTCTGTGTCCTTCACCGCCTCATTTCACTTTGTGCAAAACAGCATCACAACCTCTTTTCCTCTCCCTCACCACCTCCCCTCTCTCTCCACTTTCTGAGTGACACCTGATACAGCTGATATGAGCATTTGTGCACCTGACATCCTCGCCTGTGTGTGTTCATGTGCGTGCAGGTTGGCGTGTTTGATAAGGGTGGAATCATCCCATTTGCTCATCTGAGTGACCTTAATTTCAGCATGCCTCCTGGCTCTGCAGACATTTTAGAAACCCAAAAAGCACGGCGAAGATGAAAAACAACAGTTGCTGTCTGTCGCTGCAGAGATGGCAGAATGTAAAAGCTGCACATGCTTAATGAGACGGAGAGTTTTCATGGAAGATGGATTTGTTTGCATGCACTTCACTTGTTATTAAACTTCGGACGGTGGAGAAACTATAAGAAAATGTTGTTCTGCTTGATAACAGGCAGAGGACAGTGATTTAGAGGCAGTGGAGGGTAGTAGATAATGCATTGATCAAGCACCCTCCTCCTCTTTAAATATAGATTTTAGAGAAAATGTGAGGGAAGGTAATTTACTTGCCAAGCATTCCCCTTTGGATCACTGTGAGCAAATCAATCACCGAGATATTATCACTTACAGTAAAGTGCAACTATGGGCTTTCACTTTGAACTGAAGCTCCTGCTGCCAATTATCCTGACAGCAGTTAATGGTGATGATGAAGCTGAAACATCACCTTCAAAAAATGGTAATAGGGATTGAAAATGAAATGGAAAAGGTGGCTCTAAACAAAATTACTCAGAAATAAAGAAATCCAGTCATGTCACTCATGTGCCTTTATCTTTAAATTTTAAGTGATGGAGTGATTTTTAAGGTGACATTTTTTACACAGTTTACAGTTACCTTTTGAAAACTGTACCATGTGAAGATATTGCTAAAATCTATCCACATTTCTATTTGTGCAGTCATATTCACTCTCTTTTGGGGGGCTAAAATAAAATATTTAAATTTTGGAAGATCATAGGCCTACTTCTGTTAAAAGGTTAGTTTTCTGTTTTCTGATCATTATTGGTAAGAAGTCAGACACCACATTCAGCTTTTTAATGTCCAATTTCCACACTTTTCCCCCTCACAGTGAGCCCTGTGTGCCTGGCAGAGAATTGGCAGGTGAAGGTTCAATCCCCATCCTCTCCTCTCCGAGGCGCAGTAATCTAGCATTTCTCAGAGTAGGAAGTGCAGCTTGCGGTAACAGTGAATTGAAAGTACGCCATAAATATGGCGCCAAAAGAGTTTTCAAGCTGATGATAAGAGCTGAGAGATTTTTCCTCCGTGTTGTCTTTTTTTCTCTCTGGGGGTAAGAGGGGAGGGAGACGTTGCAAGACAAGACCCGCCTGTGCATTATTTGTGCAGAGCGGCGTGCACCGGGCAGAGAGGAGTGGAAGCGAGGCGACGCAGCAAGTGAAGACGGCGGAGAGCTCAATGTTTTATTTCTGAAGGAGGGACATTGCGAAACTGGATTGCAATCTTTTCTCTGACTCATCGTTTGGAAATAAAGCATCCTTTTCTTTTCTTTTCTTTTTTTTAACACCCCTCCTCCTCCTCCTCCTGGTGATTCTTCCGACCCTCCTTCCCGTTCTGCTGGCACTGGAGAGGAAAACACAGCCGGATTTTGACACCACGTTTGGGGCTGCTTTTTGCAAAATGCGACATGCTTTCCTGTGAGTGGTATGTTGTGCGCACCTCACAGCCTGCTGCTACACCGTGAACAGCAGCAGGACCACTCCGCTTGTTGGTATTGACTTGTTTTAAAAAAGAAGAAAAAAAGGCTGCAACTCAAGTGTGGCTGCCCACTTTTGGATTTTTATTTCGGATTATTTGGACTCGGCCGTCGGTCTTTGCGGAGCTGACGAGCTGTCAACAACGCACCGTGAAGCGGAGGGGAAGGGACAGTCCTGTCAACCCAACGTGGATCCACAGTGTTTAGCAGCACTGCTAGCAGCCTGTCAGGGCACTGACTGGGCAAACTGAACTAGTGCTAAACCCACCACTGTAAAAAAACTACATGTGCCTGGCTCCCAATGATCTCCTAATCTCTGGGAATCGCCCGCCGTCCAGGACTGAGGACGTCTCTGCACCCGAAGCTGACTGCGTTCAAGGTAAAAAATACAGCTAAAAATCCAACTAACACACGGGTGTACATGATAAACCTTAAAGTGGGAGTGTTGCAGGACCTCTGAAGTCTACTTTGCTGCTGCTGCTAGTGCTATGTCAGTGCTAGGCTAGCAGCAGGGCAGCGGCACTGTACGCACTTTTGCAGCGGGCTTGTCAGCAGCCTGGATGGTGCATGTGGGTCAAGCCGAGGAGGGTGCACGTCGTTATGTGTTTTTTTTTTGCGGATGATGAAAAGGACAAATCGCCCGGGTCAAGCAAGCAACGCCTGTGCACGAAAGAGGGGGGGGGGGGGGGGGGGGTTGAAATAATAATAATAATAATTAAAAAAAATAAACCGGGGTAAACTTGGCCATGTTGTGCTCAGACGTGACGTGAACGCGCCCCCGGTGGGAATCAAGTGTGCGAGCGGGCAGTTGGAGAGTGTCCAAGTGTGGCTATTTTTTGCGCGTAATTGCAACAAATCGGCTCATTTGCAACAGTGTAGCGAGGAATGTGAGTTGTAATTTGCAGGCGTATGTGAAGGCAGGGAAGCCGGAACACACACACACACACACACACACACACACACACACACACACACACACACACACACACACACACACACACACACACACACACACACACACACACACACACACACATACGTAGGCTATATACATATATGGGGAGAGCAGGTGAAGTTGTGTGAGGGTTTTGGTCGTGCTGCAGGTTTGGGTGCAAGGTGGTGGCACCAAGCTTTTTTTTTTTTTTTTTTTTTTTTTTACAGTTCCTGGAAGAATTGCAGGCTCTTCCACTCCTCAGCAAATTTTTGGGGGGGGGAGCAGGGGGAGCAGCAGCAGCATTGCTTTTAGGAAGGCTGAGCACGCAACCACACACATACACACATCAAGGAATTAGAGCAACTCCTCTCTGCCTCCTTCACCCTCTCCTCCTCCTCCTCCTCCTCCTGCTTCGTGCTGTGCAGATCTAGCTGGCTTTAGAAGAGGGGGGAGTGGCTGTTGTTTACCTCCTCAAAGTCAGAGCTCTGTGTTTGTATCCATGGCTTGGATGAGAGTGGTTGTTGCATCACTACCTGGGACCCCCCCCCCCCCCCCCCCCCCCCCCCCCCCCCCCACACCCTCTCTCAGCCCCCCCAACAATAACAAAACCAGGACTTTGACATGTGGATGCAGATGCTGGTGCCAGACGTCAGATGTGAATAGTATTAATGGGGTGTAAGTGGGGCATTTGCCTCCGGTATGATTTTCAGCAGCGTGTTGTGGCCACCTACTCTTTGTAATTGCCTGGAGAACCTCTAAAGAATATTCCGTCTGCCAATTAGTGCTGATCATTAACGGATGGTGCAATTTATCCAGATTTTTTTTAATTTTTTTTTGATGGCACATGTGAGGCTGAGCTGGCTCCAGTCTTGAATCAATTAAGCAGGAATCGTCTGGGGACTTGTTAAATGTTCCCAGTTGTGACAGCAGCCCCCCACTCCCCCACCCCCGAACCCTCAATCCCTCAATCCCACTCTCCCACCACCATCACCATCACATACACACACACAGAGCGTCGTCATCATCACGCACAAGTACCAACAACTCTCTCGGCATGCCCCTCGCTCACTCTAAACACATATTCAAGATGCGTGTACCATGCTCGTCAAACTCTCTCTCTACCAACTCTCTTGCTCTTGCAGACACACGCGCACACATACACACACACACACACACACACACACACACACAACCCTTCTCCCGCTGGGTATGAAACCGGAGATGAGTCATGGTGTGTGGGGGCATAACGACTCTCTCTATCCCTCTATCCCCCCTCTCTCTATCTTCCCTGATGCAGTGCTATCTTGTTTTCTCTCTCCCTCTCTGTATCTATCTATCTATCTATCTATCTATCTATCTATCTATCTATCTATCTATCTATCTATCTATCTATCTATCTATCTATCTATCTATCTATCTATCTATCTATCTATCTATCTCCCTTGAGGCTTGCTTCTCTCGTCTACAGACAGTGGTTGTTTACAAGGCAAGTGAATAGGGATGAGAACTGTTTTCATTCTGCATTTGCTTTTTTTCCCTTTTTTTGACAGCATCCATCCATCCAGCCAGTCATCCATCTTTCAATCCCTCCTCCCTTCATCTCAACCATTGCTCCCTTTCCTCTTTAACTTTCACTGCTCTGTTCCTCCCCAGCCTTTTATCCATCCCTCCATCTTTTCCCTCATCATCTCCTCATCATCATCGCAATCAACATTTTACCATGATTTCTCTGTCAAGTCTTATTTAAGAGTGCAGCCAGGAGGAATGTGTGTGTGTGTGTGTGTGCCCAAAAGTATAGTATGTCATGTGAATCCCAAGCATGCAGACCTTTTAAGCCTCACATGTGTACATACACACACGTGTGTGTGTGGGCGGGGGCCTAGCGTAGCGTGTGTAGGAACTTGTATTTGTGTGTGCTGTGTTAAGCGCTGAGCTCTGATTGGATGGAAAAGGGGGTAAGGACCCCCACGTGGTGCGTTACATCGCATTAGCAGCTACGTAGTGAAGAGGAGGAGGAGGGGTGGGGGGTGGTGGTGTTGTTCATGAATGGACCGCCAACGTCACGCAAACTGTACCGTCAATCCCTCACACGCGCATGCATGCCTTCCCATGTGCACATACATGTTTTTACACACATAGCTAAAGAGGGCTGCAGGGCAAATGAGTGTGTGTGTGTGTGAGTGATTCAGAAATACGTGTCAGATAAGAAGGATAGGAACCAACTGAGCTGAGGGATTTATGTGTGTGTGCGTGTGTGTAGCTGCCTGCAGGCGTGTTGGCTAGCTGTCATGTCACCAGCTCTCTGCTGTGCTCTGCTTGCTAACTAACTAACCAGCATGTCGGCCACAAGGGTATTACTACTAGCTGAGGAGGATTTGTGTGTGTGTGTGTGTGTGTGTGTTCTTGCTGGTGTGTAGTTCCCTATATGCTGTGTGTGTTTGTGTGTTAAGAACAGCCTGATATTGGATGTGTGATCAGTGCTAATGATTCAGAATCGTAAATTTCTGCTAATTGACAGATTCTTTTTGAAGAATGACTGAGAAAAAAAATATCTCGACCAAGACAGAATAAGAAAGACAAAAATAGGCATGGGAAATGTTTTCTTAAACTTGATTGATTATCTTTAATAAAAGACAGTTATGTGTGGTATAACAGAACAGCTGTTAAAGACTATTATAACTTGTGTTACACTTACATAGAATATATGTTTTAAATAGACCTGCAACGATTAGTTGATTGATCAACAGAAAATTAATCTGCAACTATTTCAATAATTGAATAATAAGAAATCTCTTTGTCATACATGACGGTAGCCTGATGAAGACTGATGAAGCGCACCCTTGAATCAGACTAAATGATTTAACATCAGACTGACTTTTCTAGTAGATTATTCATAGAAAATGACAACCTTGAATTTACCTTTTTTTTTAATCAAGCTTTAAAAAAGTTAGAGCATGACATGTTTGAGTTAATTTGCCTTAGTTGACATCTTGTGTCCTGCAATGTGACTGTTTCACATGTGCACATTTCAGTGCCGATGCTGAAACGAAATATCATGCAGCCCCACTCCAGACATGCTTTCATGCAATAGCCTGTGTGTGTATGTGTGTGTGTGTGTTTTGTCAGTGTTTGCTCCCAGTGGATGACCCCGCTGTGGCCTAGAACCTCATTAGCTGGTTCTTGAGTGTGTGCATGCTAACCTGCTGTTCAGTGGGCAACAGATGACGTCAGACTTCAAGGGGAGAGAGAGTGTTTTAAATTCTACTTTTTTTTTTTTTTTGCTGTGCCACTGTGACTCAGACTTGTTTGTAAAGGATAATCACAAAGTATGCACACCTGCACACATCACTGTTGAGGAAGGAAAGCAGGACACACATTTCAAAGAAAGATTTTGCAGGAGTAATTGGAATGTGCTTCATAAGAACCTCTCTCTTGCTAACTGAATAGGAGCATTGAATGTTGTGGTGCAGCAGATGGCTTTATTGTTGTTGTTGTTACAGTTCAAGTCTATGGTCTTACCACAAAGATGATATCATTAGGACATGGCTCACCAAACTTATGTTTCGTTTCCTTTTTGCTTATTTCATGCATTTTCATTTCCCCTTGAAACAGCCATCCACGGACACATACACATAGTCTGAGGATATTTTTAGATGTAGAATGTAAAAAAACAGTTATTAGTTGCAGCCCAAGATTATCTTCATTTGAAGTATGTTATATATTATATTAAGTTTTGCCGCTTCCATTGAGGGACAGAATAAGGAAACTAGCTTTGACAATGGATGAAATAACATGAATTTATCAGGTGTTTTATCTCGATGGAAACATTTGTTATTAAGTGTTTGGTCCATCATAAATGTGTCACCACTTTGCCCTGAACTTCTGAATCTCTGCTGGATGTATAATGCTGTAGTTTAACTATATGAAACATACAGGCAGGCAGTAGAAAAGTGGAAGTTTTCATTCTTTATTAGTGATTTCCAATAAAGCCACTGATAAAAGTTGTTTTCCTCTTCTTCTATCTACCCGATAAAATCTCCTCTCAGGACTGTGTGAGCAAGTACAGACTGAGCTTGACTGACAGATTCCTGACTTTCTTGTTTTGTTGCACCTTTTTAGAGTGGGATAACATTTATCTTTGTAATTGGTACAACGAGTCTAGTGACCTCATGTAATTCCCCAGCATATCTCCGCCTAGCATCAACCTGCATAGACGTCTAATCAACTGAAAAAACTGTGTAGGTGTTAATCGTCTCAGAAATCAGTCCAAGGCTGCAACTAATGATTATATTCATTTTTGATTAATCTTCAGATCATTCTCAATGAATTAATTAGTTGTTCGGTCCATAAAATATCAGAAAATGGTGAAAAATGTTAAGCAGTATGTTTCTTAGCCCAAGATGATGCCTTCAAATGTCTTCTTTGGTCCTGTCCAACAGTTCACAACCCAAAAATATTCAGCTTACTGTCCTAGAAGAGTAAAGGAACAAGAACATTTTCACATCTGAGAAACTGGAATGTGAGTCTTAGGGCGTTTTTTCTTCAGAAATTACTCGAAACCTTGAATCAATTATCAAAATTGTTGGCATTTAATTTAATAGTAGGCAATTAACAATTAATCTACTAATCGTTGCAGCTCTAAATCAGTCTGAGAGAAATCTGACTTTGTCAAATGTGTGGCATTAAAAAGTAGGCTCCAGAAACATTGGTTAAAATGTGTTATTATCCATTAGACAGACACTTGAATGTCGGACTGTTCTCTCTCTGCCTGCCTGCCTTCTACCTCCTACTCTTCTGTAGTGGAAAAATAAAAAAATAAAAAGTCTGAAAGGCTGTAAGCACATTGATGGACAGGCTGACAGATGCTGCCTGAGCTCCTGATGGGAAGGTTTCAGGGGTGTGTGTGTTTGTGGGGAGAGAAAGAGAGAGAGAGAGAGAGAGAGGGCGAGTAAACAACAGACAGAAACAGTATGTCAGACCTTTCTTTGCTGTTTGAACATCCGGCAAACCAGGATGGAAATGAGCCACTGATTCACTGATTCACCATCCTTGAAGATTTCATTTGTGCTTAATATATATTTAAAGCCATCAGATATATCAAAATGAATAAAAGAAGCAGTGAAAGCTGGGCTTCAGAGGAGAGGGAGTTTGAGGTTTACATGTTTTGCCTTTTCTCATATAAAAAATGAGTGTTTGTTTGAGTTTTAAGGCCTGGAAAAGAGTTCAGAGACAAAGTTTGCAGATGGATAACATTAAATAATATAGTTTGGTATTGTAGAGAACTGTGGAAAAAGAAGAAATGAGGAAGAAAGATAGCGATGAGGTGTGGAGGGGAGATAGTTGACGAGAGGGATAGAGGCAGTAGAAGAAAAGCAACAAAGGAGAAGGTGAAGAAGGTGAAGCCAGCAGGGACAGAAGGGAGTGAGGTAGAGGAGAGGAAGAGGTGTAGGGAGGGCAGGATGAAGGATGACAGGAGGGGCGGAGGAGGGGAGGTGCATGTAGACAAACGGGGGTGGTAGCCGGGGTCGCTGGGAGTGGAGGGCAGAGTGTTCATCCTCCATCTCTGTCCTTTTCATCCCTCCTTTCCTCCCTTGCAGGAGCTAATGAACTCCTGATGGCAGTGGAGACGGGAGGGATGGATCAATCCTCCATCTCTGTCTTTGTTTCTTTCTCCCTGCCTCCCTCCTCCCACCTGTCCTCCTCTCTTCTCTCTCTCTCTTGCTCCCTCTCTCTCTCTCTCTCTCTCTCTCTCTCTCTCTCTCTCTCTCTCTCTCTCTCTCTCTCTCTCTCTCTCTCTCTCTCCTCCTGAGTTTTTGGCAGGGCCCCAGCGTTGCTGGCTCCGACTCACCTCCTTCATTGTTTGTCAGCAGATTTTGGGAGACGGAGTGGGAGGCTTAGTTAGAAAATTATTTGGACCTCTGCCTCTTCCTTCTTTTTTTCTTTTTATTCGTTTCTTCTCCCTCTCTCTCTCTCTCTCTTTCTGTTTTCCACTCTCTCATCCCTGCTCCCATAATGCAGCAGCAGCAGCAGGAGCAGTGGCAGCATCAATAAATATTGTGTTAATGTTCTGGTGGCTGGAGCCAGCAAGGTGATAAAGGAAATCTATTTGATTTCTGTGGCTCGTTTGTTTGGCCTGACGCCTCTCCGGTTGGTGTGCATATGTGTGTGTACATATTGCGTACCAGTATACAATATGTGCTTGTCAGGTGTAGTGCACAGTGTCTCTCTTAATTCTGTTTTATTTTCCTGACATCTGTTCACGCCCCTGTTTGTTAACTCTTTCACTCATCCTTTCCTACCTTTTTCCTTCCTCTGTCCTTTTTAATTTGATTCCTTCCTGAAGTTTCTCCCACTGTTGTATTGAGACAAATTCCCTAAAGGGTCCAATTCTTATTCTTCATGCTCAGCAGCATGAGGACACTCTTTCATAATATTGAGAGCCAACTACTGTATAATAGTTCTCTTGTAGTTCCTCGAAGTATAATACAAGGAAGCTACTTACTGTAGCACTGTGTACTGCAGGAAACAAACCGGCCTGTATGACATGTCGTCTGACCACATCTGCAGGCAAAAGTGTTTGTCTCTTACAGTCACAGTTGAAGGCGGGGAGAAACCCGTCCTGTCATGGATAACTTCAGTACTGATTGTTTAGATCGAGACAACTGTGAACATTTTTAGACAATCTGTTCTCGTGCATTCATTGAAGTTTAAACCCTGCTTACTTTCTCTGCACATCTGGCCAATTGTTGTGTAAAGTGGGCTTGACCATGTGATCGCGGTTATTAAAGTTGGAAAAATGGTCAGTTGTAGCACCCCTAATTCAGACTTTTTTTAAAGATATACAGTATGTGGGAAGGTTTCAGACACTGTTTGACCATCTGATAATCACTGCAGTTTAAGCATAATTATCCTTGACTGTTCTGCATTGCGGTTGGATAAGGATAAACATATCATATCATAATCATGTTTGGTTTTCATGTGTTTTAGCTTTGTTTCAGTAAGTTGGTGTTCATACCTTTCACCTCGCTGTTGTAAAATGAGACAGAAAAATAAAAAGGTTTAACATTTCTGGAAAATTTCTCTGTAACATATTTAAGTGAAAAAAAACAAGTTTCCTAAAAAAAAACCTCTACCAACTTGCTTCATGAAGATAGATTTGTGTTAGCTTTCCCCTGACAGCATAAGAAAACAACAACAGCCATCTGTTTTGATTGTGATGATCGTATTATTACATTCTGAGTGGATGCATTTCCATTAAGGACCCATCTGAATAAAGTTTCAGGGACATAAACATTTAGCACTGAAGGCAAACTCAATACAGAGACACGTAGTTTAGCCCACATGGTATGCAGAAGTGAACCAGAAGTGTAAATAAGTTAATTTTCCAAAGAGGTGGAAGCTAAATATTTAGCTGTTGTTCTAACACCAAGCTAACACGAGTCTCATTTGCTTATTTTTGATTGAAAGATTTAAGTGGTTGTACAAAAATTTGACATTGTTTTGCTTCTTGATTGAAATATCAACACAAATAGCCAGCTAAATAAAACCACCAGGGAGTGATCATGTCAGTGGAGGCTTCAAACAAAAAATCCAAAGTTACTAATCAGCTGTCTATATCTAACCCCTTCCTGCCTTAATAGAGGAGCTGGTGGGAAACACTGACATAAGATGTTTCATCTGGGAATAATCTCCAACGTCTTTCAGTTTCCCTCAAGGAACAAACTAGGTTCTTATCATTGAAGTGATCCTCCTTAAACCACGCTACAGCTAGCAGGGGGCATTTATTTTTGTGTATCTGTTATTTTACACTTCACTTAAGGAAGCTTCGCTCCCCTGAGTGCAATACCAGAAAACTAATTTACTTTGCAGAGACAACAGACTTCTGTATTTGACATGAGGAGCGAGCTTCCTTCCATCCAGCGCATCCCTGCGGAGTGTTCAGCGGGGGGGTCCACGGGATAGAGTGCTGATGGGAATGGTGATGGTGATATCAGCATCCGAGAGTGACTCATGACTGCACCTAAGTGGCTCTGAGCCTTCCAGTCAGTCGGAAGATGTTGATGTGTGTGCGCGTGCGTGTTATTGAGTGAGGTCGTTAGCACAACATTAAAGTTGCTGGCTGAGAAGTTAAGCACAGATGTACGCTGCGGTTTTTGTCTTTGCAGAGTAGTTTTATTTGTGGTTTTACACCTTTATGTTGCAGCTCAAGCTGTGTCAGTTGTGGGTTCTGATGCACAACAACTCATGTTGAAATGTATTCAGTGAAATGTCCAGCAGAGACCGGCTCTACTCTGCTTTGTTTTGCATTTTTCTCACTCCAAGAGCATTTCACACATTTCAGGTCTCAATTAATGAATATTTTCATCACTTATTCATCTGTGGATTATTTTTCAATTGATCATTTGTCCAGATGATGAATCCAAAAATCCATCCCTTTGACTTGACTAGACTTTGGAGATCCCCTGACTTCCTCGAGCACCTCTGTGAGGTTGGCATTTGTGGTTTTGAGTGAAATGTGTGGACAGCTAGTGATGGTTTGCCATGAAACTTTTGACATCCTTCAAATTTCCATCTAGTGCTGCCATTACTGTTTAAACAAATGTGTGTTAACATGCTAAAACACTAATCTAACATGGTGAAATGGTATTTGTTACACCTGCTAAATATCAGCAGTTTAGCATTTTGAGCGTCTTAGCATTTAGCTCTAAACAGTGTTGCGTTTAAGCCCAACCTCAGAGCTGCTAGTAGTAAATAAATGAATTCACTTATCAATTAATTGACTGATGATTTAAGCACACATTTCAGTTGTGATGTCATGTTGCTGTAGAGTCACCCACATTTTTAGCATTTTGGTATCAGATAAATTACAGATGGGAAATTTTATTCACACACTTTTAAGTGACACGTCTAAATCGGAGACTTACATATGAAACGTGTCCCCAAACCTCTCTGTTTCATCTAGACAACACACACACAAAATTAAATCTTCCTCTTGAACTGTCAGGGTGTTACTTTATCCATCCACTGAGTGAGAGGTGTGTGTGTGTATGTGTGTGTGTGCGCGCCTATCTATCTTTCATGTTTGGCTGTGTGAGTGGGTTGCTGTCTTCTTCTCCTGCACACCTGTTAGCATGGCCCCGATGACGATGTTTGATGTATGTGATGTGTGTCAAATGCCTTTCTCTCTTTTTTTCCCCCCCTTTCTTTTTTTTCCTCTTCTCGGCGAGCGTGTGCGTGTTCGCAGTGCGCGTGTGTACGTCCGTGTTTGTGAGCGCACACGTGTTTGATGTTGAGGTAAATATTTGATACCTGACATCACACATTCATGCACACACAGGAATTCAAAGACGCGTACGCACACACACACCCTGACATTTTGATTCTTTCAGCTCATTCATAATAGTTGCCCTATTTCTCCCTTTCTCTCCCTCTCTCTCTTTCTCTCTCATCTTTCTTTATTTCTTTCTGTTCTTTTTCTACCTTTTCTGTTTTTTCTCTCCATGGTCTCTCAACCTTACTTTTATCAATCTTTGTGATTGTTTTTTTCCCATGCTCTTTCTCTCTATATTTCTGTCAAACTTGTCAGTGTGAACCTCTCTCTTTTGAAGTTGTGTAAAATAACTAAGTACATTCACTCAAGCACTGAATTTAGATACAGTTTTGGGGTACTTGTTCTTAACTTTGAGTATTTCCAATTTGTGCTGCTTTATACTTCTATTCCGCTACATTTATCTGACAGCTTTATATACTTTCCATGGAGGTGAAACAGTCCAGGACATTACTGGGAAATACAAGAATTTCCCTTTAAGTAAAGGATCTGAATACTTGTTTCACCGCTGCTCTTTTGCCTACCTTCACTCTAGTGGCTCTGTCCAAAAATAGCTGTGTGTGTGAGTGAAAATAGGCTTGGAAGTGTGTGTATGTGTGTGTGTGTGTGTGTGTGTGCGTGTGTGCGTGTGTGTATGTGTGTGTTGCAGTCTTCCCTGCATGCCTTCTAGCTGTTGCAGTCTTGCTTGCACACACAGTGCTGCTGCTCCACACACACACACACACACACACACACACACACACACACACACACACACACACACACACACACACACACACACACACACACACACACACACACACACACACACACACACATACTCTGACCATCCCATCACATCTTGTCTGTCATTCTGTCTCCATATGAAGAGGAAGAAATATTCAATGTCAGTGAGATGAGAACAAACAGCAAGGCAGAGAGGGAATGGGGGGATGACAGGTGAGAGAGGTGGATGAGAAATGATGGACGGATGACTGGAGGATGTGAGAGTAGAGGTGGAGGAGAAAATCTGTGAGATTGGTGATGGGGAAAAAAAGATAAGGGAGACAGCATGAGAATGAAGATGGAAAAGTGAGTGATAGAAAGAAAGGAAGAACGAAGGGAAGTGAGAGCAGCTCTGCATTTCCTTGGTTTGGTTGTTGCCGAAGGCTTTTCAGACTATTTTTTTTGGGTTTTTGCTCCCCAGACAGATAGATCTTACCCTGTTCAATCAACACATACACATCCATCAGGATCATAGAGGAAGAAAGAAACACACACACACACACACACACACACACACACACACACACACACACACACACACACACACACACACACACACACACACACACACACACACACACACACACACACACACACACACACACAGGCGCATAAATAAACACACACACATTAAATGCACTGATGTACAAACCTCCTCCCTGAACACACACACAAACACACATCTACATGCACACACAGCCCTGCCTCAGAGAGATGACTTGTTATGAAGCAATTTATATGCAAGGATTCTTTATCAAACTGACTGACCTCTGGCTCCTCAAGGAGCTTCAAGCCAGCTGTGTGTGTGTGTGTGTGTGTGTGTGTGTGTGTGTGCACGTGCACGTGTGATGATTGGCAAACAGCTTGTGGTCGTTGTGTCATTTTAGTGTATTTGTGTGTGAGAATGCACTGCAGCAACAGAGAACCTTTATCACCTGATACCCTTTTTATGTGCTTGTTGTGCTTTATGCTTAAAAAACAAACAAACCAAAATGTGTATCGTAGTCGCTGTCTGTGGTTGTGTGCATGTGTGTGTGTGTCCAGATGTTCCAGCAGTCACTTAATGTCTGTTTATTGTTGATGGATCTGTCTGCTTCTCCTGACAGCCAGACTGCCTACTCATCTCTAGAGAGAGCTGTCTGTGTCTTTGTGTGTGTGTGTGTGTGTGTGTGTGTGTGTGTGCACGTGTGTGTGTGTGTGCGTGTGCATGTTGCCCGCTGGACCTCAGCAGCTACAATCTCTTAATAATAGATCACCATCATGGCAACTGGTGTTGTGTGCTGACCTTAAGTGCTGCAAAGTGCTGCAAAAAGACTACGGACCACAACACTGTTTCTGCACTGTCATCTCCAGGGCTGACTGAGACAGAGGACAGACAGACAGATAGAGAGACAGAGAGATAGACAGCCAAGCAGAGGGATGACATACTTGCAGACAGACAAACAGATGGCAGGCAAATGGGTAGATGGGCAGAAAGGCAAAGAGTCAAGCAGTCAGACAGACAGAAAGACAGATGGCAAGCTTACAGGCAGACAGACGGGTGGACAGAATGACAAATGGGACGCAGCCAGACAGACAGATTTGGAAGCTAGAAGACAAACGGAGAGACAGACAGAAAGTAGCCTGCCTTATTCATTTCAAAAATCAAGAAGATTGTTAGCCTGGATAATCTTTGACATTTTGCATTTTATGTCTATTTGAATGTTTCTCTTATCAATTTTTAGTCATGGTATAATTTACAGCTAGTATTATTGAAATGATTACCTCATAAATCAATCAGTCATAATTAAATAGTTTATGAAGTGGGAATGTAGTCAACCAAAGAAAATCTTGGTTGACTGAAATAGAGTCTACTCTTCAACCAATTGATTGGTTGATAGGGAAAAAATGCAACATTCACTTAATATAGTAAACAAGCCAAGTTAGCTTTCTGCTCTAATGTGTGCTGACTATGCTAACAACATAATGTAGTCAGCATGTTATGTGGTTATTGGATGATATCTAGTGTCAGAAACACTCACACAACCCACCACTTTTAAGCAGAAGGCGGAAGATAACGTTATTTCCTAGCTTGACCAGCCCGAACGAGGCATCTCGTCCTCTGGGCTAGGGTTTGCTATCTTCATCTCTTTCTTTTTTCCATTTTATGGCAGATTGCAACCAGTGCATTGTCACCACCTATCATGTTGGAGTGTGAACCAGAGTTATCCACCACCACAAACAAACACAACACTGTTTTCTCGCTAAACTTGGAAGCCCTGGATGCAGGGCCCGGGGGTGGGTCCAGGTTCAACCAATGAGATTTTGGTCAGACAGTCAATCAGCAGATTACAACCCTAGCAAAAATGCCAAAAACTCACAAAGAGGGATTGTCTTTCAGAGTTTTATTCCAACTTTGTATGCATATGGGAATCACAGTCTGAGTAATTGAGACAAAAGGGAAGTGAAACATTCAGATTTTATAGTCTTAGCCATGCCACAGAATGTTAAAGAACACTACATGACCCTTTAGATATACAACCTTGGCAGTTATTAAGTCGTACTATAGCTGGTCCTTTATGCATCCCATATTATAGTCTTCCTGAAAGGGGTTCTGTCCCCCCATCAATCTGCTGGGAGGATGGGAAGTGCACAGCATAACTAAAAGTTAAAGGTCGGACCACACAGTTTCACTTTTAATAACATTTCTGCACATTCCTCACACAAGGTTTATGCAAGTAAAATAAGTTTATACCATACATGCACATGTAGTATAAACATGTGAATCATAAAATGATATAGCATAAGAGGAAAAACACACATTCTCTGGTCTCAGCTTCTCAAATGTGATAATCTGCTGTTTTTGTCTCTTTTTTATATATATTTGTAAATGGAATACTTTATGGGTTTTGGACTTTTAATCAGACAAGGGGATATATCATACACATTTCCAGGTCTGTATTTATATTTTTGGTCTCACAATAAAAATAAAAAACTCTTTATCTCTTTATAAAACTTATTTATCTTCTACTGGATCTTCATGCAGCTCCTCAATTCAGATGGGCCCACTTGAGGTAGTGCACATGTTCAAAAGCCTCTGAGATTGTCACACATTCAAAAAGCAATGAAGTGCAAGTAAAAAAAACAAAAACATTCTCATGCAATTTCAAGTAATAAATGAGTAAAATAAATCAAATGAAGGTAATTACTGTTCTTATTGGCTATATGCAGACATGCTCTACAGGAAGCATTGTTGTAACCTAACAATTCATTCACATTATTTGCAAGAAACACCTGCAGCACCGAAAATTAACTTGACTGAAAATCAAAGGAATAAAAGGTAGGTCACTCAAATAAAAACCAATGTCTTTCTCAAGCCTATTTTAAGACCCCCCCTCCCCCTCCCTCAAGCAATTCAATCTTATGCATTTTCAAGTAACAAATGATGATATTTACTGTTCTTATATATGTAGACATTCTCTAGAGTGACGCAAATTACTGTAGCCTAAAGTTTCAATTTTGTTACTCGGGATATCAATGTTCTTCTCTGTAAGTTGTGCTCTTCTTTGACTGCCAATGAACCCTGATGTATTACATTTCTTACTCTGAGGCTGAGCTTGAAGCAGCGATGTACAAATACCTCTTAGCAAACGTTGCAAGGTGAGGTAAAGCTTCATCATTTATCCTCCACCATGTGAGTGAGTCCTCGTCTGCACTGAGGTCAGGCATCTTTTCATACCTGTGAACTCATTGTTGAGTTCTGCACCCTCTTCTCTGCATAATGCATCTTCTCCATGTTCACAATTTTTTCCCCTTGTATGCTTGTTAACAATCTTTCAGATCTGCTTTAGTTTTTTTTGCTGGTTGCTTTTTGGCTTCCAATTTCTGGTAAATGAACATTGTCCATAAGATTTAGTTCAACCCCATCTGTCCTTGATTCTTTGTCTGAGATCTCCTCCAATATTTTCTTTAAGTTGACATTTTAGGTTACTGTCACTTTCCTCAGCTGTCAAAATAGAAAATATCTTCCAACTTAGGGGCAGGACAGAGGAGAGAGTGGTGTGTTATTCACCCCAAGGGCATCTGTGAAAGAGCTGACAGGGCTCAGTACATCTTTCACAGCATCAACAAGTGTAATGTCTGAATCTTTAGGCATGAGGTGCCATTTCTTCTGATCAGCGGCTGGAATTGAACAGACCGCTTGCAGCTGTTGTAGAAATCTCTCCAACATTTCAGTCCCAGCGTGTGGGCTCAAATCTTTTTGTTTCTTCTTCAGCTGTCGGAACATCTTTGGTGACCTGCTGAAAACAGACACTCTCTTTCTCAATCTCGACACTGCTCCAGGCCCTCATTAATGGCAAGGTGCATGTTGTTCCCAAAGCAGAGCACCCATGTGAAAACTCGCTGAAATGCTTTGTTTGCAGAGGCATTATCAGTGGTGATACCAGCCATATTTGATATGTCAAGCTTTCATGTTTCGTGTACTATCTCCTCCAATGCCTCCCCATAAGCTGTCCACTGTGAGTTCAGCTCAAACAGCAGCTCTGCATGTCGCAGGATTCTGATATAAATTGCAGAGTTACTACCATGAATGTGGTTATGGCCCTGCTGGTCCATGGGTCAGTCTTGCATGAAAAGAAGGGTTTTCCCCCCCAAGAAGAAACTAAGAGGATTAGTAGAAAATTGAAAGAAAGAAAAAGATGTTCCAGTCTCAGTCACACAGTTTGATTGACAGTATGATCTAAATAAAGTGCAATACTTTTCATCACATTTATTCTTGCCTCAGGTTGGGTGTATGCAGCTATTAAGATGTTTAAAACCCAAACACAGGTACTTTTTATGACACTTTATTTCCCATTTTCATTTGCAGTGCCATCTGCTCACTTGATAATTACACTTCAGCTTCAGTGGCTGCACTAGTACAGCTGCAGGGTTTCCGCCAGTGTATTGCAAGCCTGACGAACCTGAGTTGACCTCCTGCTGGGCCTAAGCACTGGGCAGTTAAAAAAATAAAAGTATTTTAAGTATTTATACAAGTAGTGTCGCTCCTTTAAGTATAAGTTAGCAACAACTTCGGCCCAGACTCATTTAAGGTTGACTCCTTTAAGGCGCACCAGCTATTTTATTTGATATTTTAGTGACAATCTCAGCCACTCCTCTGAGTTTTGTTCAGGCCTAAAAACTTTTCTGATGGAAACCCTGAGCTGAAATGATAAATATGTTCCTATGATATGCTGTAGAAAACAGACTTTTCAAAATTGGTACTTGACTGGCATTGTTATCACCTGCCTAAATGAGCAAAACTAAAGGGAAGAAACACTCCAGAGTGCAAATAAGCTGCTATGAACATGCTGCAAGTGTGAGCGCACCCTGAAACCGTCATTTATCAAGGGTACGCTATTTCTCTTTGAGCAGTAACAGCTGCTCACACCCAGTGTTTTCCTCCAACATCCATACTGGGTTTCTATACTGAAGCTTACCTTTTTTTTTAATAGCACAAGGGTGTGTTACATATCCTGTGAACTTGTAAAATAGCTGACACATGATTTTCCTGCCCACCTGCAGTTTGGTGTCCAGATATTGCTGTTTGCTCAGGCCTGATCTGTTGCAGATTTTCAGAGAGCAGCCCCCTTTAATCGTTCAGTCAGACATAGTGCTCTCGGCAGTGTCATAGTCAGCCAATTAATTAGCTCCCCAGGCGGCTTGGCTTTCCCAGCATGCATTAGTCAACCTTCTCCCTGTTTGTCTTATTGTAAATGTTTTGGGCTGACACTAAACTATGCACAGAAAATGTGGCTTACACCAGCTGATAGTACGCAACTGACAGCTAGAGCTGAAAGGATCCTGTAGTCTGTGTCAGGTTTAAGTTTCAGGTTCCCATTTTTCTACAATGTTGTGGGGTGTTAAGTTAAATCTGCTGAAATATTGTTCCTTTTATTTAGGAACGGATTGAATGGAGTTCTTTTTTTCTGGTACTGTTGAAATGGGTTTAAAATGTATGTGCTGGTGATGGTTTCTGTTTAGCCTGGTTTCGGATCAGCCATCTGCATCTTCAAATTGTTCAGTTATCCAGATAGATCTGGTGTTCATTGATGGATGTTTCTGTGGATTGGAGAAACAAAAGAGTAATCAGAGCTTTGTAGCTAGGATTGGGAATTAAGGATTTCATCTTCCACTGCTAGGTAGCTACCAAGCTAAAACAGTAACACAAATGGCCACAAATATAGCAGCAAGCATGGATGTTGTAAGTCAACTCACAGAAATAACTCTTAATTTAGGCATATTTCATATTTCTTCAATCAGTGTGAAAACATTAACTGCTACGAGCAAATGCTGCCACAACCTCCATGTTCACTCACAGGGAAACAAGAAGGACAGATGTGTGATTTGGTTTGATTATTAAGATTAAAACTAAATTTAATCCTAACCCTCTTTCCACAAGTAATCGGCTATCATGAATATTCAAGCTAAAAGGATGAAGTGAAATGAAATGACAATTCAATCTGATAACCAGTGTTGGGTTTGTTTGGGTTCGGACATAATATGGCCAGGCTACAATTTGATTGGACACAATTTTTCAGGCCTATTTGATATTTTAATAGTCTAAAGTATTATCCAAATTATTGAAATTAAAAATGAACGTGTGCTAGTATAATCTAGATAAGATTAAATTGCAACCCTCTAATCAGCATCAGATTTTGGACCAGACTTTGTAAAATGGGACTAAAAGCATTCTGGGCTAGAGCTGCAACGATTAGTTGATTGATCGATTAATTGATCATCAGAAAATATTCTGAATATTCTGTCTTTCCAGCTCCTTTAATGTGATTATTTTCTGGTTTCTTTCATCTTTAGTGACAGTTAACTGAATATCTTTCAGTTGTGGATTGTTGGTTGTGACGAAACAAGACATTTTAGGTTGCAATGTGGGACATTTTAAAGACCAAAGACCTATTCTGGGCTAATGGTCACTTCTTAACTTGAAGCAGAGTGACGATTACCTCTGCATTAATCCTACAAAATCCTGCTACTTCAGTTATTAGCTACGCTGTTGGATATTTCCTCTGTTTTGTTTGCAAATGTGAGTGTGTGTGTTTGTGTGTGTGCGTGTGCGTGTGTGTGCGCACTTGTTGCATTGTCTGGCTACCACTCATTGCCCCTTGGCTGATGTGAGTCATGCATAAAAAGGAGGACACAGCTCGTCACATAGCACTTTAATGTAACACTGCCTGGCCACAGGGCAGCATGATTGTGTTTGTTTGTGCACGCCTGTACAGAATGTACTGTATACGTCTGCATGCTTGATTCTTCTATTTTTATACCCTGCCACCACGATCATGTAAGGCAGGACGTTCTCTCCCCATGGTGGCGTCTGCCTGTCTCTGGGTGTTTACACAATCCTTGAACAATACAGCACACGATATTAGGCAAAGTTGATGCTTCCATTACCAGTTCCTCGAATTAAATTTGCATTTTAACAAGGTAATACTGATTTAGCTGTTTGTTCTAGTTGCTTTAAGACACAGAGTTCATACACACACCATTAGCTTATTATTTAAATTAATGAGTTCATTAGCAAAGCTGGTTCTGTTTTATATAGCATGGTGATTACAGCAGGATTTAGGGAGCTTAAAGTTTCAGGTGGTTCATGTTTTTAGTGTCTGTTGTACATACGTCTACTTGTTTTCCAATGTGCGGGTGGGTATATATAGATATATACTGTGCATTTGTGTGCTCAAATGTAATTTTGTCTGTGTGGAGAGAAGAGCGTTTTTGTGTGCCTCTGTAACTCACTGGGCTTCCTGCTGTCTTTCTCTGGCTTGTTTGTCTTTGTTAGGATTATATAGTCTCCCTGTCTGGATGTTATTCCAGTCTAACTCTCATCTTTCTGTCTGCCTTCATCTTTTGGGACATCACTCTGTTTTTTCTTTGACTGATGATCTGTCTCCTTACTCTTGTATTGATCTCCAAATCTCTGATTCCTCCTCCCTGCTGCTCTCCAAACCTTCTTCCTTCATTTAGCCAGGAGACCAATTTTTTATTTGTCAGAAATGTTCGCATTATTTTTTACGATATGATTGTATATCATTCTATTTAAGTGTTCTTTCCCCTCATACAACATGGTTTCATTGACTCTGACAGCTGCTTGCCTCCAGCTATTGTCCTGCTTCAACTCTGACAAACTGCAGGGTTAGACAGTGTTGTTACAGTGTTGGACTGTAATACAACTGAAAACAAATAGTGCGAAAAAGCAATACAATGCCGCACAGCAATATTTTACTTCTAGATTATAATTAGGGCTGCAACTAATATTTGTTTGCATTATGGATTAATCTGCTGATTATTTTCTCCATTAATGGATTCATTGTTGGGTCTATAAAATATTCAAAAATAGCAAAAAACATCTCCCAGAGCCCAAGTTGGCATCTTGAAATTGTTTATTTTGTTCAACCAATACTCCACAACCAACATATATTTAGTTTACTCTCATTGACTATTTAGATAGAAGAAGTAATACAAATAATAATAATGATAACATTTATTGATATAGCACTTTATTTAACAAAGTTATGAAGTGCATTACAGTAAAACAAATAAAAGTGAGTTAAAGCATTTGAATTCTTGCTGTAGAGTCAAAAGCGTGCAACTCTTGTACCATCTGTTATAACTGTTTGGCAAGACAGTACAGAGACTGTCACAGACTTTACAGACTCTACTGATGTCCAAATCCAGTACTCATGCCCATCCCTAGTGCAGACCTGGAGTCTGGTTCACTGGACTGATAAAGATGAACTCGTACATTTGTGAATCTTTTCCGCCCCCCCTTATTTCACTCACTCCATCTCTCTAGAGAACAAGATATATCTCAATCTACACTCTGGGATCTGGTTCACTGGATTGATTGAGACAGGGGGTTGTGTGTACAGCGTGAGAGACAGAGGGCCATACAGTAGACATGGAAGCTAAGGATGAGAGATAGAGTGGAAGGAAAACGAGCGATATCAGGCGTAGAGAAAGAATAAGTGAGATATAGTGAGTGGTGGAGAGAGTGAGGAAATCAAATTAGAAAGTTGTCTTGGCAGTTGCAGAGCTAAAAGTCTGCCTCGTGCCGCAGGTGATCAAAAAAGAAGAGAGGGGGATTTTAAGAAGATAACGTGACATTTCCAATTACTGTCACTTCTTTTACCTTGAACGGGCCAGCAGTTCCCCTCTTACATATGCGTTTAGAAATGCCGGTCTACCACCAGGACAAGAAGTTAAAGAGACTGTCCTGTCAGCTTACAATCACAGGCTCAGTCCCCATGACAGCTCAGAGACATCGAACCTCTCGTCTGGTTGCTATAGATACCACTAAATTCCTAAAAAGAGCATACTGTAAATCAATTAGTCAGATGGATTGGAAACAGATCTTAGTAATTATTTTGTGTTGTGAAAGCTGGTAGACTAAACAACTTCAGCAGCCAAAATTTGCCCAAGTGGCAGGTGATGGTTTCCGACTTTGATGTTTGCAGCGAGAAAAGTGGAAGTGTTGCAGTATTGCGAGTAAATCATTGTAATTCTGTCCAATTTTCCTTCATAAGGAAGTATACAATCAAGCAAATGTTTGGCTACTGCTTGGAAGTTTTACACTCATCCAAACAACAGCCGGTTACTGTTGTCAGCAAACCAAATAAAAACCAAGTGTCAGCAGATAGCCACAAGCTCACTGATATGTTAGTGTGAATGAAACGTCAGTGTAAAAACATCTTCCTCCATTTGTAAAGACTAGACTAGGCCAAATCAATACTATCACGATACTTAGCTGCTGATTCGATATGTGATTCTTGTGATTCTTGTGATTATTGGGTGTGTGGAGAGATCACCTGTCAGCAGGCACTGACAGCATCAACAGTGTTTTGTAATTACTTATAATTTCAGAAAGGGGAGACAAATGTCTTGCATGACACCTTTTAAGTGAATCAATTTTTTTGCCACCTCAAGTAAAGAGAAAACAAAACAAAGTTTAATTCCAAACTATCAACCATTAATTAAATGTAAAAATCTGCCTCTGAATAATTGCCTTTAAAAAAAAAAGAAAAAGAAAAAAGCATAATAGCTACCACAGTGCTGGCCCAGATAAAAACTGCAAATGCAAAACTTAATTGGTTTATCTTTTTATTCTATCCAAAAGCACTTGAACCTTAGATACTGAGATGTTTGAAGCAAAATAAGTTAGCATTTGATAGTCAGATCTGTTAACCTTGGGAGTATAAAGATTGGGATTTTAAAAGAAGCTTTGTGTGTGTGTATTTATCTGTCAAATCGGCATGCACAATAAATGTGTCTGTGCTATTCATATTGCCTATGCATTATAGCAATATCACACTCATCTTGGCATATGCTGAAAGTAAAGCCCTTTGTGGTAGAACTTAAAAAAAAAAAGAAATTCCTCATTCAGGATGACTGGATTTAGACATGTTACCTAGTTTTTGTCCATCTTTCCTCAGTTTGTCAGTTGGTCTAGACGTTTGAGACAGCACGCTTCATGTAATTAAATTATTAATTTCTTTTTCAGATATGAGAGATTGTGTTACACAATAAGTAAAAGAGAATTTGCAGCAATAGGGAGACAGTAGGAGAGCACAACAAGCATCTTGAAACTTGTAGAAATGTTCTATATCTAGAAAAACTTGACAGTACAACTTGGATTGCAAACAAGTTCAATTCACACCTGTCAATTTAAATATATTTCTTTCTTGTTTTTGTCATTGTATATATTGTATATATGGCACATAGGTCAAGAGATGCTATTGTGCATGTGTTGTGGGCTGTAAATTAACCTGTAAATGTACTTTAGCATCTTTACATGGAATGATGGGGTGCTTTCTTTATCTGTAGTTAATACTTCCATAGTGTAGTGTGTGATTGCCCCCAGTTCATAGAGTCACCAGCTGCCTCCTTTAACCAAGCAGTTTCACCAGTGCAGTGTAATGAGTGTGATAGAACAAAAACCCGACCAACCAATCGCAGTCTGTAGCGCAGCCAGTCAGCGACACACCAGGTTTCACACGCTCGGACGGTGTCTGATCTACAGTATTTGATGGAGTGCCTTTCCAAACTGGAAGCACTGTAGTGGGAATTGAATCCTGTTGTTGTGTTGATGGGTGAGGGGAGGAAAGGAGACAAGTTTTAACCTCAGAGCAACTGTGGGACTAACGTAGCTAAAATTTCTAGCAGATCTTGTATGTCCCTCCTGTCTCATAAACCAGAACACTTGATGTTGCAGCATTTTTGGAGGATTAAAATTACTCTCAGCTCATGATAAATGCCTTTTTATAAACCTGACCTATCCATTTAAAATGGTGTAGGAGCTTCTTGTATCTAATGCAGCAAATCAAAACCATCACATTGATGGATGGAGCGCCACTCAGCTAAACTTATAATGAAAAATAACCCTGCACAGCTGTAACCACAGATAGCTGCCAAATACGTGGGAGACACCTGAGTAAATATTTCAGGCCAAAATGTTCCTTTTTTATGCTCGCTCAGTCAAGGGGTTAGCTAAAATCACAAACGAGGACCCAAAGTTCTTAAATTTGCGCCACAAATAACCCCTGTTAATGTAAATGCTTCAAATAACATTCATTAGACTGACTCCTTTGGAAATGTAACGTAAAGAATAGACCCTCAAAACTATTTTATGTGACAGTTTTCGTGAGAGTTAACATTTTCCTTTGGGTGGCCAGGAAACAAAAATTCACTGGGCTGCGTTTAAAAAAAAAAAAAAAAAAAAAAAAAAAAAAATTCGCTTGAGTGTAGTTTAAGTGGGTCGCCTGAGAGTTTAATAGGCGGTGGGGGGAAACCCTGAGATAGATACAGGCGTGCAGACTTGAAGTCAGACAGACGTAGCTGGAGGAAGTCAATGATGTACTTAACCGCTCTCCTCAAAGGCAGGAAGATGGGGGAGCGCTAGACAGATGGGAAGAGGTGGAAAGATGGAGAGAGAAGTGAAAGAGGCCGAGGAAGTCAATAATGTACTTAACCTTAGTCTGCAGACTCCCCGTGTCCCTGTTATTGTAAGGCAGGGAAGACGGGAAGAGGGAGGAAAATGGGAAGGAGGGAGAGGGTACGATGGCAAGACTCTGGAATGGAAATAGTCAGCGGCATTGAAGAAGCGGTGTGTTTTTCTGTCAGCATAAATGTCAGAGTAGTTAAGTGTGTGCAGGGCAGGCGGGGAGGCTGGGGTACAGGAAGAGCCCCATATAAGAGGGAATAGCCCAGTTTTACGGCCACATAAATCTCCGTTCCCCACACTGAAGGTTGTAACCCTCCTTCTCCTCCTCCTCTTTTGGCTTTCCTGCCTTAGTGTAGCACACGCTAAAACCTCCGTTTGACTTCTTGACTCTATATGCCGCTGTCTCTTTTGCTTCATTTCTTTCTCTTTCAGACTCTTGACCCATGCCCTCCACTTTTTCTTCTTTCTGGCACGCTATATATGTTCTTTCCTTTGGACCTCAAGCTACAGTACCAGGGCACGAGATTAAAATGTTTTTTCAGCTTTTTTTCTCTTCACTTTAATCCTTGTCAGGGACACTTCTATAATAAATCCTCAATTTTGTAAGATTTATTTAATGTTGAATCATAATGTAGCAACCTATTAGCAAGGTGAATTTGGTGGTTTGCTAATCAGAGTTCTTGTTTTCTCGCCTGAAAGTGCAGCTTAAAGGTTCACAATTGTTCAAATCTGTCCAAAAACAATAGTCAGATGCCCAAATTAACATTAACGTTTTTCTTGCTGTAATCATTCCTCCTGTTCACGCTGACCATTAAGAGATCCTTTCATGATGCACGTGCAATGTAAGCGATAGGTGACAAAATCCACACTCATCCTTCCATCCAAATATGTATTTAAAAGTCAACAGGGTCTTATCGTGCTTGCACAGTGTGTGAGTGAAAGTCATTAGTAGCCCATTGATATTTATGTATGATGGTGTGAAATTTTTAGCATTGACACTCATAATTCTGAATATATGGGAAATGCTGTTATCTGTGACTGAACTGTCAGCACTCCATTAGCATTGTGGATAATGTAGGCACCAGGTTTTGACAAGGAAGAAGAACGCATGAAATAAAATAAAAAAGACTATCTCAGGCTCTGCTGCACCGCTTTTGATACTTTTGCCCATTGTGAGTCCCTCAATGTATAGAAGTGCAATCATACATTTTTCCTGCACAGTGTTGCTTTCTTGAGTAGTTGATGAGTCGTTCGGTCTATATAATGTCAGAAAATGGTGAAAAATGACCATCACAGCTATCCAAAGCCTGAAGGTTCAACCCTAAAATGTCTCCTATTCCGACCAACAGTCCGCAACCCAGAGATAAGTTGGTTTATTATCCTAGAAACCTAAAGGAACCAGAATATATTCACATTTGAGAAGCTAGAACCAGAACATTTGGGCACTTTTTTTCCTAAAAAATTATTCACAACGATCAATGATCAAAATAGTTGATGGTTAATTTCCTGTTGATAGACTTAATAATTAATCGCTGCAGCACTAATTGCATCACAAGCCTGATGTATGTAATGAGTTTTTACGATCTCATAAATAGCAACTTGTTAGGCAACAAATGCATTAAAATGTCATCTGTATTAAATACGGTGCCAACCATGCAGTAGTTGCTTTAAAAAAAAAAAAAAAAGTCCCCTGTCACTGTAAAATACCCTGTTGTCTTCAAACTTGAAAAGGTGGCCTAGTTATCAGCTGGTTCAGAGAGTGTCATGCTTTGTTTTGCCGTTTGTTGGTTCTGTTTCACTCTATTATGATACAGAAAAAGGCATCTAGAGTATTAAAGCGGGGCAGACACATAAAGGGGGACTTGTACAATAGCTCCCAGTGAATACAGCTCTAATGCAGGATGAATTCATAGTCGACTTGTACAAGGACTCCCACTGTATGTGAAGAAACAGAACAACTGTATCATTGTGAAGTTCCCAGCAAGTCTAAAGCGCTAATGTGTAACGGTGATCAAGTCAGTTTATCCTGGCAGGCTGCCTGCTGGAGGCTCTGACAGATTGGTGCCATCAGCGCATTATTTCATTAACACTTGTGTTTTCATGGTGAACATCTTCTCACTCGTCATTTTTCTCTCTTTCTCTTGCCCCCCCCCCTCCTTTCCCTCCCTCCCTCCTTCCCTGCCAACCCCCTGACAGATGGAGAGCGAGAAGAAGAGGAGAAAATACTCCACGAGCAGCAACGACTCCGACACCACTGACAGTAAGTTGGAGAGAGAGAGATTCAGGGGTGGAGAGGGAACGTGTGTGTGTGTGTGTGTGTGTGTGTGTGTGTGTGTGTGTGTGTGTGTGTGTGTGTGTGTGTGTGTGTGTGTGTGTGTGTGTGTGTGTGTGTGTGTGTGTGTGTGTGTGTGTGTGTGTGTGTGTGTGTGTGTGTGTGTGTGTGTGTGTGAAATCTTGAAGTATCAGAAAAGTGAGTTCCTGTGCTGCTGTTGTGTATGGTGTTTCTGCCTGGTTTTAGTCAGCTCTTGCAGGGTATTTCTCATATTTACTGTCCAAATAGAATCTCTTCCTGTCCCTCCTCTGCTCATTAACACTCCTCCTTTTTTTAAGCATAGCTATAATAAAAAATATGTACATGTAGTTCAATATTACACACAACATAAAAATATAATGCGCTGTTTTCCAAAAGGCAAAATAAGTCATCATTTAACAAGAAAACTCATTCTATTTGGAAAAAATGTTGCTTTTAGAACAACATTTTGCATTTCCTGACTGTCCATAAACTATACAGTTACTTTTTCCTTTTGCAAAAGGATTTTGTTTGTGTTTTCGTCACTTTCTTATGACTTGTAAACACTTTTTGTTCATGTCTGCAGGCTCTGTCATCTAAACTTGTATTTTAACTTGACCATCAGTATCTGTGAAGTCATCACAGGCTGCAGCTGTGCTCTTCTTTCTGTATGTAAGACATTCATATTGTGTGTTCCGCTGCCATTACATCAATATTGTAGTGCGACATCAACCTTATTAAATGTTGCACTCTGAGCTGCTGGTCCTGCCACTCTTTCCTTCTCTCCACCAGCTTGTGTTTGTTTATTTGTGCCTTTTCTGTCTATGTTCAATTCTTAAAGACCTAAAGATTTTGATATTTTGAAGGAAGTAAATGAACAAAGTTAATGTTTTGGAAGATCACACTACATAATGTTTTTCCTGCGCTCACTTACATTGAGCTGACTGTGTAATGAGCTGCTGCTTTAGTAAATCAGAAGCTGAATAAATGCAGATTGTGGTAGAAAATTCAATAAAACTTGGATGGCACATTTGTGCTGTGCCATGTTCTGAATAAATCTGAACCCATGTGCTTTGGAAGTAATGTTAAGCACATGAAATATGCAATCCAAAGTGGCAAAAATGAAATGAGTGCATGTTTGTGAAATAAAAATGGACTGATTGATAAATGGATTTTAGATGTTGCCTGTACAAATTGATAGACTGACAGTTGTATTTCTAACACAGTGTCATGACACAAACTCAAACAACCAATCAGATAAACAGACACAGCCATGGAGAGATACAATGCATGCTGGTGGGAACATCTGGCCAGTCTAACACATCACTGACATTGGCGGCTTCTGCTGGAAAATCACCTTTCTAATAAACAGCCGTTAAACAGCGGTACAGTGCACAAGCACATTTGGCTCTCAAAGCTGATCACTGTCTCCAAAATGTGAAGATTTAGTCATAGCCAGCTTCAATTAACCGCAGCTTTAATTGTAAATATCATTCTTCTTGGCTTTTGGCAGTTCAACATGACTAATTCTTGGAAGTGTACAGTGTGCATTATGCAATAACAGGCGAATGCATTTGTTTGGCCATTCCTGTGTCAGGCTAGCATAGACAGAAAATTAGATTAATCAGTGAACTACAAAACAAACTGCTGAGGTCAAGAGTGGATCTCACTTTTGGTTTTGTGTCTCCTTAAAAAGCTGCTGCACTGATTGGGTACAAGATATGCTGATGCCAGGCTAAACTGGTTTAAATGGCAACTAATAATTGTAGGTGTAGGAACCCTGTGTAATATAAGAAACCTTCTTTAGTTATCTTTATTAAACTGTCTCTTTTGCTTGCTCATACATATCACTGTGTTTTTGTTTTGGAATCAATGCAAAATCAAATTTTCTATAACAGTGTAAGAAAAACCAGAAAAATGGTACCTCAGTAATAGAGAAGGATAGATAGAAAATTGAGTTGATTTGTCACAAACAGTCCAAAACTCAAACTGTTGGCTATCCTGATGAGGAATAAATAAATAGATATACAGAGTTACAGATCTTTTAAATGGAACAAATCAGCAGAATACAGTTGAAGGAAATCAGGTCACTAAAAGTGCAGAGAATGGAATAGGATGAAGTGTCCAACAATTAAATTATATAAAAAGGTGAAAATTGTGAAATAATCTAATAGAACAGTGTTCTAACCCTCTGCATATAAAATCATTTTAACTAAATCAAAGATCTAAGGAGAGGTGAATTCTGGGTATTGTAGTCGTTCAGTCTTAAACTGTTAACTGCATTTCAACCAGTGCAGGTCGAAATGTGTAATGTATTTTACAGCAGCTTAAACGGGCTGTTTTTTTTTTTCTTAGACCTTATTGTGCCACCCTGTGCTGAAAGCCATAAAATTAGCCGTTAGCCGTTAGCTTTCATGGGCTCCAGCTGCATCTGTTGACTAGAGGTTATCAGGTTTCTAATTGAAGGATGCCCATGATAATTTTGGCCGCCATGCACCGAGCAGGGCTTTTAATTAACACACAGCCATGATGGTAACCTCCAACTGTGCTGCAGTCTTTTTGGTTATCTGGCCTCAGTGATGGAGTGGTGCAGCTCATATGGTCCTATGAATGTAACATATACACACACACACACACACACACACACACACACACACACACACACACACACACACACACACACACACACACACACACACACACACACCTTTCACCAGGTGGTTATGATGTGTTAGTTCTTGGACATACTAGAGTCTCTTTAGCTCAGTGTACTTTTAAAGGATAGAGACAGGGTCACACACACACGCACTTAGAGCACACATTGTGTCTCTCACACACACACACACACAGACACACACACACACACACACACACACACACACACACACACACACACACACACACACACACACACACACACACACACACACACACACATTGATTAAATTGAAGTCTTCTGATTATAACCCACTCATGGCTGTCAATTCACACCATATTACGTGTCCCTCTGTGGCGGTGGCAGTGTGTATGTGACTATATGAGCATGCATATGTGGCAAGTACATGGATGTGTTAACAGCTCTATATACAGTGTGTGTGTGAGAGTTTGTATGTCTGTGTGTGTGTGCGAGGGAGCCAGTAATTTTCAAGACAATTCTGACAGCAGTTCTGCCCTCAATGCTAGTCGTTCAGATGTCACAAGTAAAATTAGCATGGCGCAACTGTGGTGGCAAGGGAAATATGTTGAGTGGGAGGCATACGCACACACATACACACAAGCGCAAACACACACATGTAGTCACGGTCACAATGTGCTATATTACATAGTATTGGCGAATCTATGTTTTCCATTATGCCCTTGTGATGTAATTTAATTGCCAGTATGATGCAATTTTCTTCACAGCGCACATATGAAAAGCATTCAGCTATATGTGTCGCAATGGTTTTATGATTTAAAAAAAGAAATAGCATAAATTAAATTATACACACACTCGTGCCCTCTCCTCTGTTCTTATCAGCATGGCCGCTGTTTACATACATGGGCACAGGCGCGCGTACACACAGGGCAGCTGATTGAAGCGGCGGGTGGGATATTGACTCCAGCGTCTGGTTAATTGCCATTAGGTTGCGTATTAATGAGGTTGTAAAAGACTGCAGTGGACTAACTGCTTAACAAGATGCTATTTATACTGTCATTACTTATTAAACCTCTTAATAGATCATCATCAGTCTGCTTCAATTAAAGGCCTGACGCAGAGTGGTAGTAATGCTACGGCTGTCGGAAGAGTCACAGGAAAGGTTTTTGTTGGCTGCCTTTCTTTAGTGCTTCTCTAAACTGTTTGAATCATCAGTGTAAATTACAAAAGGTCTTGAACGCCATCTTATGCTCGTTTAAAAACCTTTAATGAGCAGCCTCTTTGCTTTCTAATAAGTAACCGATCCTCTGGCGGGCCACGATGGCTACAGTGTTTTGTTTTTTTAAATTGTGTTTGTATTGTAAACCCTCTCTGCACAACAAATTTCTCCATTGGGACAATAAAGTTTCTTTGGAGTGAACTGGAACGCACATGAAGTCTGATCTACAGCCAGGGACCTGCTCTTTATTTTCCCCTCTTTAAATCAACATTCACACTCAATAACTCAGTCTTGACAAACAAAGCACAGATTAAGTTATTGTTTTAGCAGAGAATCAGCTGCAGATGAGTGAATATTTGACACTCTTTGTCTGTACCTATTGAACTTACTTATTGCATTTAGTAAAAAAAAAAGAAAGATGTTTGTTAGCGTTAATTATACTGATTATGGTTTTTATTGCTGCAGGTCAGGTGACGTCATGGTCCAGGTCATCCAAGAATACAGGCACCAGCAGCACATGGGTCCGCCACCAGCACAAGAAACCATCAGAGGTAAGTTAGTGTGGCAGCTTGGTTCAGTGACTCGAGTACAAACAGTAAACAGAAAAGTGTTTAATGCAACACAATCTCTGTTTGGCCATTATGAGCTCACAGTTTTGCTCCACTTCACAGCTGTCTGTTATCTGTTGTGGCTTCGCTGAATTGTCATGAATGATTGGATTCCAACATTTTGTTTGTTTGTTTGGCGCAGCTGAACGCTGGCATGATCTGCATCTTTTATTCAATTCTTATTCAAGAAATGTATCAGGAAAAAAAGAGTAGATCAGTAGCTAATCTAAATCCTGTAAGTCTCCCTCCGCTCAGAACTTTGTTTTGCTCATTGTTGGAAAGTGGGAAGTTTCTTTGTGCTCATCAGAAATGCAATATTTGTGACATCAAAACTAGTTTGGAAGCTAATCATGGTCCATTATGCAACTTGCACAAGTGTGATGTGGAAATTTGAAGCCTTCTGTGCACATACACTGACAATGGACTTTCCAGTGAAGCAGGAGACATCTTTTGTTAAGCTGTTAAACTTTGACAATGTTTGCATGTTTATTGAGCCTGAATTTTCCAATGAGGGAGAAACATGAGCTGTCATGTTAAGGATTTTAATGAGATAATTAGCCTTCATTACACACATTATTCCAAGCTTAGTATTTTTATATATATGTTACAACATGTCTGGAGGGGATCTTAAAGGCACAGAGTTGCTACTTGGGTGTGTCGACTTCTGCGGAGGTGGTTTCTGTAATGTTTAAGATTTGTATGCAGCAAAATCCTGCACATCGTAACATGCAAAAACAAGATCCTTCTCACGCCAATACACACACAATTAGAGTCAAAAATTGAGTTACTCAAAACGCGAATCAAGTGAATAGAGAACAGTTCCCTACCTTGTTTTAAGACTGAAGGCCCTGATCCAGCCGGTGCAGCCATATATCAGTTTTTAACTCCTGTCCAATATAAATACAGCCATCTCCGCCACCACAGCTAAATCAACCAGGCGCACGGATGGCACAGATCGGTTGGCTAAAATACCACATTGGAACATCCATATGGTCATGATGAACGATCCCAAGGGCTCTCAAATGACCACCCTGGGGAAGAAACTGGCATAACCCAGTTGGAAAATGGTGCACTGTACCAGTTGTGGCAAAGCATGGCCTGCCACAATCACACATTCCTCCCACTCTGTCAGTGAAGTGGGTTCAAATCTGTTTAAGGAGAACTTGTCTCTTGCTGTTGGAAGAGTTTCACTCCAAAAATAACTATCTGCCATTTGGAACAAATTACATCTACTCTGAAAAATTAGCCGGGGTGATTTTTAAATAAAGAGGAGTAGGTAATAGCCTCTGATAGCACTTCTCAAATTCTCAAGATGTTCAATGAAACATTTTAAACAAAGATCTTTTTTGCAGAGTGAATTAATGCCATTTTAGAGGGTAATTTGCACTCTCCACTGCTATGATTTCTTCCCTAAAGTGTCAAAAACTGTTTAAATTGTGAGAGCACAAATGTTTCTTTTTTATTTTTTTTTTAAATTTTGAAAGGAAAATGCATTAAGCAAAATGCCATGCATGCCCCCAAACCACCCTGAAGTACAAGTCATCAGCACAGCATCTGTCATGGCTGTGCATTGGAAGCTTCCTCTCCCTCAGCTCCATCCAGTTAACCACAGGCTGTTGGAAGGTCCTGTCAGCAATCAGTCTCCCAGTAATTACTACTGTAGCTCTCTGCTCTGACCCGGGCCTCAGCTGAAGAGCCAGGGGCCACGTTCCTTTTCATAAATGCTGCCTCCTCTCCTCGCTCCGGGGCACAGTGCTCTTTCGCAAAGGATGGTGTTTTGCAGTAACATCTCTGCTTTTTGGGTAGCAGTGATGGACAGGAAAGGTGGAGCAGAGAGAGAGGGGGCGGGTGACATCTGACAAATGTTCAGTGCAAAGTTTTGAAGTGAAGAATGTCGTGAGTGCGTTTGAACTGATGACAGAAAAGCTTAACTTGTTGAATATGAAAAGTGCAAATTCATCTTGGTGCTGCTGGAGAGATGTTGACAGATGATACTGTACATTATATTTTATATTATTACAGTCACACTTGCACTTTGCTGGGGGCTTGCTTGCTTGCTGACTCTTTAGTCTGGTTTGATGTGTTGTCCATGTTACGTTGATTGATCCCTCAGAAAGATATGCCATTTCATTGAACTGTGTCCATTGTATTGACCCGAATATGAGATGCAAAATTAACTATAATATTATAAGATTAACCTTTTTGAAGATACAACACACTTTCACACTCGTTCTGTTAAAAATACAAATGAAATGCTATTAAACCCTTAGTCGTCATCCTTGAAGTTTTTGCTTATAAAAATAAAGCAGTATGTAAATCCCACATTTATTTAATGTAAGCTTGTCTATCAATCACATAATTCACACTCTCCTTTCGGGTGCTTGGGAGTGGTCAAAATGATTTAGTCTGTCTGTTTGAACTCCTTATCATCTGTGATAGCAGTAATTCTTGGCAGCTTGAAAGATGATTTGGATTCCGGTCTGCTTTCGACTTGTTTTCACTCATCATGAATTTATTTTCCCCATGGCTGAAAAAAACAATACATGAGCGTTCAGAAACTGCTGCAGGTTAAATTGGGCTAACAAAAACCTTTTAGGGCTGACTGACTCTAACAGACTCAGCGAAACTGACCTGAAGACACTCTCTACACTCTGTGTAGGAGCTGCTGTTACACCGGTACACAAAATGTAAATACAAATATATTCAGTCCAATACTGAATATAAAGATCAGTGATGATAAACCTGATGATCTTAAATTTGAGATTACAGCATGTATAGTTTCATTAATCACACTGACACACATTTAATCGCTGATATAAAGGTGCAACTCACAATGTATTTTAATTGAATTTCTCAGTTTTGCTCAGCCATTGACAGAGAAAAAAAGACATTTTAAAAGATGCCAGAGTAAGATATTATATACGGTCTGACCCTCAATATAATAACAATAAAGTTACTAAACTAAATTTACTAATTTACTTAGTAATTGGAAGCCCATTATACTATAAATATGTTAGCTGTTGTACATTGAGTCATTGGAGTATTGGTAGAGCAGGAAAGCAGCTTAGTTACGTTAGTTAACTTGTTTCATAGACTGTCTGGAAATGTGTGTTTGTTGCCATTGATTGTGTCAGGACTTGAAAGACATGCAGAAGCTGCTGAATTCTTGGAAAGAGATAGGGGAGGAGGTGGGACGCAGCCAGGATGAGGCTTTGAAGGCCTTCGAGTGTAGCCATTCGGAACAGATAAGCAGTTTTGCCCTTAGACGTGGTCAGGTGACCCGTCCTTCAACCTTATTCATTTGAAGCACACTGAAGCCGTTAGTCAAATGAGCCAAGAAAATCTTCGACTACATGTGCAGTTAGTGCTCTGAGTGCATTTGTATGTTAATTGGATAACTGCTCTTATTTCTGCTTCTTTTGACAGCAGTTTGTTTTGTAGTGACATAGAAACCGTTTGCCTTTTAGCCCAAGTGTTTAAGTCCTTTAAAAACTACTGGTGGTAATTCAACACGTCAACCAAAGGTGTTGCGAACTGCTGTCAGTGTGTGAAGTGCCCCGAGGCAAACAGCTTTAACTACATGTTGTATGTTTTACAGGTCAAAGGTCCTGACCCTGATTAAATGGCATCCGTCTTTTACTAACAATACTTAAGTTGGAGCAGGCGGGCAACGGGTCACTTTTCTCATTTTCACTTGCAATTGACTGTTTTGAGCTTCGCAGGGAGGAGTGGTGCTTCCTTTGCTCACCTGCCAAGTGCCAGCATCTCAGCACTTCAACACTGACACCGTTTTGCTTTGTTCAACCTGCCAGCTTTTTTTAAAACTTAAAAGAGAAAAGGCAGCGGCTATGACACAAACAGAAAACAGACACTCTGGGAAGGTTTAACCCCAGCAGCTTTTAAAGGAGAGTGGGAAGCTCTTTTTTTTACCTGACTAATCAAAGGGATGAAGAGGCTTTCTTTGTATCTAAGAAGCCGATAAATTAGGCTAATATAGATCAGAGACCCATAATAAATGTCACGTTTGCATGTGGAATTTGTTATGAGGATGAATAAACGTCCACATGTGGGTTGATGATATGATGCTTATCGTTTTAACTTTGCCGATTTAACCATCCATCGTTGACATTTATTATAAAGCCGGTCTCATTGGAAAAACATGCAATACTTTGTAGTTTTGTCAGAATGAATACTGATATGTATTAGCTGTCATTGTGGAGTTCCTCGAGAGTGTTTGAGACATGTTTGGACATAAATGTTTGTTGACGGTAGCAGCCCGTCATCGCATCGACGAGAAATGCAAGAAAGCTGAAGGAAGGGTGTTATTTTCAGGCAGTAAAAAAAATCCTCATCAGTGCAACTCCGCCGGGAAGCAAACTGAACAGTGGCTCAGAAAGCGGACACGTTTATGGAAGGATACTCACCCTCGGTTAAGGGAGGTGTGGCGAATGGTAAACACTATGGACTCGTAATGACAGCGTAGCGCTTTGCTAAAAATGAGCCGGCTCTATTTGCGCCTTTGCAAGTCTTTCACTCCGGCTTTGACTTTTCTCAGAAGTGGTTTAGAGGGCTTTACTTGGCGGAAGGAGGACACAGTCAAGTGCTTCCTTTTTTGCGCAGCTGTTTTTATCTCCGTTTAGATGAGGACAGAGATTGAGGATTTTGAAAATTTTGTAGACAAACAGGAAGTCATTATGACATACTGTATATACACAAACGGTACATATTTGGTCTTGCGGTTAATGGTTAAGGGCCGCGTTTGAGAACAAGAAAAAAAAAAAGACGGAGGCAGTAAACAAAGTGCGTACATCCACCGTTTCAACATGAAAAAAACCGACTTTAAATAAAATGCATTTTAATGTAATGTAGCTGCAGCGGTACTGAGTCACCTTTCAGAATGAGAACTCTTTCTTCAGCATCTCTCTCTTCTGACAAAAGCAAAGCTCCCCTTCTTCAGAGAAATCCCCTCTGCTCTCCCCCAGGGGATTGTGTGACACTTGTCAAAACACTGCAACAACATGGCCAGAGGATACTCACTCACACTTGTTTGAGGGCGCTTGTCAGACTCTATATTGAGACAGAAACATGAACGCACACACCCGCGCACATACAATCACACACTCACTCATGCACTCATGGGGTTTCTTCTTCCAGGCTTGTGTTTTTGAAATTTGTACTAGCACATAGACGAGGGACTGTCGGTATTCAAATCTATTTCCGTCTGGTGATCAGTTACTTCTCAGTCTGGAAATCAGTCTCGTCATGATCAGGCAATATATATGGACTTGCCAGCAAGTGTTTGTTTTATGGTGTGTGTTGTTGTGTTTCTTGTTTTTCACAGATCAAACTAGATACTGAAAAAAGGGCAGCATGATTAACAGCAGTAATTACAACCAGCATCAATGTGCCAACTGCACCTTTTTTACTTTGGTATTTCGGCTACATTGAATGTGAGTTTTGAGGAATATACTTTATAGCTTTTCAGTTACTATATTTCTCATTAATCAATTAATAATTTAAGTTTCAAACATAGAAAACACATGTTTTTCCTTGATGAGGGTTTCATTGAAACAGTTGACAAGATCTGGTTAGTGGCACAAACAATTGATTCAGGAATTGAAGCATAAGTAAATAAATATTTGAATCATAAAGTAAATAAAACAAAAGTAATTCCTTCTAACAAAATGTTATGTTTCACTTTTCACAAGACTAACGACAGTTTATTGTAATTCTGTTAAACATTCAGGCTTTTCTGTGAGTTTCATAGAATTATTAATGAACATCAATTGTTGTTGGCCAGATTGGATGCTTTGATATAAAAATGATGATGATGCAAAATGGGTCATTTCCTGATCCTTGATGATGAATGATGGGATTGGGTGAATGAAATGATTTTCGTGGTTTTACTAGATGTCAACGTTTCTGGGGAAACCCTTTAAAAGTGGTTTTAAGTACAGAATCTGTTTCAGTACCAAATGATCTGCTGGCATCTTCTGACATATATCACAAGCTCAGCACTAATTTCCGTCATTATTCAGCTCAATTTACAAGTTGGCAATTTAGCAGAAAGGTGTGACTAGCAATTAGGGCAACATTTAATAAGTGGTTATGCACAAGAAGGTGTTAAGTATCTTGCTCAAAGCAAAAGTAGAACTCATTCACTTCCGTTTACTTTCCTTTTTTTAAGGAGCTTTGGTTGAAGTTTTTTGGGAGTTTTGTATCACAAGTTTTGGTATCACAGCATTGTTTATGTATTTGTTTGCTGGAATGAATGTATAGAGTAATATCATCTAGCTGTTTATTGTAACTTTATTTAACCTGCAGTGCAGACCTTTTACATATAAAAGAGTTTTTAATGTGGTGTTGGGTTTGACATTCCCACGCTGACTGGATGAATGCATGAATGCAGACTTGAAGTTAGCTCTCTGCTAATATGAATGGGGATAAAACTATTTAATTAAATGGATTCTAGACTTTCCAAATGCTATCGGATTGATCAAATTCTCATTCTGAGTCATTTTGTGGGGGCTGTGTGACGCTCAAGACATTTTCTCCACTGTTTGACAGCCGCAGTGGATGCGATGGAGTGGGCTATAGCAGAGCCTATGATGTAAGTCACATATGTGTCACAAGTGAAGAGGCTGTGTAGCCCTGCTCTGGCAACTAAGAGGCTATTCAGACTTTACAGTTAGTTCTAATGCAGTTCAGAAGAGGTTGTTATTTAACAAGGGTTACTTGAGAACAAGCTACTGCAGATGCACCATGGGAGGAAGGAAGTGGTATCGATCAGTGGGGATGTCTGAGCATGTGTGAAACTTTCTCTTTGTTTACTTCATTATATAAGTGTGTGAGGGGGTGTGTGCGTGCGCGTGTGTGTGCGTGTGTGTATGTGTGTAGGTGCAAGGCAAGTGTGTATGCAACTGTTAAAGTGATAATACATGACGAGATGTCCTGATATAAAAGATTAACTGCATTGCACTGTTGTATTTTTTTCTTCATATTTATTACTCTAAATATGAGACATTCTGTGAATATAATGTAATAATACAAACTAGTCTTATCTAGGTTGCCAAAATGGGAAGTTCCTTTGTATTAATTTGTATTATTTTTTTTTTTAAATCATGGACAGAAATTGAAAACAATCAATTTGACAAGAAATCACAACAAATGAAAATCATTGTGCTGTGGGTTTAACATAAGAATTAAACAGTGGATATCAGTAATAATAAAATAGGTAATCATAAGTACAGTAGTTTCTACAGAAACTAAGCGCCAGAAAAGTCACAGGGGACTTTTGTTTAAAAGTGCTGAAATTCGAAACAGCAGCCAAATGATAGAAGACACAGTGAGCCAGTTGATACTTATCTCATTTTTGCCTGCATTTGTTGGGGTAATATTGCAATCATATCAAAACCTCTGGATATTCCCCCGGGCTCCTGACGTGCTCTATGAACCATTCTCAAGTGTTTTTTTTTTTTGACAACTTGTATGCTAAGCTTAGAGTCATTGTTCCACGGCAGCTGTATATGCATCCAGATGTGCAGATGTTATTGGTGGATCACGGTCAGTGGTGATATTTATTATGTAAACTCATCAACATGTTGAACGCCACAAGCTCAAATTTACTGGAATACTGTCTTCCAAGGCCATATGTATTAATGGTTAAGTAATCAGATACATGCATTCCCAAACGTGTGTGTGTGTGTGTGTTAGCAGGCTAACAGCTGCTGTAGCTCATTAGGGTCTGGTCGAAACAGCTGTGAAACTCCATGGCAATCAGATGAAAACAGCTACAGGAATGCATGGAGTTGATGTTCAGTCTCTCTCTCTCTCTCTCTCTCTCTCTCTCTCTCTCTCTCTCCCTCTCTCTCTTTCTCTCTCTCTCTCTCTCTCTCTCTCTCTCTCTCTCTCTCTCTCTCTCTATCTCTCTCCCTCTCTCCCTCTCTCTCCCTCTCTCGTACACATACACACCTGCACATACAGACAGACACACACACACACACACTCTCACTCCGTGTGCCAAGCCCAATGAATGGATGAGCAGCCTGGATGGATGGTGGAGAGCTTTGCATGTCGACACATACCAGTCGGTGATGAGTGCAAATAACGTATGTGCACACACATGCATGCACTTGAACACACACACACTCATTTACAGAGCGAGCCTTTGTATTAAACTGTCAGTATTGCTCCGGTTGCCAACCTGCCAGGTGCTCAAAAAAGAAAAAAAAAAAAACCTCACATTATTAATACTCAAAGGACAAACAAAATAAGGATGGATCAGAAAGTATGGATGTTGAAAAGGTGACTTAAATGGACAGAGGGACAGGTGATTAGAGGGAATAATGGATATAAAGATAAGAAAGCGATACAGTGAAGCATAAAGAGGTGAAAAAATGGAAGGGGGAATTAAGGAATCAATGAAGGATGAGTGAAGGACAGGAAAGTGCATGGATGAAGGACTGGATGATGATTAAATGAACAGACCAATGACAGCAGGAGGAAATTATACAGCTGTAAGTGGATGGAAAATACCAGTTTTATGATTTTAGTATTGTGAGTTTTCAGAACAGGCGTATTTTAAAGTACATGTGTGATGCGTCATCTCTTTCACTTTATTCTTACATCAAGCATTACAGTTAAGTATGATTTAACCTTAAAGAAATATAATACCATGGATCTTTCTCACCATTTGTCCCTCCTGTAAACGTTGAAGCCCTTTATGTCCTCATGTGATCACAGTCCAGTTGTTGATGTCTGTTCCCCATATGGTCAAGAGTGGGATATTTTAGTTCTGTATTTACAGTTTACACTTGAGTCATATAGTCTTTGTGCAGGTTTAATTAAACAGTGTTGAACTCAGAATAGTTATAGTTATAGTCATAGTCATAGTCTTTTTATATCAGGTAGTTTTACAAACTTTCATTGGGGATTCACTTCCAATAACCTGCTGTTACTAGTGAATGGGGCCATTTTCAGTTAACGTTAGTACTCAAGGAGTTATTTTAAACCCAGAGCTGAAGCGTTTGTTGCCACCAGTGACTTTGGCTTTAGCGCAGGCTGTGTGGCTGGGAGGTTCCTGACCAGAGGGAGAGCATTTGTGGGACAGCACTTAACCAAAAAGCACAGCTTAAGAGGCAATTGCTTCAAGGGGGACAGCCACAATGCACAAAAGCTGCTTTTCAGCTTAGAAGTGAGTATAATAATTGCACCAAACTCCATTGATAAAAAGAACAGTTTAACATAACCATGATTGATGATGGATCGCTTGTTAACTAATTATTTAAGTTACATTTTTACTGAAACACTCAACATTTACCTACAAAATATGTGCTGAATTAAACAGTGGCTCTTAATGTCACTTTATCTTTAAAAATATCATCCATGTTGCTTGCCTTACATCTATTAACAAGGTCTACTGAAATTCTGTTTAGTTGGGCTTTGCTTTCAATGGATACACATTTCAGATTTTGAATCCTAATTTTATATACTGGGCTCAAATTTGGCTAGATGGTTAATAATTACACAGTTTTCTGTGGTGTTACACAGTTACACATTTAAGACTTTAAAGAAAGCTATTTTGTCAGTTGGCTCTGTGACTTCACACTTTATTTTGTTTGTGCTTCCCTCTCCAGGCTATAATGTTTGTTGTTGACACATAAACTAACAGAAGCAAAAACCACTTTGGGGAAAAATGAATAATAATCAGATGTTGTGTATGTTGTCTGTGTAGGATAGTGAATATCTGTGCACCCATGAGCATTTTTCTTTTTGCATATTCTTTATCTGCCTGTTGGTTTTCAGTAAACTAACACCAGTATGGGTGTGTTTGTGTTTCATGGGTGAAGTTGCCCATATTTCCCCTTCAAGTCATGTGTGATGGGTTCATGGCAGCACATCAGAGGGCTGGATGCTGTACTGTACCTGGCTGTGGTGGGGTGGTGAAATCTACAGAGTGAGAGTTGAATATGGAAAGTATTGCATGGAAGGAAAAAGTGGAAATATGCAAGAAAGTTAGAGGGAAAAGACAACAAAAAGTATAAAATGAAATAGAAAAGCTCTGTAATACTCCCCTGGCTTATTAATTGTCGCACAAAAACAGCTTTTCCACTGTTTTTTCTTAGCTGCACTACACTTCAAAGTGGTGGTTTTGAAGTCTGACCTGCGCTGGCTTCACTGTCTGTGCTGCTCAAGGTGTTTGTGTGTCATCATTATTCCTTCCTGGGCATTGGCACAGTGTGCCTAATTGATGTTCAGGATTCTTCTAAAAGACTTGTGTAAATCACGCTGCAGCAGCCAGCTCTGCATTACCTTTGCTGCCCCTGCACAAACACAGACACACAACATGACCTTCATCACTAGAGGAACAGAGACAGAGGGGGAGCGATAAGTATTCAAATGCAGTTAACTAATCACTTTATGAAACGCTGAACTTATTTTTTTTTTTGATAGTATTTGTTTAAACCTGCAGTTTTTTTTTTTTTGTGGGGGTCAAATGCCTGCTTCAGCTCAAAACTATACTATGAGACTGACTAAGGTAAACCAAAACAGTGATGTTTTTAGTCTAACAGCTAAACAATGAGCTGAAACTCACTATGATGCTCTAAAAAGCTGAGTGGAGCCAGATGACAAATCTGGCTCCACTCAAATCTGTAGGTTCATCACTACGAGTGACACCTCTCACATTTTTGTAATTTAATACTATAGGATATAACCTACAAAACTATGGATTGTAGCCACTTTAAATATGCCCTGTGGAGTATTAATGTAACAAAAAAGTTCAAGCTTACATTCTGTATTACTCACCGGAACGTATGTGTATCCTTTAGGTCTATCAAACCTGTAAAAAGCCATTTCTTGAATAAGTATCTTAAATCCTGTATTGTTCACATCATGTTGTCTAACTTGCTGTTAACTTCTGCCATGAACATGCTAGAGCAATGCTGCATGTATTGGAGCATTGCAGCCACTTGTAGATCATTGGAATAGTTTGAAATCATCGACAGGCGTGTATATGTATAAGTTTGAACACATGTGTATTTGTGCCCACGTGCACATGCATGAAACAAACAAAACAAGAACCCACTTGTAGAAAATGTTATCAGCCACTCCATAGATTACCAATGTTTTTTTGGTTAGAGAGAAGCAAATCTACCAGCAACTTGCATGTTTTACTAGTATTTGGCTGGTAGCTGGTGCTGATTTTGAGTGCTGGGAAAACCTCAACAAAGATTCCAAAGCATTCATAATGAGAGAAGTGCAGTGAATTTGAATAGCAGGGTCAACCACAGTAGTAGAATACTGGTCTTAGTAACACTGTGCAATCAAAGATAACTTCAAACATTTTCTGACTACACTGCAGGATGTTTTTTTTTCTCATTTTGTGTCATTCCTCTCATCTCATGGATAACTGACTGTTCAGCAAAAGTTCAGCAATCTTCTCATCAACACTAAATGTCGGGTTTTCGTGTAAGTCCCTCAGAGAGTGAAAGCTTTATTTTAGCCCTCAAGCTGCACTGAGACTCAGCTGTGAAACTCCATCCACAAGACATGTTGAGTACTGAGCAACTAGAAAGATAATCACTCACACTTTGACTACAAAACATTCATGAGCATTTTTATGGGAGCTGTGAAAAGTCATTCTTTTGAATGTAGTGCAGTGCATTGGAGTAGAAGCAGATGAGGCACCAACAAAAAAAGGTGAAGTACCACAGTTGAATATAAAATGACTCCTAGAACAAACTGAACATCACATATTGATGATATATTACTGAAGAGTGTATGATGGTGGGCCTTTCCTCGTTTAAAAAAAAGGATCTTTTGATGAGTGCTTGTGACTTAAAATGATTCAGACCCTCTCAGCGTTGGAGTGGGCATTAATATGAAGCCAGCTAAGAAGTTGGTGTGTTATTATTGAGCTCTGCAAACGGATTCCAGGTCGTTTATATTAGCCCACACCCCAGCAGTGGTTGCATCAGAGCAATTAACAGAAAAGTCTATAAAAACTGACTGAAAAATATTGTTCTGAGTGGCAGATATCAGCCATCTGGTGCTAATGGTATTTGTAGTTTTGATCTTCTATATTGAGTCTTTTTTTTTGGTTATTCCAGAGAAATATACCTTAGGTAAACCTGCTGTACATCAGAGCAGACAGCCTCAGATTGGGTCCCCTTTAATCAACTTAGTTCTTCCCTGTTAGTAATGTCTGCTGCTAAAAAAGCCTGACTACAGACTCAAGTTGCAGTAGATGCACACATGCATCGCAGCATTAATCATGTAGTTGTTTTGGTTGTTTTTCAGCCATGCATATCCAAAACTAGGTCACATCTCCCTCCAGCCTTTTGTTTGCCTTTTTACCAGATCGTGTGCCTGAGCCCGCCATACGAAGAATGATATTTGCATCGGACTCTGTGGGGGGAAGTTGACTTATCGCTGCTGCCTCTTAAGTCTCCTTCACTCTTTCTTGTCAGTGACCCAGTTTTTTAACCATTTTATTTATTGAAGGACGGTTTTCCGAGTGCGTTCACTGTTTATCTTTTCCTCTCCCAAAAACATCTTGCTTCATATTCATGATTTTACACGCAGTCACACCTGGGAGATGCAGAGAACAAGCACAACGTCTGGTGAGCAGTTCTGCTGGAGTGGTTTGGGTTCCTCCATGCCTCGCTCGAGCCAGTTGTGTAAAAAGCTTGAATTTTAATATAATACTAAAACTTTTCTTCTTCTTTCTTTTCTTTTATAGTTTTCAATATTCCATGGAATACTATGCACTCTATCTGCAATGTTTAGCTTAAATTTCATGCTGTTGTATGATTTAGCACTTGCAAGCTACCCAGTACAGTTAGTGCCTTTGACATATGGCCATTTAGTAGCTCCATTGATGCAGACTGGAGGGTAAAACTCTTGTCCAAGGACATTCAGACTCCAGTCCAAGCAGCTTCTGGCTCAAAATCCAATTTACTTAACCTCTAAGCTACTGTAGTCCTGCATATTGATATTTGAATTGACCTTTGTGAACTAGCTGCACGGATCATTTCTGCCTTTAATTTTTCTTAAGGATTCTTTTGTCTGTGACTCGGTTCTTTGAATACATGATTGTGAACATGAACGGAGGGCAGAATCTTAGCTCGCTAGCGGCCAAAAATCACATCTGTTCCAACGGAGGAGCGCAGTCAGTCAGTCAAAGCCTTATTCAAGCGGGAACAAAGCTTAATTGCGTGACCTTTGAGTGAAGCCTTGGCAATCAGCCTGCCCTTGGCGTGGAGGGGAGCGCCGTCGCTCCACGCATCATTCAGGCCGGAGGCTTGTGATGAGGAGCCAGCGTTCAGAGGAGTCTCAAAAGGACTTGTTCACTGTCTCGTCTCACGCTAATGAGGGGCATAAATTGTAGGCTGAGTGCCTTTTCAGAGCTCGGCAGGACGAAGCTAGGCTAAGAGCTGCGGATGTGACATTTCAGATCTAAGAGGAGAGAGGGGACTGTAGAAAAGAGCAAGAGGAAATCCTATTCACATTTCTATCAAATCTTTTATGCGTTATTTGAAAAGTAGCAATGATGTGAGTGATTCAGTTGAACATAAGGTTTCTGTGTAATAACGGTGACTCCCCTCACTGTTGCTTTCGCGCCTCTTTCCTCGCTCTCATCCGTCCTGAGCTGAAGCAGGGTGCAGCGAGCACCCTGAAAGGTTTCTTCAGGCCCGCACTCGCTTTGCCCTGCATGGTGCCTGTTCTGCAGTGCTCACACAAAGAACAAGCTGCCATCTGAACTATGACTGCCGCCATAAATGGTGAAAAAGAGAAGAAAAAAAAAAAAGCTTTTGAATTGCACCTCAAGGCTCAGCTATAAAAATCACAGGTGGGCTGTCAAAGAGTTTGCATAAATATAACCGATTACAATATGAAAAATATGTGATTTTTTTGATATGCTGTGAATATAATTTATTTTATTTTAACATACCTCTGTGTATGCTTATCAAGCACACCCACCAGTAAGACTTTTTGGTGGTTCTTTCTTCGGAGATTTTGGCATCGGATACTGTTCATCATTGCTGCTACTTGTAATGCAAAGTGTTTGTCCTGAGAGGGACAGTAAGTACTTTTAATAGCAGAGAGAGAGAGAGAGAGAGAGAGAGAGAGAGAGAGAGAGAGAGAGAGAGAGAGAGAGAGAGAGAGAGAGAGAGAGAGAGAGAGAGAGAGAGAGAGAGAGAGAGAGAGAGAGAGAGAGAGAGAGAGAGAGAGAGAGAGAGAGAGAGAGAGAGAGAGAGAGAGAGAGAGAGAGAGAGAGAGAGAGAGAGAGAGAGAGAGAGAGAGAGAGAGAGAGACTTTTCCAGTGTTGAAAACTCAGTTCAGAGAAACTCAGAGAAAATAGAAGATCCAGAATAAAAAGCTTCTCCTGGAAGAACATCAGGAAAGAGTGCGGGCCAGTTGAATTTACACGTTTTTTTTCTTCTCCATTCCTCTTTCTGCTACTATGACTACTGCGACAGACGAGCCAAATGTTTTTTCCTCTCCTTGTGTTTTGATCCCATTTCATCCTGTCCGTCTCTTAAATATATATCTTTGCCTTTTCTCACACAAAGCTCTCCTTCCCTCTCTCCTCCTCGCCATCAAGCTTGGTGAGTGGAGAAAGTTATTTAAAAGGCAGCTATTTAAAAAAAAAAAATTAATATTTTAGTTACATGTACATATTCATGTGCTTTATGTGATCTTCTGGTAAGTTTTTGATGATGTCACGCTAACCACACATGCTAATCTTACATTGGAGGGACTTCAGATTCAGATTTGTTATTTTAGTTCTCTTGCCAAGTACAGAACTTTACTGTAACATGCTCAGTTCTTCCTCATACAGCTGGCTGTCCTGAAAGGGAACATATCATGTACATTTCAAGGTCTATATTTATATTCTGGGCCTCTACTAGAATATGTTTGCATGATTTACAGCTAAAAAAAAACTCCATATTTGTCTTATACCGGCCCTTTATGCAGCCCATCAGTTCAGCCTCTGTCTGAAACAGGCTGTTTTAGCCCCTGTCTCTTTTAAGATCCCTTCTGAAGAGCCCGCTCTTTTCTGATTGGTTAGCTCCAGGAAGCTTCCCCTTGGCAGACGGTTCAGGAAGTGATTTATACAAACAGTAGTAATAGGATTTTGCTTCTTTTTCTCCCTCTTTACTCGAAATGGAAACTTCTCAGAAACATCTGTATGAGTTCAAGCTGAAATGTGAACAACCAGTGGAACAACCTAAGCAACAAAGGCTACAGAATGGATGGCTGTTTGGGGGCATGCATGAACAATCATGCCACATCATGATCAGGAAGCAGCGGTAACATTTTAGATTAATTATTCAGAGCAGACTAAAGCCCTGGCTTTTGACTTGCAGGAAGATTTATTACATACATTTACCTCAAGTTTTGGACCTTTGATTGTGTTTAATATAGACACCGACATCATAAAAGTAAAATAATAACAGAATATCACAAAAAGCATGATATGGCCATGTGCCTGTTCACCAGCTCCAATTATTTTTTTTTTTTTGTGTTGATAATGTCATATTATGTGCACACATATATTGCATTCTTGTGTGTGCATTTTATTTTAATTGTTGAAACTAAATTTTATTCACCAAAAAATGCAAACATAGCTTTGGGCACCTTGAGGGAAGAACATGTTAAAAATGCTGCTCTGGTGTTCATCCTTTTGCAAGAGAGCAATATTCCTTGTTTCCATACAGACAACACAGACTCTGTAGCAAAATGATGTACTGTATCAGAGCTGACAGGCCATATGTGCACTTGTAGTGTATTTTCTTTGGTTGAAGGCTATAATTAGTTATATTCATGACACTCTGTTGGTATCAAGGCCCCAGATTCCTGTCTGTGTGCAGGTTAAAGTGTCTGTGTCTGTGTGTCTGTGTGTCTGTGTGTCTGTGTGTGTGTGTGTGTGTGTGTGTGTGTGTGTGTGTGTGTGTGTGTGTGTGTGTGTGTGTGTGTGTGTCCACTGAAATCAGTGAGTCACTGTATTAATGCACTGATCACTCCTCTCTCTCATTCTGTTACTCTCTCTAATCAACCCCTTTCTCTCTTTGTCTGTCTTTTACTCACTCTTAATCACCCACTCAATAGTCTTACACACACACACACACACACACACACACACACACAGACACACACACACAAACACACACACACAAACACACACGCATGTCTCTCCGAGTCCTGTGGACCTTCCAAGCAGCCAATCATTAGAAGCCAGTCCCTGTGCTGTGGTGTGGCTGCTAAAATTAGCCTCCTCTCTCTGTGAGTCGACATCTGCCATGACGCACTGGAGAGCCAGGTAGCCATGATGCCCAGAGGAGAAAAAAAACTCATCTTCTGCTCATTCCTTTGCCTCTGTATTCCTCCTTTCCATTCTTTTCTTCTCCTCTGCTCTCCTCACTTCTCCTCTGCTCTCCTCTCTTCTCTTTTCTTCTCCTCTCCTCTCCTGTCCTCTCCTCTCTCTCTCTTTATATCTCTCTATGACTGCAAAAGTGATGCAAGCAAATAGTATTCAGGGTTTAAAAAGAGTGCAATATAAAACCTTAGTCTTGTTTACTCAGTCTGAAATCTATATTTATATTTCCTAATGTAAATCAGGAAACTTAACTCATCATCTTGTCTTGGCTTCTTGTGTTAAGACAACATGAAATAGTGATGCTTGGAAAAGTTTGGCATGTTTAGTTTAATGAAAAACTGAAACTAAGGTGCTTATTTGGGACTTTTCAATACCGGTACTTGTTTCAGTGTTATTTGATGGATTTATAATAATCTCTAGTCGAACAATAAACTTCTTATTGACGAATGTTGTGCAGGTTTCTATTTATTTATGTCTTCTTTTCTTCCCATTCATTTCTGCGGACGGTGCTTCTTCACTCTGTTTCACTGCATTCATCCCTCTTTCTCTGTGGCATGTTTGATACCTCTTTACCTCAGTTTCTTCTCTTTAGTTTTTAATCCTTCAGCAGGGATATATAGATATGGACACTCCCCTAATATTTTAGTTTAAGTCAACAGTTTAATGTCATTTTCTTGAACCTGTTTGAGGTATGAGGTCTAACTAACTTCATGCTGCTGTTGTTTCTGCTTGTATTATTTTTTGACAGTACAGAGTGATTATGATAAAAACTTTACCTGGCATCGTTACCTTATTTGACAGTTATTTCCTTGCAGATGAGGTGTTCTGTGTTGGTGTTGGACAGCTAATTTCCCTCATTCACTAAAAGCCGTAAGCTCGGCATCTTTCACTGTTGAGCCTGATTTCTATTCTTTTGAGTCTGCACAGACTGTGTTGAGGGCTGAGATGTATCAGCATTTCTCTGGGCTCCATTTACAGTGACAGATCTTTCCATCACTGCTCTGATAGTAGCTGCTTCTGAATGCTATGCTCATGGAAAACTCACATGCCGGAAAGTGGGCTGTGTTACTATGACAACCAGCAACCGTGAGCTGTCATGTCATTAGCTGTGGCTTAAATGCATATTTAGCATTTAGGGTTTGTAATATAGTGATGTCCATGTTTTGAAATGTTAGATGGGTTTTATGTGATGAAGCCTCATGGAAAATATATTAAGCTAAACTCATTTTCATCACCCCTGGCCCACCCTTATGGTAACCCCCTTTGGGAACCACAGATTTATAAATAAATAAAGATTCTGTTAAAAGTCTTAAATATGACTTTGTGAAACCTACAAATATCATCATGGAGAGAAACTCGGTTTCCTCTGTGACCTCCCACTCTGTTAACATGAACTCATTTTGTTCACATGGTGGCCTAATTAAGAAAAACAGAAAAACATGCTGGTTGTAGGATGTCAGCCAGCTGCAGCAGCAAACTTTGCCCGCAGTGATTTAAAAAGTATGTGAATGTTCAATATTTCATTTCCTTCCTAAAAAAATTAATTTTTTATTGTTGGCATTGAATATATTATTCCCACTGAGACAACTGGAATACCTCAGACAACGCAAAACAGATAAAGTTTGTCATCATTAAAGAAACATGTATATTTTCAGTATATATTATATCAATATCTAAGATTTTCACTTTTCAATTCAGTTTAGGGAATTGAAAAGTGAAAAGAGTAATTTAGAAATTCAAAAATGATTTGATCGACAGAAAAGAAATCGGCCACTATTTTGATAACTGAAAAATAATTTAAGTCATCTATTAAGCAAGTATGCAAAAATAATTGCTGGTTTTCTTCTTTTCTATTCATTTTATTTTTACCAGCTTATGTTAAGCTATGTTGCTTGATTTAGTTGTTTTCCACTATAATTCAGTTTTATTTACTTTAAAATTGACTATAAAGTTGTTGGGTTTTTTTGTTTGTTTTTTTGTCAAGAACATGGCAAAGTTAATTGTATAGTCATTATGTTAACTTTGACTCACCACACCACCCTGCTGTCCTGATGGGATGCCCATTAACACAGTATAGAAGGCTCTGGGAAAGTTAAGCAGTCAAATAATAAAAGCGGAATGGGAAGTGAAGGGCAAAGCATCCTCCCTCGCTTTCTATCAGTGCTCTCATCCCTTTCAAAGTCACACATGAACAAGGCTGATTGTTTTTCAAGATAACCAGGGAGTCAAACGATAGTGTGTGATGTCAGCTGGCCTTTAAAAGCTCTTAAAGCACTTTGTCACTGTGCTTCAGGGAAACTGGCTCAGCAACATAGTTATAACGAGGTCTATTGTTTGTGTAGATATGAGGTTGTGTGCGCAGTGCCGTGTATGGATGTATGTGTGTGGAGTGTGTTTCTATGGGGTTAAAAGCGTGTGTGTGTGTGTGTTATCATATTCACATCCATGTGTATGTCTCTGGTTCTTCCCTTGTTGTGAGTGTTTAGTTGTGTTAGTACTGTGTATCTATGTGTGTTCACATCTGTGTGTGTGTGTGTGTGTCCAGGTGTATCTCTATCTGCCTTCCCGAGTGTGTGTTTCCTGGTTTGAAATGTCAACTTTCAACAGTCATCATCTGTGGTTTCTGTTCTGTTTGGCTCAGGGGGAAGCAGACAGGGCTAATCTATCACGGCTCCGCAGATGGTCAGAGATAACAGTGAGTTCACAACATAAGACAGACAAGCAAACTTCATAATACGGCATATAGACAAGCTGAATCAAAGCAGTGCGGGAGCTTATAGTTTATAAAACAAGGTGTGAATTGTTCCTGGAAGATTGCAGGTTCAAAGTTTGGAAAATCGCTCATGGGTTTTGTATTTTTTATCTGTTGTAGCAATTTATTTTTCCTTTGTGACTGTATAGAAGCATAGTTGTATACTTGTGGTAGTAGTGGAGGTTACAGCAGCAGCAGTAATTATAGTCGTGTATATAGCAGCAATAGTACTTTGGGCACAGTAGTAGTGTTGCCAGCCCAGTATTAGTATATGTGGCAAATGGAGTCATGGTAATAAAAGCACCAGTTGTGGCAGAAATAACACTAGTGACTGTACACTATTAGTAGTATGAAAGCAACAGAGCAACGGATCACAAACCTCATGCTTCAGATCGTATCATGGATCAGATCCTTTTTCCATTTATTCTGTAAAACACTTACAGCAAGGGGCGTGCAGGTGGTCGAGTGGTTAAGAGCGCATTACTAATATAAGCAATGGCAAGCTTTAGTAGTTGATTAACAAATATTAATCATTAATAATTGTTACAATCGAAAATTCATTTGCTCATCCGCTAAAATGCCAAACATTCGCTGGTTGTAGATTCTCTAATGTAAGAATTTGTCACACATCGTAAACTGAATATCTTTCGATCTTGGTATGTTTTATCAGAAAAAACAAGACATTTGATGTCACTGTGAAATTATATCAGGAATTTTTGACTCTTTTTATAGATTTAGAATTTATTGAATAATCAAGAAAATAACCGGCAGATTATTCGATAATGAAAAAATGGTCAGTTTCAGCCATAGGTAGTACTGTAGCTGTATTGGAATCTGAGCAGTGGTGATAGTCAACAGTATAGTCTTCATAGAAGTAGTAATAGTGGGTGTAATTCTAGTAGTAGTAGTAGTTGTAGTTGTTCAGGACTTCCTACACATACATGCGCTGTCCCATAGACAGACACACACACACTCTATAGACCCTGCTCGTGTCATCAGTCCAGATCTAGATTGGACTTAATGAGAGCTCTGCTTGCATACAGTCCATAACACGGCACACTGACCTACTGACTGGGCAGAGGAGTGTGCATGCATGCGTGCATCAGTGTGTTTGTGTACACACTAATTTTTGGGTCAGTGGTTAAGTTTAGGGTTAGGGGTAAGTTTAGGTAAGTAATGGTTATAGTTAGTGTTTTAGAGTCTATATAAATAACCTAAAAGTGACTTGATTAAACGTCTTTGTGTGTGTGTGTGCGCAGTGTTTATTGGAGAGTATGCTTTTTCAATTTGAGAGCATGATTTATTGATTTCATGTTCAAATTTTGTAATTCTTTCCCTCGAACCCCTGCCCTCGCACTCCAATAGCCCCAGCTTGCACGTAGATTTGCTCGACTCCTGCTCAAACTGTTTGCTTGCACAGGTTTCCTGCTCCAGCTTCAGCTCTTCTCCTCGCACTCAGGCTTCATCTGTGCGCTCATGAAACATCTGCTCTCAGATTTCTGCTCTGCTCTTGGATCCTTTATGCAACAACCCTATCAAAATTCCTGAACCAATAGAAGCCAGTTTTAATGTTGACCAATGAAATCATCCCTGCCCCCTTGCGGGCATGTTCGCTTTACTTCTTAGAGTCTCCTGTGTGGGCCATTACTACACTTGGGTTTGTCCATTTCTGCCCTCCAGTGCTTTATTTAAATGTACATCCTTTGCTTTCTTGTACAACTTATGGGACAAAGGGACATTTGATATATATACCAGCACCTGCATTTTTAACTTTAATAGCTACATATAATAGTAGTTGTATACCACACTGGCCTACTGTCCATGTGCTGGAGGGAGACTCAGGAGCAAGAGTCTAGCGGATCGCCAAGTAAGTTTTTTATTTTAACAGTGCTATTACTTCCTTCAAATTGTAACGGTTAAGTCATATTTGTGGCACAAGATCACATGACTGGCTCTGAAGTGTTGTGCGTTATGGGAACATGTGTTTAAACAATGAAATACAGATAAAAAGCCACGCACTGGTGTCCATTTTTTTTTGTAAATTGCCTACCAACAGGGTTCACATAATGTGCAACACTTGAAAGCCAAAGGGTAGGAGTGGATGACCCTGGCTAAAGAGTAACTACCTATATGGGACGCTCTGAGGGCCTGATTTACTAAAGGTGTGCGTGTGTAAAAATGTGTGCAAACTTGACATCACCCGCAAAAAAATGTGCAAGCTGATCTTCTAACGCGGCGCACTGAGGTTTGCATGTTTCAAATGTGCTTCTATTGGATGGTGAATTCTGTCAGGGTAACTGCACAAAAAATCCAAGAGCAGAGCAGAAATCAGAGAGCAGATGTTTCACAAGTGCACAGAGGCAGCCTGAGTGCGAGGAGAAGAGCTGTAACTGGAGCAGCAAATCTTTTCAAGCAACAATATAGCCTATCTGAGACTTACAAAATCTGAACGTGAACTCAATAAATCATACTGTGATAGTGAAAGACCACACTCTTGAATAAAGATTCGAAAAAAGCCCCTTAAATCTCATCCATTCATAGAGAGGTCATCGATCACTCTGCTTGTGATGTAAATCAAACTGATGACTGAACAAAAAAATTTAACTTGAGTTATTGAAATGCAAATGAGCGTGATGTTTGCAGCATGACAACCTGTCACATTTGGGTGAATGAGGCAGCGTAGGCAAGATTTTTAGGATCCAGCTCTTGAGATCTACAGAAGCTGCACAGAAGAGAGCGACAGATGTTGATGATGTCTCTGGTGTGTAGATAATTGTTGAAAGAGTAAATTAACTACAGTAATTGCCTTTCACCTAACCTCACTATGGCATTTTTACTAACTAATTAGCTGCTTTCACCTTGTTGCAGCAGGAGCAAACACATTTGGTGAGCAATGGACTGAAATGGCCACAAGCAGCTGAAAACAATGGATGATGGCGATGACATATGAATTAATTGCTTGCTGAGGGGGATTTTCTTTCTGTCTGTTGGAAATTTACAGTTTCATTCCCTCCCCTGTAAGAGTTGGGCATCCACTCAATATTTTCATTTGCAAATTATGATTTATCATATTTGGAAAGCTGAGTGGAAATGGCAAAATTCAATCACATGTCCTCGGAACAAAGTTATTACGAATGATTGATGTGGAAAATCTTTCCAACGATAAATAAATCATGTGATAAATGGAAAAAGAAATGCACTTTTTGAATAATTACTGACAGAGTTTCTTTGGCCGCTCCGGGCTCATTGCACAACACTCTCTGTCCACCAAGAGCAGCCAGAAATGACATTTCTCCTGTCACTCGCAAACATAACTCTTCATTAGAGGCTCCATTATAATACAGCCAAGTGCATTTCTTTGTTTTTGTCTTCGCATGAACTACAGCAGACATTAACAGACTCTGCAGAAGATAAACAAGTTACTTAAATCTAATCAGGTTTTTAAGGACTCTGGTTTTCCATTTTCTACTAGATTTTTTTTTTTGACTCAATGAATATTAAGGGAAATATTCAGAATTTGTTTTAAATTTTGTGTAAAAATGTGCGTGATTTGTTAACAGCGACTATTCATCGCTCCTCTACCTGACTGACTTTCCGCCTGTCTACTTGGATGCCGCATCTTTTTATAATGCCCCTTTTCCATCTGTTTGTCTGTCATCCATCATGGAGGCTGGGTGACTCCCAGCTGTCTGTCACTAAAACAGTCAAGAGGACAAAGCGGGTGGGCAGAGGAAGAAAGGAAAAGAGGGACATAGAGAGGGAGAGGCAGAGAGAGAAACAAGGCAGAACATAAAACTGCAGGAGCTTGTAATAGTGTTTCCTAGACATTAATTAGCTGCAGTCATTCCTGTAAAAACACACAGTAATAAAACTGATATACTGAGATTGTCTCCTCTCCTCCATTTTCTTCCCTTCTTCTTCCCTCTCCTTCTTTTTCTCCCCTCTCCCATTACATTTCCTTTCCTTTTTCCTCACTCTTTTTTTCCTCCCCTTTTCTCTCAACTCCTCACTTTGCCTCACCTCTCTTCTCACCTTTTCTTTTCCTTTTGCCTCACCTCTGCTCATCCCTTTCCTTTCCTCTTCATACTTCTTATGTGCTCCTTTCCCCTATTTTTTCTCACTCTCCCCTCTCCTCCCTTTTCCTTCCTTTTTCTTTATCTCCACTCCTCCTTTTTCCTCTCCTCTCCCTTTCTTTGACTTCTTTCCTCTTTTTTCCTCATTTTTTCTCCCGTCTTCTTTCTTTTTGGCTGTCCCTGTTGTCTGTGAGTGAGTGAGTGATGAAGTCACACCACTGGTTGGCTGACCGACTGTTGGAGTTTCCCCATTGGCCGTTGCTCTTTCAAGAAGAACACATGTGAAATGATAGGAGTGGAGGACAGTAGCACAACGCAGAGTGACTGTGTTTCCTGCTCTGAGCTCTGACACACTTAACTTAAAGATAATACAACTAAACACTGAACACAGTTGAAGCCAGAGGAGAGAGGGTGACTGACTGCTAACCAGTTTATATAGAAGTCTGTCTGTGCAGATGAGCTGAAAATACCTGACGACCCAACTCCATCGACCAGGCTCCTACAGGTAGAGAATGAGGGTCATCACACACCCCAAATCATCCCAAGCATCTCTCTGACTGAAAAAAACTCAATAGAAACAGATAAAAGAGCTGGGGGAGTTAGCAGATAGGTCATTATAATAATAATTTGGAATAGCCCTTTTTTTTAACTCAAAAGTAGCTTAACAATGTCACACAATAAAGAAAACTGTAGATGAACATTTAATATCCAGGAATCACATTATACACGCAACCTCTGACTGTCCGTGTAACAAATTGGCCACAATTTCACACATTGACCAGAAGCGGTCCAGCCATTTACGAGGTGTTGACCTAGTCTTGTCTTCTCCTTTTACCTCTTCTCTCCTAATTTTTTCTGCCCTTTGTCTCTCCTCTTTTCACTTCATTTCTCCTCTCCTCTCTACTACTTTTTCCTCCCTTCTCCTCTCTTCTCCCGACGAGTGAGAAGAGAAAGTGAGATAATGAAGTCGGGACAAAAAAAAGAGAAAGATTAAGGAGGAGTGGATCGCCCTCAGTCTCTGTCTGTCCTCCTCTTGTATTGCTGGAGGCGAAGGCAATATTCATCATGGCCTTGGCTCACTGGCTAACACACACACACACACACACACACACACACACACACACACACACACACACACACACACAGACTTGTTTAAGCACGTGCACACACTCTTTCACGCACATAAAAACATGCAGTTGCACAGTCACTAACACACACTGAAATGCACACAGTTGCAAATGAACGCACACGGTCAAAACTTGACACGCACACAAAAAATGAACACATCGTTTCACATAAACATGCACGCACACACACGGTTAAACCCACACTCGCAGTTGTACACACGCGTGGCCTCTTGCTCCATTGCATTATTTATTTGTGCTGGCTGGCAGACAGTAGAGGCAGCCAAGCAGCAGAAGCAAGTATCCTTCTTTTTACATATGGCCTTTTCATATACTGCTGTGTCTCACACACACACACACACACACACACACACACACACACACACACACACACACACACACACACACACACACACACACACACACACACACACACACACACACACACACAAAAGTCAGAAACCTCGTCTGTCCTTGTCTTTCATCTCTCTTCCCACTTAAATTAATATCACTCCTCTTTCCTCTCTTTCTCTCTCTCTCTCTCTCTCTCTCTCTCTCTCTCTCTCTCTCTCTCTCTCTCTCTCTCTCATTCCTCTCATACTTGGTGATTTGTCTTCTCTTTCTCCTTTCTCCTGCTCCCTTCTCTCCCTCCTTTCTTCACTTAGTCAAAAATCAGTCTCTTCTTCCTCATCTCCATCTATCCTTCTACATCACTCTCCTCTCCTCTCCTCTCTCTTTTTCTCAAAACTGTGTGTTTTCCCCCTACTTTTAAACAAATAGTATGCAAAGTTTTAAAGTGTAGGGTAAGAATACGGCACGTTATCAAACCTTAGTCTTGTTTACTTAGTCTTTAATCAGATGTGTCCTGTATTAAATGAGGAAACTGATAATCTAATGATCTTATCTTGACTGATTGTGTTTAGAGCTGCAACGATTAATTCATTATTTGCCAACTGTTAAATTAAATTACACAACTATTGTGATAAACATTTCCAAATTCTCTTGATTCCAGCTTCTTAAATGTGAATATATTCTGGTTTCTTTCTGGATTCCTCCATGATAGGGAACTTAATATCTTTGCATTTTGGACTATTGGTTGGGACAAAACGAGACATTTGAATGACTGTGAATGACATTCTGCACCATTTTCTGACATTTTATGGAGCTATGAAGTATAATTGATTGAGAAAATAATGAATAGTGGCAGCCCTAATTTTGTAAAATGGAAAATGTTATCGAAATTTAAAGGAGAAACTCCCTCTCTGTCTTTGTCAATCTATCTCCCTTACTAGATCATATAATTATTCATTTTCTCCCCATTTTACCACATTTTTCCTCTTGCAAGTCTGTTTTTGACAAATGTTCTTCCTTGAGTCTCTTAGGTACAAACTAAATAAGGTGAAAAATCCACATTAGTGGATTAAATGAGTGAAGGAGGGAGGAAAAATGGAGAGGTTAATGGAGAGATGGAAGGGGGAGCTAGGGAGTAGGTTGGAGGAGAAGAGCTAATAAAGCAGGGATAAGGAGGCTTAGAATGTAATGATAAAATGTAGAGTGAAGTCATACGGTTGATTTGGCACTGCTGTGTGTGTGTGTGTGTGTGTGTGTGTGTGTGTGTGTGTGTGTGTGTGTCTGTGTGTGTGTGTGTGTGTGTGTGTGTGGGGGGGGGGGTGGGGGGGGGCTTGTTTTCCTGTGTGAGTTTGTGTGTGTGTGTGTGTGTGTGTGTGTGTGTGTGTGTGTGTGTCTGTGTGTGTGTGTGTGTGTGTGTGTGTGGGGGGGGGGTGGGGGGGGGCTTGTTTTCCTGTGTGAGTTTGTGTGTGTGTGTTCTTGGCTGATGTCCTTGACTATATGACTGATAATATCATTGCTCCAGGAGCAGACATAGAGAGAGAGACTGTGTGTGTGTGTGTGTGTGTGTGTGTGTGTGTGTTTTCACATAATGTGTGAGACTGATTGTGTCTGCTTGAATAACATCCAGTCCCTCAGGTCCTCTAAACACAACCTCACACACTCACACACACTTTTTGTTTGTTTTTATAGAATTATCCTACACATGAGCTTACACACACACACACACACACACACACACACACACACACACACACACACACACACACACACACACACACACACACACACACACACACACACACACACACACACACACACACACACACACACAAGCATATGTGTTTTAATGCCAGTGGGTGCTTTTCAGCATTTCATTGGTCTTAAATGTCTCTCTCACTTGCATCTTTTCGACCCTCCAAATAAGACGAGATGAAAAGAAAGGTGTGATTTCTGATGACAGTGGCACAGCTGGATCACCTGTCAACACAGATGTTGCTCCTTTGACCTTTGAATTTGAACATAGAATGTCATGCTCGGTCCAAACAGTAATAAAGGTGCACAGTTAACAACAGCCAGTGAGAGTGCTTCTTTTATGTCGAAAACCGCGCATAAAATTTTAGTGTCTACACATTGTCTCTTAAAATGAAGTGTGTGACAAGCATCCACACATGTACAACAAACCTTTGTACAGATCTGTCAAACCACAGTTTGTCACTATACTTACCGAATGATCCCAAAATTGATGGCAGCAATACATTTTTTAAATTTGAATTTGAATCTTTACGAACCAGATTTTGATGAGAATGTCTTATAATTTAGTTGCTTTTTCTTGCGTCCCGGCTTCCCCACCTCTTCCCGCCCTTCCTCACTTCTCTCCTCACCTCACTTTTACCTTCTCCTGATGCTCAGAGGCTGAATTTTGCCCTGCGAACACCCCCAAAACGAACAGATCAGGTATATGCCATCACTCTTTTTGACTGTTTACTAAATCTTTCTTTCTCCTCTTCCCTCCTTTCTCTCTGCGCAGGTGTTCCGTACCGACTTCATCACGGCCATGAAGCTGCCGGATTCGGCCCAGCTCGGCCCGGACGACTTCTATGTGCTGTCGGACCCCTGGAGACAAGAGTGGGAGAAGGGAGTACAGGTCCCTGCCAACCTAGAGGCCATACCAGAACCTGTGGTCAGGTAGGACAAACACCAAAGACACACACACACACACACAGCCATCAACTCATGTAAGAGTTTGATGTCAAGTGAATGACCACAGGCATTTGTTCTTTTGATCTCTAGTTCGTGTCAATTGAAAGGAGAGTCAACCCACATTGTTCCTTTAAGACATAAAGACAAAATCTGGTTTATAGCAGTAATCGCTGCACAATAGCATAGAAGGTATTGCTATCTGTTTAATAGTGATTCACTGCCAGTTCATCTTTTGGCTGCAGTGTGCTGTAGTGCACATAGACATTATGTCACCATCTAAACACTGGCAGAGTTCCCTCCTTTGCAAAGTCTGAACATTTATTTTCCATGACTAAAAGTAGTTTTGGAAAATTTTCAAATTGTCAGTGAACTTTTGAAGCAGTTGTGAAATGTAACATTCTGTTACAAAGTTGATAAAACCTTGAAAATTTGATTTATTGAAGCAGTTTCAAGAAAATGTGTTTGAGTTACAGATTTACACTTTTGAAATAATTGCTGTAAAATTGAATTATACTTAAAACATTATATTTTTGTTAACATGCACAACTACAGACAGAAATGTACATGCACAGAAACTGAGTCTCTGCCTTCAACTGTCATTCACACACACACACACACACACACACACACACACACACACACACACACACACACACACACACACACACACACACACAATTCAGATCATGGTCACTTTTGGGGACATTGCATAGACCTACATTAATTTATTTCCTGAAGACTTATCTTAACCATCACAACTGCTTGCCTAACCTTAACCACTGACCCAAAAATCAGCTGTTTCCCAATAGGGCACATGGGTTTTGTCTCCAGTTCGATAAGCCATCTCCAATTTAATTGGTCCTAAGTCTGAAATCTGTCTCCAAAAGTAGCATATGACAGACCACTATGGGAAGAAAGTGGGGATGCTCATCCAGGCACTGAAACACACACACACACACACACACACACACACACACACACACACACACACACACACACACACACACACACACACACACACACACACACACACACACACACACAGACACACACACACACACACACACACACACACACACACACACACACACAAACACACACAGAAGCAAGCTGGTAGGCAGATGTGTGCAGGCATGCACTTCGACCCACTTATATTCACTCACATACTGTAGATTAGTCTGGGCTTGCTCTTTCTCTCTCACTCTGTCTCTCTTTCTTTTTTTCTTTCTCTCTCTCTCTCCCTCTCTCTCTGTCTCTCTCTATTGCTTTCTTGCTCGCTTGTCCCAGTAGGGTGTTGTGGATCTGTAGTACTGCCGCAGCTGCTTCACATACCCATGTGGTTTGTTTGGCGTTCGAGGAACTAATGAAAATGCTCAGACTGCCTGGTAATGCCTGTTAGACAGACATGTCATACTGGGAGGCCACACACACACACACACACACACACACACACATACACACACACGCGCACACACGCACTCATACACATGTGCACACAAACACAATATCCATGCATTCTCATCAGGAGACAGGCAAATTATCCGGTCATGTGAGATTTGGTCAAATGTTGTGTATCCATGAACATTTTTTTTTTCCTGCCTCAAGAAAACCAGATGACTCGTGCAGATAGAACACAAGTAACACAATGTTTACACAGGCTGTGTAGTGAAAACAGCAGCTTCAGTCCCTAACTCTGTCTACACAGGATGCGTTCAGTCACAGTAGTGAGTGTAGGTCACCCAGGAATTGGCTGCGCTCAGAGTACAACACACAATCCCAGTAGTTACATGTGTAAAATGGTAGAGAATACACTTCGGGTTGCAGTTGGGGGCGTACAGCCAGAGTGAAAGGCGAGCTGATCCGTTGCTGTGTAGACAGCTGTATTGAGCAAAAATATTTAATAGTAAAGCTACATTTTCTTTTACTCAAAAGCTATTGAAGAGCTGAAAATAAAACTGCAGAATAGCACTGTGATAAATATTTTACACCTCTTTCATTTGAAGAGATGTTGTGTGAGCTTCTCTTGATTGGACTTTCAGGTTCAGTCTTGAAGGCGTCCCCTCAGTCTTTTCAAAAATTTGAAAATCCATTAAATATATTCACTCAGTTAGTCAAGTTTGAATAACAAAAAAAATGCTTACTTGATTTTAGAGGGTCATAACAGAGGGAAAAAATGGCTCGGTCGGTAACCAGATATGCTTAAAAGCAATATTGTGCAGTTAGATATAAGAAAGTCCTTTTTAGATCCAATATCATGAAAGAAATGCCTCAGATATCAATATACAAAACATAAATCAAATCTTGTGTTGTCAAGTAAAATAGCACATCTTGAATCTTTGACTAGCAAGAGAAATTGCTTGCATGAGCATTTTTAATTGTGATGAGAAACTTTTCAAAATAGAAAATAAACAAAATAAAAACTGACAAAATTCCACATGTGAAAAATGAACGAATCCTTCATAGTCTTAATGAGGCCAGAAGACAATGGTTATAAATAATAGAGATGGAAATACAAACAAGATTTGAATTATCTTTTATGTTTCAAGGATTTGAAAGGATAAATGCTGTTTACATTGTCTAATAGGTTAATATCTCTGTAGACACACACACACACACACACACACACACACACACACACACACACACACACACACACACACACACACACACACATAGAGAAGCATTATGGAGCTAACAGATTGAATAAAGCCTGAAGGCAGAGAGATGGACGAGCAGATTGGGAGAGAAAGAAATGACATAGATAGATAAGGATAGATGGATGAATGAGTGCTTGCCTTTTATCTTATATGTGATAGATAAAATGATGAAGTGATATACAATGATGTTGAAATGGAGTGATGATGGATAGATGGAGAGATAGAGGAGAAGAGGGGTGAGTGTAACTGTGATTGAGCTGATGGTCTATGTCAGAGTCTCTGACAGCGGTTTGTTAATCTTTTTTCTCTCGTCTGTCATCTTGACGCGTCTCTCTGTCTCTGTCTCTGTCTCTCTCTGTCTATCTCTGTCTCTGTCTCTCTCTCTCTCTCTGTCTCCCCCCCCCCCCCCCTCTCTCTCTCTCTCTGTCTCTCCCCCCCCCCTCTCTCTCTGTCTCTCTCTCTCTCTCTCTTCTGGTCATACAATACAGACTTGCATAGTAACAAATCCAAAAGTGACGTTACAAATGATCAGTCCACAGCTACCTGCTCCAGAAGAAGAGGGTCCTGTATTTTAAAGAAGTGGAACTGGTCCTTTAAGGAAAAACCTAAGGTTTCCATAGTCACAAACACCAGAGTAGATTTGATCCATTGTGTTATAACAGGATGTTCGGATATCCGCTGTGACGTATACATCATGTAGCAGAGGGCAAAAGATTTTTAGGAACTGAACTTTGTTAAAATTGAAGAAAAGCAGTGGGAGAATCCCCAGGAAACAGGCAAATGGGGTAAAACTAAGCTGCCGTTCAGACCGAAAACAGCTGCCTGCCTGCAAACTACGCAAGTGGCTACTGCATGTGTGGGAGAACGAGGTGTTTCAGGTACTAATGACATTTTACAAGTAATCTGCCATGAATGTACACTGCATTTTTTTTGTGCTTTTTTTTTGCGTTGGTAGCCACGCACTGATAGAGTGGTGTTTTTTTCACACATTGCTAAAGTTGGTCTTAACACTGCCTAAGAAATGACAGTGATTTGTGTTTGTTCAGTGCTATCTCTGCTCTCTCCATAGAAAAACAATTTCTCATGCTGATACAAAAAACAAAAAACTGGCCATATCTGCCACCTGCACCCATAATGTCAACCAAGTCTTTTCCTTCTCTCTCAGAAACTCTCGCTTAATTTATTATGATGTGAAGCAGTGCTCAATTTTTACAGCTCATTTTGATTTTTTGGACAGTTGAAAAAAGGAAAACAAGTTGAAATGGGAAATGTGGAGCGACAGAAGCCTTTTATTCTAAATGTTGCTTTGATTAAAGAGACTTTGTGAACCCAAAAAATAAGAGCAGTAAAAGCATGAATTGAAGTTGTTGTCCCTCTCTTCCCCTCTCACTCTTTTCCATTTATGTCATGTTTCTTTCCTTTTTCTTATTACATATTTTCATCCTCATCCAACTCTAATGTTTCCTCTCATCTCTTTCTTCCTTTTTCTCCCTCCTTCTTCTATGTCTTCATCTCTACATCTCTCCCTCCCCCTCCTTTCTCTCCCACCTTCCCCTCTTCCCTTTGCTCTAGTCAAGCCGGAGGCGCAGACACATTTTTCTTTCTCTATTTTTTTTTTTTTTTATGAATAATGACATCATCTCCAAAAATTGTTGGAGAGGAAAAGGGCTGTGGGCCCCGTCTGGCTTTGACAACACTTCTCTTCTCTCTCTCTCTCTCTCTCTCTCTCTCTCTCTCTCTCTCTCTCTCTCTCTCTCTCTCTCTCTCTCTCTCTCTCTGTCTCTCACTCACTTACTCTCTCTCTCTCTCTCTCTCTCTCTCTCTCTCTCTCTCTCTCTCTCTCTCTCTCTCTCTCTCTCTCTCTCTCTCTCTCTGTCTCTCACTCACTTACTCTCTCTCTCTCTCTTTTTCTCTTGGACTGAATTTGGCTGCTGCGGCATGATTTTCGGTAAAACTGTTGTGGCGGATGGTGAAGAGGTCATTATGGTTTGATGGTTTTTTTGTGTCTCTTCCTACCAAAACACTGCAGGAGAGACCCAGAGGAAGAAGATGGTCTTTATCTCTCCTTCCCTTTCTGTTTCCCTGTCCTTCTCCACTCCCTTGCTTTCTGTTCTTTCCTTTCCAGTTTATCAGCCCTTCATCTCCTTTATGATTTCTCTCTCTGACTTTCCTCCTGCTTGAACCCCTGTCTGGCCATCTCTTGTCCACTCTGTCAATTTTATTTCATCACCCCCCCCCCCCCCTTTCCCTTTCTCTCTTTCTCTCTCTCTATGGTTTTGTCGGGGCCGAGTGGAAGTAATTAGCCGTTGCGTAACACCAGCTATGTGCAGACAGTGAACAAGGCTTTGGCAGCGACTCAACAGCCTGGGTCCCCAATGACAATGTCGAGCTGGAGAGGGAAATAATTACACATACACATGAGAAGAGCTGCACCTTTTCATAAAACGAAAGAAATGAGATACCTGTCATTTCATTTATTGCTCCGACCCCTCCGCCCCCCCACTCATCCCCTGTCCCCAGACTGGTGGCCTAGATGGTGAACGGGAACCCGTTGTTTGTGGTTTAGCTAAACACGTTGGCCCTCTGAATGGCTTATAAAGCTGCGGCCACGAGAAGCGTCATATGGAGAGACTCCCTACCAAAGTGGTTTATGTACCACTGGACAAAAAGATTGACTGTGCAGACTGAAAAAAAACAAAAAAAAGCACTTTTTTGGAACATCATTCAACTGCTTCGTCAGCGTACAATTTGTTTGACGTGAGATTTTTAGTGATTGGTTGGCAAACTTAAAGAATGCATGGCACTCACCAAATGTAAAGTTGATGTTATTGTAGCAGCACAATGGGAGTGGTTACCAGTCATGGAATATCTGTAGGTCAGGTTTCTCGCAGCTGTCATCAGATGCAAAGCTTAGGTCGGATACGCACTGATGCTATGTAAAACCTTAAGTCAACAAGCTTGAAGCCCTGCCCAGAGGAGATGGAAGGTGTGAACACTGACAGAGAATTACTGATAAGGCACTAAAGCCTTTAGTGTGACTTCAAAAAAAAAGAAAGAAACATCTGTTTCGGTTAAACTGCTGCTAACGATCAGACAAACAAGAAAACTTTGCTACAGGTTGAAAACAGAGATGCTGCACTTTTAAAACATTCAGCTGTTGATTGTTGACGTCTCATCAATTTGGCCAGAGATTTTTTAAGATGCCATCTGCAGATGTGTTTGGTTCTCGGTACAAGTAGTGTACATCATCTAATATAGCAACTGAAAGACAGGATCCAAAGTCCATTTCAACTATTAGCCCGCATGTGTTATGACAATCTGACAGCTGCCAAACACTGAACACATTACTACATTACGGGGATGTCAGTTTAAACTGAGTGCTGCTGAGAAAACATTAGGTAATTTGTTACTTTTTTTTTTTTTTTCTGTGTTGGACTAAGAACTGTGGACTTGGCAGGTTCAGACTGGATGAAAATTATAATTGCCCTGGACCTTCCCCAGTAAAACTGATTGAATTGGAATGGAGCTTTAGAGAGAGGAGGCGCATATGTCAAGCTTTGCATTCAGGTGCAGGTACAGAGAGGAAGCGCTAGCCAACACAATTTGAATAGATTCATTTCTATGGAGCATCATACAGTATGTAAAAATCATGGGTTGCTATTAATTAAACAGATGGTTTCTGTTTATTTGTTTCAGCCAATCTACACACATACACAAAAACATACACAACACACCCTTTCACTGGATAAGTCAGACAGTGTTGCAGTGGGTCAGAAGGCTAATCGGCTGCTTATAACTGTGACTCACACACACACACACACACACACACACACACACACACACACGCACACACACACACACGCACACACAGATAATGGCTTGAGGACAGTAAGATGGAGAGAGATGGTTGGATAGTGAAGATGGAGGGCTGTCTAAATGTCATGTATTGCAAAGCTTCAGCTGCATTTAAAGCTTAGAAAGTCTACCTTGACATTTTCAGTTGTTGCCAGTTATTTTTCTGCACCATGCCTCTTGTCACATTGCGAGTTTAATCAACTTTATGTGTTCGCCCGCTTGCCTAAAATAGTTTTTTGGAATAGTTAACATTCTTCATTGAAATCATGGGACACAGCTAGCCACAAGTTAGCTCATTAGTGTGTTAGTGTGGTTTTAGTGAGGAATGCTAAGAGGACACTCATATTGCATTTTTATTATCTGTTTTGAGAAGACTTTGCATGACTTTTCATCACCAAGTCTGAACACTAACATGAAACAAAAATGGTCCCTGCTGATTTTTAAATGTGAATTTCAGCTCAGAAATGTCTGCTGTTAAACTGTAGTGAGAAAAAACAACAACTCAAGCCACAGTCTAATACAGTCAATGTGTGCAAGCAGATTTGAAAGACAGTAGTACATTCCTTCATAGTCAGCAATTATATATAAAAAAAAATCTTTGCTATTCTGTCACTTGCTTGGAGAAATCATTACATTTTTAAAAACTTTTCCTGTCTGGAAGAAAGAAAGTTAAGAACGCCCGGATTAAAAATGACATTGGCTTTTCTTCCTTGATATATCTGATGTAGATAAACAGCCAGCTAAAGGTCATGACCGAATACAGTACATCAATGACACATAAAACAAAAGGAAAACCAGGAAGGAAGTGTGAAAGAGTGGTGGTTAGATGACTAAAAAACTGCCTGACCCAGCTACAGCTTTGTTCACTAGCGCAAGTCCCTAAGCGTTTACCGTTTATACACGCGGTTAATCTGTGTGTGTGTGTGTGTGTGTATGTGTGTATATCTGAATGTCCACAACAACATCTGGAAATTCCCCAAAGATACTCTGTGCTCTTTCCAAAACAGCTTTTCATCAAATAAGATGACTAAGAGCAACATCATCAGCCTCATAATGTACAGGGTCAGAGGGTTCACATGGACTAATAGCTTCCACACACACACACACACACACACACACACACACACACACACACACACACACACACACACACACACACACACACACACACACACACACACACACACACACACACACCTGATGTTTTTTTGGTAATTTAATGTACCGCTCTTTATAAATGTCTGAGTGCCCTAAGTTACATGGATAAATGAATGACTAACAGGCTGAAACAGTATTTGATCCTCTTGCTCTGGGATTTGCTGCCATGATTATTTTCTCAGTTAATCATTTTGTCTATAAAATGTCAGAAAGTATTAAAAAAAATGCCTGTTATACTTTCCCAGAGTCAAAGGTGATGTAGGTAAATGTCTTGTTTTGTCTAACTAACAGTCCAGAATACAAATATAAAGAGTTTACTATCATATATGACAAAGAAAAGCATAAAATCATGATATTTGAGAAGCAGAAACCAGCAAATATTTGGCATTCTGCTTTAAAAATGACAAATGATTATTTGACTATCAAAATCTTTTCCCCCCTCACAATCAACTAATTGATTAAATGACTAATCGTTGCAGCTCTAGATGGGACATCATACTGTGATCTCTATCTGAAAGAGTTTAACACATACTGCCTCTCGCTATGTGTTGAGAACATTTTATCACAGATTCCCTGCTGAAAAACATAAATTGAGCTGCAGAATATGAAGCATTGTAGGTTCATGTGTTTAATTGATTTTTCCCGCTGCAGCTAGAAACTGGAAACTCGTGTGGCCCGACCTTCATCTCGTCACGCTTTTTAGCTTTAGTTCATTTTTGGTTAAGTTCAACCAAGTTAGGTTTTTAAAATTATTATGATTATTTTGTGGTTGACATTCTCCAGACGTCCATCTTCTCATAGAGGTTTTTGGTTTCCTGAAGTGGTCATTTACATTTTTTGTTTCATTAAAACAGACTATTGAATAGGTTTTCTAGACTATAGTAGGCTTAAGTATACTTGAATATACTTTTACTATTCTTGGTTTTGAAGTATACACATTTGCTATGTGCTGTTAATACTATGCCAACCTTTCTGGTGGAGTTTCCCACGCTAGGGCTGTGTCAGAAATCATTCCCTCATTCACTCATTCACTCTCGTTTACTCTATAGTGAGCATTAAATTGAGACTTCAGGCATTTGATTCAGCGTATATCTGACAGGTGTAACGTTTGCCGACTGTAATTATCAGATTTTGAGATAAGATGTCAAGAAATCCACGTGACATGTCGGATACATGCCATGAACAACTTTCTTTTGGGCACTCTACAGTACATATGTTTTACGAACACTCAAATAAAATACTATGTAAATATATTACACTATTGTGACTGGAGTGTTAACAACCGATTAGCTAGTTAATCAGTTAGTTGACCTATGGAACTCACTGCAACTATTTTGATAACTGAATAATCACTGTAGTCATTTTTTAAGCAAATGTGCCAGAATTGGCTGGTTTCAGCTTCTCAAATGTGATGATGTAATGCTTTTTTTTGATTATCTTTGGGTTTTGGACTGTTGTTTAGACAAAATAAGTCATAGCAAGATGTCACATTTTACTCTTGGAAATTATAACAACACTTTTTCACTCTTTTCTGGCATTATATAGACAAAGCAAATAATTCATTCATTAACAACCTAGCAGATGATCATCATCAGATGACTTGATAAAAATAACTGATTGTTATAAGCTGCCCTAATTGGATTGTATGACAGTATTTGGTCCCCTCTTTCATGTCCCTCCTGATTGCTTGACACCTACCACTTGGTTTAGTAAATATACAGTAAAATGGTTGATTATAGCCTGGTTTAGCTGAATTTTTAACTGCTTCCCTAGATGTCTTATTTGATGAGTGACTGATGGGATAACCTAACGACTTTATAAGTACAAGCTGAATTCCTTGATGATGTGAATGGCAGCCAGGCTGGAAGAAGTGCTGAGTGAATGGATTGATTAGCTGTTTACTGGATGAATGAAGAGATGGCTTTCTAAATAGAGAGAAGATTTGCATGGAAGACTTAGTGACCTGTTGATGGACGGTCAGAGCTACAGTACAACAAAAGCCAAGTTTACCCCATATTAACTGATCACTACATTGCTATGCAGGGTCAGTGGGTGTATTTCTGACCACAAGCTGATTTGGTTGCTTTTGGCTGGATGAGTGGGTGAATATGAGAACTGTATTTCTGAAAGTATGGGCTAAGGGAGCCAAATTGGGCCCTTGTGCTTGTATCTGGTAGGTCCCCATGACAAAACTAATAACATTATTCAGTGAGGAATAGCTTTTGATCTCTTTCCTCGGGGAAGGGGCTTAATAAACTTCTCAGTGAGGCTGGAGGAGGACTGTAATGGCAAATAAAGCAACATAATAATACATTTCCATTTCTGGCTGGGTTCACCAAGTCACTGGGTACATCTTTAACCACAGTTAAAGGAGACATCTTTTCTGACTGAACCATGCCTGGTTGATTGAGTCATTAATTGGCTGAGTGACTGACTAGCTTATTTACCGACTGGCTGAATGGTGGACCATTGGCAGAACTGCTTGCCATTTGGGTGACTGGTTGCCTCACTGGCTGATTAGCTGACATTTTAATGACTTAATGAGAAAATGTATGGTGTTACACGCTCTTTGTAGTACTTGCCATTATCCAAGCACAAATGTTCTTCTTCCTTACTACTTGACTGGGTCAGTGGGGCTGTCATTTACCACATTTCAGGCCTGCTGCCTTGACTGGCTGACCGACCACAGTGACCGCTTGCCTGGGTGGCTCACTTGTTGACTGCCTGGCAGAACAGCCTTTTCCCTGACTGACTGAATGGATGAGTAAAGGGTCAATGAGGGGTTGAATGAAAATAAGAGCAAAATTCTCTGGCCTCTCATCACCGCCAGCATGTGGTTTGGTCGCCGGGTGCTTTATTAATCGCATAAAAGAAAAGCTGCCTTGTTTGATGACTGATTGCAATGACTGTGTGACTGGTTTGCTAAATGGACATCTGACAGTATGGGTGACGGGAAGGACATGAGAATAGGGGTGGTTTAAAAGATTCATATAACAATCTCAACTTGTATCTCCTTTGATTGTGAATTGATTCAGAAATGTCAAAAATCTAATTTCTAAATGTTAAAGTTAATAACGTGATGTTGACAGAACGGGAAAGGCGGAGTTAGAGTTATCTTGTAGTTCATCATCAAAAAAGGCAGCAGTTGCAATAATGTTTTGACTTAATGACTAAATTATTATATTTGCGAAGCCCACAGACTAACGTTAGCGGAGCAGCAAACTCCGGCAGTAACAAACGAGACCGGTTGACCAACACATACTGCAGCATTAAACAATTTAAACCAACTCTGAACAGAGGAAAATAACTCTGAACAATCTGTTTAAACCTCAAAAAACCCTGCGCCCGCTCAGCGTGTTGGACAACAATGGCTTTCCCTGTAGCTAACGGTGCTGCAGAGACCCTGCTCTCCATTGCTGGAGACATGACTTTAATAACAACACAGCAGATCACTACGCATTCCCCTCAGTTTGTTATTCTCATACTGGCAGGAGATTGTAAGATGCTTTCAAATTAATTAATTCATTAAATAATGCAGTTAACTTTAAAAAAAAGAAAAAAGGCTGTGGACCATTTATCTTAATTGCCAGTTATGTTTCATATTGTATTTCAGAGGAATAAGGACACGAGTGAATGGTTTGGCACACAGTATACTAAATCAAGAGAAAATAGTGCCCCCTTTATTCAACTGAGAATCAGTTTTGAGTTGATAATTTATTCTGAATCGAATCATGACATTCCCAAAGATTCACATCCCCACAGAAGAACTTTTCTCTTCTGTTTTTGGCCACTAACCAACCAAAAAGCACAATGGCTGTTTGAGTGGTTCATCTCTTAACAGATTTTAGGCCGGCTGCCTGATTGTATTGACTGACCGGCTGGATGGTGACGGTTGGCTGACCTCACAAAAATGACAGAGAAGTCTGAACTGGCAGGCTAACTGAATGACTGGTTGCCTGCCTGCCCGGCTGGCAGGCTGACTCTCTGACCGCAGTAACTGAGTGTTGGCCAGAACCGAGCCGGTTTTCTGGTTCCAGCGGGTGAGTCAGACTCCAGCTAAACCCATTCACCTCTGGATGCTTGCGGGCAAAGACTGGCTTCAGCCTGGGGACTGGAACCTGCGAAATTTAAACATTTTATCTCCAAACAATACTTGTTAACCTGCTGAGGTGTGTGTCTGTGTCTGTGTATGTGTGCGTGTGTGTTGGAGTTGGCAAAGCAGCTTGCCAAAACCTAAATGTGCTGGCATGTGCCTACTCCACATTCCCCACCCAGAGATTCAGTTGGCAGTTTTTGATTTATTTAACCTTTATTTAGCCAGGGTAGAGTTATTAGGTGCCATTGACAAAAAGAAACTAATTTGGAGACTTGACCAAAAAGCCAAGTAGCTGATGTTTGTGCAGGGAAGAAGTATGAAGAGGAGGACTGGTCTGAGTTGATAAATGAATGCGGCTTTCTTAAATTACATCGGGAGAAAAACAATTCTGTGTGTGTACTTGTGTGTAAAAAGCAATTCCCCAGTTCACAACCCAGCATGTGTTGTGTGTGTGTGTGTGTGTGTGTGGCTGGTGGTGTTTAGGTTAGGCTGGTGGTACAGGCTACCCCTGAGCTCAGTGTGGGCTGATTTTGTGTGTGTTCAGTGTGAGCGTGTGTGTGTTCATGTGCCTTTGTTGTTCCCCACATGGATGTCATGTGTCATGTGAGTAAACCCAAGAGCCATGTGTGGGAGTCTGGACTGTGTGTGTGTGTGTCTTTAGGCGCCTGAGTTCATGAATGCATAGTAAGTTTATGAATGTGTGCTTCCGTGTGTGTGATACATGTGTGAGTTATCCCTCGGGTATTTTCTCGTAAATGCTGGATATCATCCACCACTTTTTTTCCCTCCTCTACATGAAAACTCTCTCTTATTTAGACACACATATACTCGCACCCATATTTTCGCTCTACTTCACTCCCTTTCTTCCCTCCTTCATCTAAAGCCTTGGTTAGCATCCACTCCTCTCCTCGTCTACATATCCAGTTCCAGTAGTTCCTCTGTGGTATGGCAGATCAAAGCCCTTTGCCTTCTGCACTGTGGGTTCGGCAACATCTGGACCATGCCGTCCGCCTTTTACCAATCTACCATCTGCCAGCTTCACTTGACTGGTGTGTATGTATATGTATGTGTGCGTAACGGCGACAGAGGGAGAGTGAGACACAGGAGACGATAGTAGATAGATAGTGAAGTCCCCCTTCTTCCCTCCACTGATCCCTCGGGTGCTCGTGTGTGCACGCTCAATTTGACTAACCGTGTCACAATTAATGTGTCAAGCAGCAACTGACACTTTCCTTTGTGTCTGTATCCCTTTCTGTTCTTTCTCTGCCTTGCTTAAAGTCTCCCTGTGCTGTCAATACCAGCCTCTTATATTTGTGCTTCTCTTTAACCTCATCTCCCTGCCCCTCCCCAACGGTCACATAAGGGAGGCTAGTGCACCCTGGCTGGCCACTTAAACTCAACCGCCTCCAGGAGAGTAAACACTTTTTACTGCTGCTTTGTCTCCCAGTGGAGCCCTGAGGCCCAGGCCCCACATAAAATCTCCTCCCTGGATTTAGATGGATGGATATAAATAAAGCAGATAAACCGACAGATGAATAGATGGAAATCGAATGACACACAAGACAATTTCTCTGTCGGTTTTAAACAGTAAGACAAAAGTGCATCTGATAATGTGACTTCCTTGTTATTTATTTAAATGGCAAAGACTTCAGGAGGGAAAGTGAACTCTGCAGATATCTCTTATATAAACAGTGATCTGATTTTATGTTTTACAGTGGAGATACAGCATAAAGGAAGGTTTTTAAATGTTTTTTTTCTGGTAAATAGTGTTCAAATGTAGTCAGGGTTTCCGTACAGGTGTTTTACTTTAGCTCCAAAGTGAAAGACCAACACAAGAATATCAGTCTGTTATTAAATAAGCAGCAAAACTCTTGATTTGGCACAGTGCAGCTAAAGAGGAGCAGCAGCAGGCGCCAGGAACAGAACTTTGTAACTTGTTAAGCAGAACAAACTGCAGCATATGTCTTTTGAATTTTGGTTTTGGAAAAATCATTCTTCACTTCTGTTTGGCTAAAAAGGAACAGATGTGACCAAAGTGGTAATTCTTTTCCATGATATAGCAACTTTTCTGACCACAACTTATTCTCAAAAGATCAATCCATATACAACTACTTGTAGGGAGTGCTGGGTCAGTGTTAATATGTAAAAATGGATTACCTCAATTAAACATATTGAAAGTCCCTAAACACAGTTTGTGGTTTTTTGATTGTACTATTTATTTTCTTGGTGCCAGTCTGACAAGTTCCAAGCAACAATGATTCAGTGCAAAGGAAGCATGCATTATACTTTTCATATCCCCCAACATGTCAGGAAATTGAGTCTGCCAAAAAAAGAAAACAAACACAGAAAAAGCATTAAAGCCTTTTTTAAAGTTCAGTTTAGTTCATAATGCAAAAAATGAAAAAACTATTCAAAAGCAAAATAATAGAAATAACCTTCTATGGAAAAAATGTTACATTACACAAAGCTAGAATATATTGATCTTTAATACACTTTAAAGGCATATTACACCATATTACAGCAACAGGAGAGGTTTTTGAGAAACGAATTCTTTTTGGAGGATTAGATTAAACTTTATTGTCATTGCACAAACTACTGAGAAGCACCATTCTAATATCTGTACAATAAACATTAAGCTACAACTAGCAGCACATTAGCATGATTTAGCATAAAGACTGGAAACATGGGTGGAAAAATGGCTAATCTAGCTGTGTCCAATGGTGACAAAACCCACCTACAAGCACCTTTAAAGCTAACTAATTAATATGTTACATCCCCTTTTTAAACAATCTGAACAAAAACCAATGTGCAAAAACTATAAGTGTAAAATTATGGATAAGACTCCAAGTCTTCTAATCTAACTCACAGCAACAAAGTCATGAAGGGTATTTCCAAAAATGTTGAACCATTCCTATAAAGTTCTTGATTTATGGGTGTACAAATGTTGGTACAAGTGGTTCCACTAATCCACAAATTAGCATAGGATGTCCCCTGTGACAGAAGCTTTGCCAAGTACGTATTTTTAAGCAGGGAAAAACCCTCAAATAGATATGAACTAACTGCCTTGTCTGTCCTCTTTCCCTTATCTAACACGAGTGTTAAAGATGACCTTTTGAATGGCCTCTATCTGTCTGACTCTATATTCACCGCCATAAGGATAAACAAAAGTGAGGGGGAGAGAAAGAGGAAGTGATGAAGAGAGAGATAAATGGGAGGGAGATAAATCGGGGAAGGAAGAGGGGGCGAAATGGAGGGATAGCAACGGAGATAGTGACGATGGAGTGAATTATCCAGAGAAGGAGGCGTAGATAGAGACACTGCGGGCAGGAGGGATGTTGATGGTGGAGGAACTGAGGGAATAAGTAAACAAACAGGTAGATGCGGCGGTTGAGTGGAGCGGTACGACTGCAGATCTGCTGGGAATGACAAAGAGAGAGAAAAAGAGAGATGGACAAACAAAAGAGCTTTGCCATTGCTTTAACAAATAACAGTGGTACCCTCATCCCTCTCTCTCCTCTCCTCCCTTGTGTTGCATCTCCGCTGTTGTCTGCTGTGTATGTGGGTTTAATCGAAGCTTTCAGGCACAGAATTAAAGCAAGTGGGAATGTACCTCTGAGGAGCAGGCATGAAGCAGTGTACTCTGCTAATGCAAAGGAGAAATTGAAACAGTGCTAATCAAAACAGCCCTGCAGCAGATGAAGATGATTTTTAAGAAAACGGGGTGAAGTATTTTCCACTACAATAAAAGAAAAAAAAAAATCCTTAATTTCCTCACAAACAAGCAAAATGAAGATGTGGGACCTCATTCTCATCTGTTGTTGGGAGTGCCGCATTAAAGATTCAGCAACCCAATTTACAGTTTACACTTTTAGGAATCACAGATATGTTTTACCTATGCTAGCTGTATGGCTCTATGGATGGCAGTGATGGTCGGTCAGCTGTGTAGTTTCCCTCCAGTGCCACCATAAAGTTGACATTTGGTGCAGACATTCAAGTCCCCACAGGTTGACTTTTTGAATTTTGATTTGTCCAATAGCATGCTGATGTTAGCATTTATTTCAAAGGTAGCCTCACAGAGCCGCTAGCATGGTTGTAGCCTTGTTTCACTTTATAAATCCATGGCATAATGTACAGTAGGGTTGCAACTAATGTCTGTTTTCATTATCAATTAATCTTTAGATCAGAATTAAAATATTAAAAAAGCTTATCACAATATCACAAAGCTTTTGTCCAGCAGTCCAAAACCCACAGATATACAGTTTGTAATCACATCAGACAAAGAAAAGCAGCAATCCTAACAGTTTAGAAACTAAATTTAGGGATTGATGAATTGTTTCAGCTCTAATGTTTTCTTGCGGAAACGAAAGTAAATTAAAATTCACCTGACACTATAGAACAGCTTTTACAAGCAGACTTGATTTATAGAAAGTAAACTGTCGCTGATGTCACAGTTGCTGGAAGGGCTTACAGATGTACCAAACCCATCCGAGGATTTGGCTGCACCTGTGGCCTGTTTTTCTCCTACTTCCCAATAAGAAGGTGATGTTTGTGTCTTGGTGTGCGACAGAGCAGCGCATGTTTTTAGCAGGCGCTGTCGTCTGGAGGGCTGGTGGTGGTGGTGGGCTGTTTTTGAAGTGCTGGTGGGCTTACTGGAAGTGTGTCAGACAGGGGAAGAATGCAGGAAGAGGGTGGGAGTCTGTGTGTGTGTGTGTGTGTGTGTGTGTGTGTGTGTGTGTGTGTGTGTGTGTGTGTGTGTGTGTGTGTGTGTGTGTGTGTGTGTGTGTGTGTGTGTGTGTGTGTGTGTGTGTGTGTGTGTGTGTGTGTGTGTGTGTGTGTGTGTGTGTGTGTGTGTGTGATGTATGGAGACAGGGTTAGGGTAGCCCCTTACTCTTGATGTGTTCATATGTTTAGTATGTGTGTTTGAACATTCCTGTCTGCGTGCGTGAGTGTGTGTGTGTGCATGCCCAAGGCTTCATTGCTTCAACCCATTATTCCACCGCCCTTGTCTCAGTTTCAAAGCCCACAGGGGTTTCCCACAATGTCTCTCGTAGTAAAGTTGACACTGGGGTGATTTTAGCGTCACAATAGAGCAATATTTTCGGGATATAAAGAAAAATGTTATTCTAAACACAGCTGGCAATTTTAGAACCAATGAATGAAGAGGAACCACTGTGTAGTCTGTGACAGTATCTTAAAAATTTCTACATGGTAAAAAGGAGAATTTTCCCATGACAACCTCAATTAAATTAAGAAAACACCGGGGTCATCTTTACTGTCTCCTGAGAGGAAATTAGTTTTACAGCGACAAGAAGAAAAGGAAGACAGACAATAGCAAACACACTACACCACAACTGATATCGCTCCCGTTTATAACTTGGTATGTAAACATCCTGGCCTCCCCTGGGCCTGCAAAAAAAAGAAGAAAAAAAAAAGAGTGATGTGTTAATATTCATGTTACTAAAAAGCCGGTAAGCTACAGCGAGCGTTTATTGTAGCTCCCTGCGGCTCAGATTTGGATCAGTTTCCTTAAAATTTGAAGCATCACAGTCGATGGCATCAAAAGAATCCAAGCTTGTGCAGATTATTAGCAGATCATTTCTAATCTTTCCTCAGTCTGGTCGGGTTGACACTTTCTTCTCTTGGGACCATCAAGTTTATCTTAGAATCCAAGCCAATTATTGGACTGTTCGGCAAAGCAGTTTATAGGAAATTACTTTCCTTTCAGCTGTTTAATACTCTTCCCAAACCCTTTCAGGAGGAGAGAGAGGTATGTTCTACCAAACGTATAAACCTGCCAATTAATAATACTTCATAAAGCCTTATTTACACTGAAGAAATTCAAGAAGTTAAAAAAGCACATTTGTCAAGCCTGCCACAAAGGATTCTGGCTAATCCTGCTAAATTAAAAATACTCCTACTTTGCAGTATGTTCATTTAAGTAGAAGTATAATTACGTGTCAAAATGATTTTAAACAAAAGTAGCTACGTTTAATCACATTGAAGGGTATTGAGTTACTGTTTAAAGATTCTTTTCAGCCATTTATTAAGTCATAAAAGTACTCTGCTTGGAACAATAATATGTCTGATGTGGTTTTCCACAAAAAAAAGTGTAATTACCATTTCTTATAATGGCATCTACTCCTTCTCCCTCATTAAGAATCTCTGAATATGTAAATGTATTACATTTCAGAAGTTTAACTGCTGGATGCAAGATGTCTTCTACTTCACTGTAGTCTGAAGTCCATTCTAAGTGTACCTGCACTAGAGGCTTTAACTTCCTACATCACACTTGTGTTAGTTGAACATTGGACCAGGATTGAATTCCAGACTAGTTGTGATGTCACAAATCATGCTTGTTGGCCCGCTTCTTAAAATTGGATATTCAATGAGCACAGACAAACTTATTTTTAGTAGATGAATCTGAAAACGGCCTTCTAGTGTGATAGGTGAAACATATTTTTAAGTGCAGTGGATCTTTAACTAAATGTACTGAAGCATATCTTTTTCATGCATTATAAAAACACCAACACCACACCTCTAATTAACTTGAACAAATGAACACAGCATTGTAGGTTCTGGGGAACCTCCAATAGTTGAACCCTGTCCCAGATGTCATTTTTAAATTTTAATACCATCTAATATTTCTGTCTGGACATACATAAATTACAGAAATATTCCAAAGATTTAAAAAAGTACCTCCAAAAATCTAGCTCAAAACCATTTCTGGCCCTCATTTCGTCATTTTATGTGCTCCTGTGCTACTTGGATTAACTGCATCTTTCGTACGTACAAGATGAAGTTTTTAAATTCTGACTTTCTAAATTGTTTCACTGTATCTGTCTGAATATGTGCCTTCTATCCTTGATCTCATCCATCATTTGTGACAGCACTTGAAGGCAGAATGCGGCAGAGGTTATTTGTGAATGTGTAGTGTCACAGTAATGAGGTTAAAGAAGTTTGTACTGTAACTGGAATACCGATCCTATCTATGAGCAGTAACTGTGATTAGATTAGACTGAAATTGGAAGAGTAGTGTCTTCCTTTATGCTGTTACGGGAAAAAAGTAATATGATCATCACAGAAACATTTTTCCCAACACACAAAACGACATCTACAAGTGAGTTTTTCATGTCAATCAATCACCAACAAGTTTGGCCTGTGCCAGTCTCCCTGTCGTATTTGAGGGTTTCATATTCTTTGTGGATCAGAGGGAACTGGGATCAGTATATCAATAATAACAATTCCTGCTATGTTGATGTTAAGACAGGAGGGAAAACTCAAGCTGTTGTGGCACAAAACTGAGTTTCCTCTTTCCAGTAACAAATATGTGTTTTATAAAGCAAAGTATCACACTGAGATCGGCTAAATGTTTTTCTCTTTCTTGGAGTGATTTCTGCTTTACTGCTCCCTCCAGCCAACTTCCAAACCTCCCAATATTTTACTGCAGTTTTCATCAACCCCCCTCTTATCCTTTAACCACAGGCCAGGTGTGTGAGTGTTTGTGTGTGTGTGTGCGCTCTGGCAGCTGCAGAGAAGGAGGAGGTGAGGCACAAACAGAAAACTGCAACCAGTCAGCCTTTCACACATTTGGCTGCGACTCCACTGTGGTCTCCTTTGTAATTAACAGGGGAAGAAGGTTAATGAGGAACTGACATTAAAGTAAAAGACATTAAATTAAAGGACTACGAAAAGCCACAATGTTTTATTTGTACAGATTTATTTTAACCTGTGACTGTTAAAGAAAAGTCATCAGTAGGACACCACTCTGATGAAATGTGTTTTAAATATGATCTACAATACATTACAGTATTATGTTGAAAGACACTCCACGGGCATTTACAAACATGAAAATTCGAGACATCACACATGATAAAGCAATCCAATATTAGCCATGTCATTTCACTTCATTCAGCCTGGCATTGTGTTCTTGTTAGTCAAGTTTTTTTTTTTTTTGCCCGACCAATCAGTTGGGATTGATGTATCTATGCCACTGGCATCAGTTTCAGTTGCTAGGAGCTGTTAATGTTTTTGATATAAATCATCGAAATGTATCATGTAATAGTTTCTTCTCTAATTTGACTTACAAATTGTACAGCTGTGTCAATTTCATCCACATTTTTTTTAGTTGATATTTTCCATGAATGTTGCTAGGTGGCTAGCTAGCTATTAGCTTACTGAGGCAGCTAGATTTGCGAGGTCATATTACAAGATCACACGAGAACCCATCTTGTTTAGTTTCAATTGATGTGCTTGTGTCCGAACCACCGGACCAATTAGCGAGATGCCTCGCAAGTTAAGAGGTGGATAGATGAAGATGCACAGATGGTTCATTCAATCACCTGCTACTTTCCATGGACGCCTTCTCACATGGTTTGGTGTAAAGTTAAGCTAACAATGTTGGGAGATGATGTTTCTTTTCTTGATCCCGCCTTCTTAGCTCTGATTGGTTGGCTATTTCGCCAACTGACTGCACACACACACGCACAGCTACTGTATATGATGTCTGAACAAATCAGAGATGTGGGCAGCGATTCAGAGAGAGGGGATCAGGCTAATCAAACACAATAGCAACTAATTAGATAGTAACATAACAATTTAATTACAGTGCATCTCTGACATTTCATCGCCTGCACCACTTCCTATTTTGTGCTGTAATACAATAACGCTTTTTGTGTGTGTGTGTGTGTGTGTGTGTGTGTGTGTGTGTGTGTGACATTTGTCTCAGTGGCAAACAATGCAAAGGCCAGTAAAGGCGACCGCAGGGGCCCTGTTTGTATGGTAATTAGACTAATCTCTCAAAATGAATACGCTAATGCTTTAGTGATGTTAAAAATGATATACTTAGTGCCTTGGATATACTAGATTGCAGGTTTGGCCTGTATTTACTTGAGAAATGTTGATTTAGCAAAAGTTTTTAAAAAAAGTGAAGGTGAAAAAAATCCCATGCGTTGGCAAAAAGACAAATTGCCAGCAGCGTTGCTGGAGGCTCTGCACTGAAGCAGCTCTCAGTGTCGGGCTGCTGGAGGAGCATAGGCAGAAATTTGGCCTATTAACTTTTGTCTTGGGGTGACACAGAAGAGCAGACATAAAGAGAGGTGGGAGTAAGTGCTCTCACTCTGTCTGTTTTAATCACCCCTCCCGTTCTCTCTCTTTCTCTTCATCTTTCATGCAACATCCGTACTTCTCTCCTTCTGCTTTCAGCGGCTCTTTGGCTTTTGTCTCTTGTAGGATTTGTTACAATTAACCAACAGACGGGATCGGTTCAGGTCAGGTTCAAGAAGGGCTCAAATCTGATTGTTAGAATATGAATTTGGCAGGACTCTGTTGGCATCCCGCTGTTTTGGAGCGACAAAACCACATCCTGAGCCAGACCTGTCCATATCAAATGTGCAGTGCTTGATATCACCGTGTGTCACTTGGGCCACTGAAATTTCAGCAATGTCTGTCAACAACAGTAAGCCAGAGTGTCATTGCAAGTTTTATTTCTTCTATCTTTAATTTTTATTTGAGTCAAAAGTCTAGACACACATTCCCATTCACTTGAATGAGGAGGTGTGCCCAACCTTTTGACCGGTACAATCTAATAGTACATTCATTCATTTTCTTTACCTCTCATCCTCTAGAGGGTCATGGGGGGCCTGGAGCCAATCTCAGCTGACATGGGGCAAGAGGAGGGGTACATCCTGGACAGGTTGCCAGTCAATTACTGGGCAAACATAAAGTATAAAGACAGACAACCATTCACGCTTACATTTACTCCTATGGACATTTTATAGTCACCAATTAACCTAACCTGCATGTTTTACTCCACACAGAAGGGCCACAGTCGGTGGCTGGGTTAAACGCCTCATTATAAAGGCTTTCCACCTGATTTTGGAACCTTTCTACAGAGATTTGCTCACATTCAACTAGAGCTGATAGGATTAGTAGGTTAATTAGTGGATTGACAGAAGATTCATTGTCAACTATTTCGATAATTGATTAATTGTTTTTAGCTTTTTTTTCTTTTCTTTTTTTTAAAGAAACAAGCTAAAATCTTCTGGTACCAGCTGCTTAAATGTAAATATTGTCTGGTTTCTTTAGGCCCCTATGATAATAAAGAGCCTCAGTGAGGGAAGGCACTGATGTTGGACAATAACACTGTTGGATGGAGATGAGCATTTTTGTGCAGACCAGTCAAGTTCTTCTGCACTAAACTGGAAAAATCATATCGTTATGAACGTGACTAAATGCACGGGGTATTGTCAAGTTGAAACAGGATAGTCTTCCCCAACTGTGTTGGCACACAGTGGGAAGCACCCTGTTGTCTCAGATATCATTGTGTGATGTAGAAATGAGAAACAGCCATAAACCAAAAGTACACTAAAGTATATGATATACTTTATTTTATACATTTTGCCATATAGTGTATATGCCTACAAACACACCTTATGATGTCCATAGTATACAGAATGTGTTTTGGGTATACAGGTTACATTCAGAAAATGGGACATGGCTTCCGACAAACATCAGTTTGTCCCCTGTGTGTTTATGTGTTGGTCTGCTACCCTCTTACACCACTCTTCCTCCCTTTTCCTTTACTTCTCTCCTACTCCTTCCCTCTTTCTCTAACCTTCACACACTCTCTCTCTCTCTCTCTCTCTCTCTCTCTCTCTCTCTCTCTCTCTCTCTCTCTCTCTCTCTCTCTCTCTCTCACCTTTCTCACATTCTATTAGACAAATTGACTACTGCGGTTTATAGACAAACTGTAAGTGTGTGTGTGTTTATATCTTTGTGCACTTAAACGTTCACACTTGTCAGTTTGTGTGTGTGTGAGTGGTGTGGAAAGTCAAGCCTAGAGGTTATTCATCTGCTGATTAGCACTAGGAGTGTGTTAAAATGCAGAGCTCATGACTCTGTCTCACCAGTGTGTCCCCCCCCCCCCCCCATTGTTAAGAGTGTTGACAATGAACCAGTTTAGGACAGTTTATTGCAGCTAATTGGTTGTATATTTCTTCCCAGAAATGGTTTCTCTCAAGTTTCTCTCTCTCTCTCTCTCTCTCGCTCTCTCTCTCTCTCTCTCGCTCACACTCACTCACTCACTCACACACACACACACACACACACACACACACACACACACACACACACACACACACACACACACACACACACACACACAGACACACACACACACACACATTACTCCTTGCTTGACAACATGACAGCAAAACCACATCTCTCTCGCTCTTTCTCTCTCCCTCAGCCACCAACTGGTTTGTGTTAATATTCATGACCTGTATATGTTTCACAGAACTGAAAACACTTGGCTGTCTGCTCCCATCATTTTTTCTCACTGGGTGTGTGTGTGTGTTTGTGTGTGGTGGCGTTTAAGACGCCAGGGGAGCGACAATTCTTCATTCTGTATTTATACCCATTTTTCTCTGTATTCAAGGCAGCACACCGGGCTTTGACAGGGAGAAGGAGGGAGTTAGGAGACTCTGCTGGCTGTTCTTCTGAAATAGTAGATAGTGGTATTATAAATCACTGACTAGATTAGATTAGATCTGATTAGATTAAGTTTGATTAAATCATCCCTGTGGGGAAATCGGGTCATTTCTGGAGCAGATAGCTGCCCGCAGCAGAAAATAAAAACAAAAATGAAAGCATTCAAATGAAAAGAGTGCAAACAGAGGATTGAGAATGGATGATTGATGGATGGAGGACGTGAGCTTAAGAGCACCCATCATTAGATAATAGAGTTGTGTTTCAATGGCTGCTTCTATTTTGGGTTTGGATCCAGATTGCTAAAGTAGCCAGATTCGCTAAACTCTGGGGCTGACTAACTTCCTTTTGAATCTTTTGTTTCAATCAGGTTGCAGGTCTCTCATTTTCTTGAAGATGTTTGGCATCTTGACTTGATTTGGTAGTGACATAAAAGATACAAAGAGGAAATTAGCGGAGCAAGTGAGAGAGAATCACATTATGCATCAAGGATCTATGGGTAGAACTGAATGGCAGACGTTGCATCTTAACCTTCAGGCCACCAGGATGCTGCAGGCTTCCTTTTTTTTTTTGGTGCTGCTGACCGTTGTTTTCGCCAGTTAAATGATAATGAGAAACGCAGCCACTAGCAGATTGTATCAGCTATGTCAAAGTAATGTTAATTGCTAAGTAACTTGACTAAAGGCCAAAATTAAACTTTAGACTTGTCTGGTTAAAATGCTCTCTACAAGCTGATGTCTATACTTGACTAAAGATAACTTCAAGGAAGAAGCACCACTGTGCAACAACGCTGTACAATTGTGCATGAACAGCCCCAACACAACCAATACAGTGATGAGTATTGAATGGTGAAACAATCAAGTCAACCATCAGGATCTCCAATAATTTGAGAAGCTTGTGAAAAATATGTTCTGCAAATATAGGCTACACTTGTTACAGTGCTTCAGGGTTTCAGTTTCATATTTAATTAACATTTTATAGCTTCTCCTCCCCATCTCAGTTTCAGGCTGCAGCTACATGTAAATAATGTGAATAAACCTTATTGTCCAGCCGAGGCTGGAAAATTGTCTTTGGTCTCACCCAGGAAAATATAAACATGTCCACAAGATAAAGCATCACATTAACAGAATAAAGATCTGTCATTTCTACAACACCAGTGCATTCATACCCATGGTGTACAGCCTACACTCTCATATTTAAGTTTACTGCCATTTCTTTTTCTTTGCCAGGGTTATTTTATAGCATCACCTTGATGGGAGCATCTCATATTCGGGATGTTTTGTCATTGATGATTGACAGGCTTTCCTGTGTACAGCTGTGCTGCAAAGGTCATTTAATGGCTTTTGTTGGCAGCCTACTATTTTCCCTGCCTTCTTTGCTGTCTTAACAATCCTTGTCAGCTTGTTTCTATTTATTAAAGTCAAGTACCCATGCCAGACAGATATTAAAAACAACGATACACTTTTTCCAAAACATCAAGATTGACCTCAAACCTCTTTACTTTCCTAATTAGAAACAGTCTCTGACTAGCTTTCTTAAAAATTAAATCAACATTTTCTGTGAAACTCAGCTGGTGATCTATGTGTGTTCCCAGATACTTAAAGCAGTTGGCCGTTTCCACTGTTTGGTCACACAGTATCAGTGATGAGAATGAATCTGCTGGGTTTATAATAAGTTCCTTTTTCTTTCCAACGTTTATTAACAACGAGCCAGAGTTACCTGAGCAAAATTATCGAAGATCATAATGTTTATGGAAATGACCCACCAAAGCCATGTCATCAGCATATTTAAATAGCTTGTAATTGCTGTTGTGTGATGTTGTTTCATTGGTGTGCACAGAGAACAGTACTGGAGATAAAACACTGTACTTTGAGGCTCTTGTGTTTAAAACAACCTCATCAGAGAGTACTTCTTTAACACTGACTCGTTTATAGGCAGTCAGTTAGAAAATCCTTGACCCCAGTGCAAGGGCTCCATCCACTCCTGAAGTCCAGAAGCTGTTGCAGGAGTACATGAATTTGTGTTAAAAGCCAAACTAAAATCATCAAATAAAATCCATACAGTCATTTGTAGGTGACTGACAGCCATGTTGACCGTAGTGAGTGTGGCGTCCTCTGTGGGCTTTATAAGCAAACTGTAATGGGTCTAGTTGTTGTGCTGTGGATTAAATGTGAAATGTCTCCATGCACTTGGCCGGTACAAGGGTTACAGCTACAGGGAGGAACTCATTCAGATCTTTGGACTCTGGCTTTTAATGGTCTGGTAATAGCTGCCTTCCATGTATTAGGTACAGATGTGCAGTAAGAAGTGGAATAGTTTGGTTAAAACTGAAATTCCTGGATGGAGTATGCTTTCAAAACACTTCCATGTAGGCCATCGGGTCCAAGCGCTTTATTGGAGATAATTTGAGAGAGACAGGTACCAACCACCACCACAACTGGATTGTGGGATTTTTGGGTGTGTTGGTACAGATGTTGTTGCTCTTGCCTTCCCAGCCTCAAGATTTGGCATCAAATCTTCCATAAGAACGATTATGTTCATTTACAAATCAGAGGCTGTCCATAGAGGGTATCCTCTTGTCTTTTGGGCATAACCCATTCTGTTAAGTCCCCCTATGCTTGTCAGGGATTCCCTGTGAAGAATCGGTTCTCTACTTTGTTCCTAAAATCAAGTTTGACTTTGTGTATCTTGGCCCTGAGCTCCCTTTTTTGTCTTTGACACCTTCAGTACCACCCTTGAGGAGTGCCACCTTTTTGTCATAAAGGCATCTTTTCAAGTGTTTGACAGCCAGGGTTTGTTATTGGGGAATACTTTGACTTCCTTGGTGTTGGTTAGAGATTCCTCACAGAAGTGTATATATGAAGTGATACAGGCTGTCAGTTCATGGGGGTCTCTGCATGAGTCAAAAAACATATCCCAGTTGTAGTTTCAGAACAGCTTGTCCTCGCTTTCTGTCCCAGACTTGAATTGTTTTAATGGCAGGGTTTTCTCTCTGTACTTGCTGTCTGTACGTTGGTAATAAGTGGACGACGCTATGATCTGATTTGCAAGTCGGACATTCCATATTGCCTTTTTGTGCATCCTTAGTAATGCTATAACAGAGATCCACAGTGTGTGATGAGCAAGTTGGACAGTTGACATATTGCTACTAAATTGGGAGGTGTGCTGGTAAGGAGAGTGTTAAAGTCCCCCAGAATGGACACTGGTTGGTCAGCTGCTTGTGCAAGTGCACTGTTAATTCATTCTAATATGCATTTAGTTGCTTCTTTGTTGTTAGGTCCCAGTACATACACCATTATAATAGCTGATCAAATTTACAGGGTAAATAAAAAAGTCTGAATGATACGATAAGGATCTCATCATCTCTTGTGCATATTTGTTCAAAAATAGTGCTGACTTTTGGTCAACCAGAGTACAGAGGCCACCGCCAATTTCTGTGATTTTACCTAATCTCTGTCTGCTCTGATTAGAGTGTATCCATCAGCGTCCACAATGCAGTCCTATTTTAACGGAGTTTCAGTTAAACAGATGAAATTTCTGCGTTGATAATCCCCCTCATATTTGATGCAAAGTATTACCTAATCCAGCTTGTTGTTATACAACCTTATGTTTGATAAGGTTTCATAATATCATCGCTGGTAGAGGATGACGGCTTCCTCACCTCCTTAGCTGGTTTTTAATACCTCCTCTGGAACCACGCTTCTTGGCTTTTTGTTTCTATGTTGTAACCCTTAATAAACCACGGGGTAAAGTAATATTAGCGCCCCAGCTGTTTGCATAACCCTTACAGGAGAGAAAAAACTGATATGGGAGGCTGGATAATCCTGTTGTCAGTATTGTCTGTGTTACATCCAGGTATCAAAGTTAATAAAACTGCCAAAGGAACATAGAAACATGTTCCTTTGGCAGTTAGAACATAAAAATGGTAGGACAGTATTTAACACACTTTAAAACATAAATCAATTAACAATAAAAATGTTAAGAGAGTGGTGAGACATTCTTTCTTGTTACTTGCAAATGTTGAGAGCTGAACTTGAGATTCATTAAGGGATTCAAAAAGATTCAATGAGTGACTGAATGAATTCGATACTGAATTCAGATTTGATAAAATGCTATTGAACTCCAACCGTATTACACACGACAAGGTCACAGGTGTGAAAAGTGTGTAACTAATGGATTGTGAGGCAGAGAGGTGATGAAAACACAACTCGTTCTGTGTGTCTGTGTCTGTATATTGATGCCTTGTATAGAAATGTAATCCTTGCTATCAAGTCAGTGTAGGAAGGGCTTAGTGGTGTGTGTGTGTGCGCGTGCGTGTGTGTACGTATACACATATCGCATATACACACACACACAGTAGATTGCATTTATTCCTGAGAGAAAATTGACTCATCCTTATCCCACAGCGGGTGAAAAGTAATTTACACACACACACACACACACACACACACACACACACACACACACACACACACACACACACACACACACACACACACACACACACACACACACACACACACACACACACACACACACACACACACACACACAGAGAGAGAGCATGTAAAATCATAACTTTCATGACATCATCCAAAACAGGATGGAATATGAGGGGTGAAATCATCAGCCGCTCTCTCTCTGTGACCGCTCTCTTTTTCTTCTTTTTTTTTCATCTCTCCTTCATCTCACTGCATTTTACTCTCCTTTCGGTTTTTTTTTCTCCTACCTCTCACTCAGTAGCCCCCTATCTCTTTTCCCTTTCTCTCTGGTCTCTTATCTTTCAAGGGAGCTTTTTAAAACAACTCCCACACGCTTACTCGGATCTGTCTTACAAAAGCAAAGAAGAGAAACACACGCACACACACACACACACACACACACACACACACACACACACACACACACACACACATGCAGTTTGCACTTTGTCTCATGCATGTAATGAGGGCCCAAGCCCTCAAAAACAAAACAGCTTGCGTATCCATACAGACACCTATGCTCAGAAAGGCCCTCACTGCAGATGTATTTTGCTTTTAGGGAAACTTGCATAAGCACTGACACGATCTCATATTCATAAACACTGCAATATTAAATACACAGACAGACAGAAGAACTGAGGCGAGGCGGTGCTATCAGACTGAAAGCCTGTCAACATGTTTTTCCACAAGACCTTTTATTTGCTCCACAGTCTATTTTTCCCCAGCGTTTTATTGAATCCGAATGAGGAGTCACATTTTTAAACCCCAGGCCGTAATCTCAGAGTGAACTAAAAGGACAGTTGAAGCTGTCAAAATATGGCATAGCAATCGTCTTGTTTTCATCATCCTCACATTGATCTTGGGACTGTAGTGCATCCTCAGATAACATGTGACAGTCCAACGTGTTTTTTTTTCTTCTTTTAAAAAAAAAAAAAAGTGGTTTTCAGCTGTAAAAATGCATTAATATGTAACAGATCTGTAGTTTCAGTTGTGGGGAATGAAAGCTATTTTTTGCCATTTTCAACTCAAAACGCCTCAACAAGTTTAAGAAGTTATGTTATATTTGGGTCATATTGGCTTGAAAAGATGACACTGATTATGAAACAACCCCCCCTTAAGTCAATAAGAACAAAATAATCAGCAAAAGTAATTTAAAATGTACTCAAGGAGAATAACAAGTGAAAGGAGCTGTACTTCAGCTGAATGATGACTGAACAGTTCTTTATTCTGGTTTTCAGTCAAATTACTCACACATACTCAAGTCAAGCTCTCTGAAGTGGTTGTTGGGGGAGTTTCTGACAATTTTAGAGACTTTTAAGACTGCGCCACCCTGTTTCTTTTCTGCTTGATAGAAATCCTTGTCGGCATCATCTCTGTGGTGAAAAGGTCGGGATGCTTCACTCACAAGGAAATTTCAGCAAAACATTTAACATCAGCCGTCAGTAAATGCCTGTGGGTTATACTGTGCTAAAACTGCGGCTGACTCAAAGCCCTGTCACACTGGGAGGTGGCGCAGCAAAATTCATATGCGCAAAATAGGTGGTTCCAGATGCTTGGTGATGGAGGGACTACTCACAGGGCTAGCTGGTAACTACTGTTAGTGAGCTAACCACTATCACGCAAGCCTGTCGGGAACAATAGATCTCCAAGCTTCTTTCTATTTTCTCTGTGCTGGACCGTTTACTCCCCTCTGGTATTTTGTTCTCAGTATTGTACATCATTTCATACAATAAAGAGTCACTGCAGTATAGCTCGTTAGCTTGGTCGCTAACAGGACAATAAGTTTGCACAGTTGGTTCGAAGGATGTATTTGTGTTATCGCTCCTGTAAATGTATGCAAACAATTCCTCTATTGTGGAGCAGTTTGTATGTCCTTCCTTAAAAGGTCAGCACTGTCAAGATGACCTGGTGTTGGTCAAAGGAACAAATGTGTGTGCCCAAAGTTCACCAATGTTAAAACTCGATGCAAAAATCTGCACAGATCTAATTCCAGTTAAGTGAATTATGGCGCTTGGTGTGACTCAGCCTTTAAGTGATATTCAGACTGCCATTTGAGCTGTGTGAAAATATACAAAGATTGAATTGGCACAGCCAGGGTGCCAACTTGGAAGCAGTGTGCTGTGTTTGCTGATCAAATACATGCACATTCCTGGTAGACTATTTATAACAATTACATTGTGATTGTCCACACAGAGGATAAAATAACTGTAGCCTCGATAACTTTTCAGAATTGTAAATGATATCTTATTGTAATGTAAACTGCTGTGGAACGTGTTCATGTCTGAAACGCATTCTTTAATCTGCTTTCTTGGATCATGTTTTATCCTTTCGCCAAGTCCTGTAGCAATACGCCTCCACCAACGCAAACATTTTTTTTGTCTACACTCCTCTTTGTCTGATAACCCACCAAATCTTGCAGATACACTGTAGTTGGAAAGATAGAAACCCACTACCACAGCAACGTTAATCCAAATAACTCATAATTCAACACCAGACCACAATTTTTCCACAAGATTTCCTGGAATAAATATAGATCTTCTTACAAGCCAATATATTAATCAATGTGCCCAAAGTTAACATTAATAATAATATTTTCAGTTTAGGGTTTTTAAATAAACCGGTGTGTCTGTAGAGTGGAGAACTGGGGAGGAGTTTCTGTTGACAGAGCTGCACAATGAAGGCGTCGCCCGTCAGTGTATCTGTCCCATTCATTGTGTCTGTGTGTGCGTGCTGCTGTCAGTTTGTGTTTACTTGTGTCTGCATTTTGTGTTTTTCCTTGTCTGTCTGTGTTTTTGTGCGTGGTTGCCTGTGTTTGTTTTTCTGCCATTTCATGTGTTTTTCTATGTGAATGACTGTGTGTGTGTGTGTGTGTGTGTGTGTGTGTGTGTGTGTGTGTGTGTGTGTGTGTGTGTGTGTGTGTGTGTGTGTGTGTGTGTGTGTGTGTGTGTGTGTGTGTGTGTGTGTGTGTGTGTGTGTGTGTGTGTGTGTGTGTGTGTGTGTGTGTTTGACTGTCTGGGTGTGTTTCAGCCTGCTATCCCACTTTCTAACACACACACACACACACACACACACACACACACACACACACACACACACACACCACACACTCTCTAAGCATTGTGTAATCATTTATATAAAGAGGTATTAGTGTTTCCTCCCAAAAGGAGCATAGAGAACATTGTGACTCAGTTGAGTGACATTCCTGTCCTGCCTTGAGAGGATGACTGCGGAAAGCTTTTTAAGCAGTTTTTTTCTTTTTTTAACTTGTTCATGATCCTCAAAATATACAGTGCACTCTTTACACAATGAGATGTGGTTTTTCTGTTGTTTTTTTTCAAACATTTTTGTTCCTGCTATCTAAATATTTCAGTTCATAGAGGTGCTTAAAGTGGGCACTCAGTAGATATTCATGCTCTGATTCAATAACTTATACATAATGGCATTAAAGTGAAGAAATGTGTTCCTGATTTTCCCTGAAAAGTGCCTGCAACCCTCTTAAAGTGATAGACCACGCCTTGAATAATGGTTCTGGCTTTTTTTTCTTTTTACACACCCTCCTGGCAATGGGAAGTCAATTGAAATTCATATGGCCACCCTACACGACAAATGTGCTAATGCATTTCAGCCTCTCACTGCTTTCTCTTAAACTATTGAAGCGAAAGGGGTCTGGTTCCAAAAAAGGAATAAAGTGATAATCTAATTTCTCTTCAACAGCTTATGCAGTAACCAAGCACTTGGCAGCTCCTTTTTCCTGCCAAGGAGCACAGTGAGAAAGTTACAGTTTCTTCTTCCTGGAGATTTTAATATACATTTTTCTGCAAAAAGCTTAATAATAATTGTTTGTCGAATAGCACTGTGGAGCAATGCTTTTAAAACCTGGGTCCACATTTTGCTAATTTCTCGCAAACCTGTAAAGATACTCACGCATGCGTCGGCACATGCACGAGAACCATTGCTTGCAAACAAACATGGATGTAAACAATGTAGGTTTAAATATCTTCCAAAACTGGTTCTGGAAATTCCTGCAAATGTAGTTTTGGCTGTTGCTGTCAGTTTATTTTGTTGGATAAAATGATAAACGTTGCTGGCTGCAGATTATGTCAGCTGTACGTAGTTAACTTTAATCACGTAACTTAACAAATCAAAACTTGGCTAATGTCTATATAACAAGCTGGTGTTTGTGCTCGGCCATTGTTTGTTAGAGTAAGATGAATCACTCACTAACCTCACAATATGATGCAAGTGGACTGTGTGTTTTTACATTTAAGAAAGACCAACAGAGTGGGTCCAACCTAACGATCGAACTGCTAATGTCAGATTTAATAGTTCTGAATCTGGATATCTAGTATTTGGGAAAAAACATAGGTGTAAGTAAGCTACATGCGTTATTCTAATGTGTCAAATTCATATTTCACACACATTTAATATGTTCTACTGCTCATTTAATTTATTCTGCTACCATTTTAAATCTGTAGTGTTTCTTCCTTCTTAGGCTGTAGACCTCATCTGAATCTGAATTTTTAGTCAATGTAAGCTTTACTAGGATTAGATACCAAATTCCGATTTGAAAAAAGGGGGAAGGGGGGGGTAAAGAAGGCCGCAGGGTAGAGAGAAATACTGAAAGAGAGCTGGGAGAGCTGAAGTGGAAGTGTGCCACAAAACATAAAAAAAAAAGAATCTTTGGTGTCTCCTGTCAGCGCTCGCTTCCACTTTTTATCTTCTCTGTCTGTGTTTCTTGCCCCTCTCACTGTCTCTGTCTCTCACTCCTGTGCCTCTCTGGCTCCCAACTAACTGAGTGGAAAATATGAATGAAAACATTCCCCCCGCCTCGTTTGCCCAAACCCTGCTCCAGGCACTAACACACTACTCCATCTCTCTCACTCTCTCTCTCTCTCTCTCTCTCTCTCTCTCTCTCTCTCTCTCTCTCTCTCTCTCTCTCCCCTCTCTCTCTCTCTCTCTCTCTCTCCCTCTCTCAATCTTCTCTCTCTCTCTCTCTCTCTCTCTCTCTCTCTCTCTCTCTCTTTCAATCTTCTCTCTCTCTCTCGCTCTCTCTCTCTCTCTCTCTCTCTCTCTCTCTCTCTCTCTCTCCCTCTCTCAATCTTCTCTCTCTCTCTCTCTCTCTCTCAATCTTCTCTCTCTTCTCTCTCTCTCTCTCTCTCTCTCTCTCTCTCTCTCTCTCCTCTCTCTCCTCTCTCTCTCTCCCTCCACTGCCCCCTTCATTTCTTTTCCTCGTCTCTTTTGTTTAACATTGTTTGCACATTTCTGAGAACAGGACTGAAAGAAAAGGGGCTGGGGGGTTGAGGGGGGTGGGAGTTAGTTTTTGTGTTTCTTTTTTT